>NC_059351.1:50132500-50506250 GCF_019703515.2 Myxocyprinus asiaticus
AAACACTGTTTTTGTGCTGAATAAGGGTAAAGTCAACAGCTCCTTTGTGTTGTTTTGCAATTCAGTACAGTTGTATCAGGTTAATGCTGTTTAGAAAAATATTGATTTTGCCCATGTGCAGGAAAGAGGCTGTTTTTGTTTGGGCAAAGTTAAATTCAGTTGAGAGTAGGCTACATTCTATATTTAGAATAATAAAAAATTCCTCTCACAACCCCTCGTCCATGCATATGCAGTCTATGCGTTTCATCCCAATGCAACTTAGATTGAATAGAGCTTTCAACTTTCAGTGTGTACCAAAGTTCAAGTTCAGTGAACAGTGACTTGTGAATTTGTCTAGTGAAACAACGTTTGACCAGTAGAGGAATCAAAGTCACAGATTCAAGTTTGCATTGGAAAGAATAAAAACGTAAAAAAGATTGCATTAGGGAGATAATGGTTCAGATTTCGATTGGGTTTGTATCATGCTTCTGTGGTCACAGTTTCTGTTCTTCATTCACAAAATAATTGGTACGTCACTATTAGGAAAGGGTCACGATAGTGGTCAACTGACCAGTCGATTAGTGTGGTCGACTAGTTTATCTATATTTTATCCCATTTTAGTTTCGATATTTTTAGCCCCAGTGATTTAGGCTACGTCTACATTAATCCGGATACATTTGAAAACGGCATTTTCGAAACGCTCTCCATCCACACTGCTGTTTTTAGGCATTTTCCAAAGGTTGTTCGTCCACACTGAAACGTATAAACATGCGAAAACATGTACGGTCTGAAACGCAATTGTCCTTGTGTTCCGTCACCAGACACCATTTCTGAGTAAACTTCCTGTCGTCTTTGATAAAATGCAATGTGAAAGCTGTACAAAGTAACATTTATCTTTAAAAACGCTATCAAAGTGAATATCAGGCACAACAGCTCCGCTATAACATGGGCCGCCATCTTGATTGTATGGGCTGAATGGACTGCGTCACATGACAACAAATACATCATAGTTTTAGGAAATATCGTTTACCCAGTCTACACTACAATATGAAGATGGTGTTTTCAAATTTATCCACGTTGGAGAGCGTATTAAAAAAGCTCAGTTTTCGCTGACAAAAATGCCATCTCAGTGTGGACTAGTGAAAAAGATGCATTTTCAAATTAAAATGTATTAGTGTGGACGTGGCCTTAATTGGCATGATGACAGCATGCTGTGCTTTAGCTGTTAAACAGTTTACGCGGTAAAACCCTCTGAAAGTTGTGTCCATTTATTCGTCAGCCGATACCACCATATTCGTGTCTTTGGTCATTGCGTCGCACCTTTCTATTAAAAATAGAGCCCGACCGATTTGGGATTTTTGAGACCGATACCAATACCGATTTTAGAGAGGGAAAATTCAGCGATTACCGATATGGTGGCTGATATAAACAGACCTTTTCTATGTGGATTTTTCACAGATTTTGCACCGATATGACTATGCAAAGGTACTCAGAAGGCTGCTTTCTTAAATATTTTTATCAAAGAATATTTGACATTATTATTATACATTGTCAACAAATTCTAGAAATGAACACTGAGAAAATAAAGAATAAATAAAAATACAATAAATAGTTAAATAAACAGTACTGTTTAGTATCAGTCAAATGCTGACCATTTAAATAAAGAATAAATAAAAATAAAACAAATAGCTAAATAAACATCAGTACTGTTTAGTATTAGTCAAATGCTGACTATATTACTACTGCCGAGACAAGATAAACAGCGGCAGCGGTGTTACACCATATTCTGCTATGCAAGTTCAAGGGAAACTATCAATGGTGGGAAACCAGACTTTTAAATATTACATTTTATAAATGTAACGACTGGAATTGTTCAGTTGAAGGGGGTACCAAACTGTGAATCCTGAACAAAACAGTTTGGTGAATACATGTTTACACATTAGCTTCCACTCAGCTGACAAGCAATGAAAGTATCTACATGATTAGCTAGTTAGCTATAAGCTCGTTGCCACGGAGAGTAAAAGACGGACCGGCATTGTGTCTCACCAACTAGGTAATAACATAGCGTAAAAATCAACACACAACAGACACTATCCACCACCGCACTGTTGTCTGCTGAGCTGCAAAAAGATGCTCTGATGTTTACCTTTCAATCTGCTACATTACTGACTACACTGACAAACTATAGCTGGCTAACAGCAAACAGATGTGATAAACATGAGTGACATGGTTGTCAGGGAAAGGGTTAACATTATATTTGTAATATTGAAAAGGGAAAATGATGGGGTCATTGTTTAAGTTTCCAGTATGTATTTAACAGACTAGTTAGCAACTTACCGTGATGACACCGCTGAACTCTGCCCTGTCTGTAGAGCAACCGTAAGTTCAGAGTCAGCTCTTTAAACAGTGGAGTCAGAGAGTGCTCTGCTGGACAAACTA
Organism: Myxocyprinus asiaticus; assembly: GCF_019703515.2. Classification (NCBI taxonomy): domain Eukaryota; kingdom Metazoa; phylum Chordata; class Actinopteri; order Cypriniformes; family Catostomidae; genus Myxocyprinus; species Myxocyprinus asiaticus. The sequence continues at coordinate 50,134,919 of NC_059351.1, forward strand.
CGCTATGACACCAATTCTAAAGCATTGTATTCTGCATTATATGTTCTGAAAAAAAAAGGTTTCATATCGGCTCATACCGATATATTGGTGAAAGGCTAATATCGGCCGACATTATCGGCTGACCGATATATCGGTCGGGCACTAATTAAAAAATTTAAAAATAGTTCAACTTTAAAAACATGGCCACATTTTCATTTGAAAAACATAAATTTAGCTACGTTTACACCTCTCATCCACACTGGAACTGCATTTTCTTCCACAGAAAATTAAGAGTTTTGAAAACGCTCTCCTTTATTGCATACTTTGGAAAATGATGAATGACATTAAGAAACTAAAAACTGAGTTTTTAAACGAAAACAGTTTAGTGTGGATGTTGCCTATAGCTGTTTTTGAACACAAGAATGTGACTCAAGGAAACATTCCCAAAGAAACGTGTCGGGGTCAAGAAATCTCACTGACAAGTCGATTATGAAAATGTAGTATAGCACATCTATAGTTGCTATTAGAGGTGCATTTAAAAGGAAATTTAAGGCAAATATGATAATCAATATTTATCATTCTAATCAGGCGATACTAACCCTGTTGCTGATATTTTTTTCAAAGAGCCCATTTTTCCATTTTTGAGCCATTTTTTTTACCAGTAATAAACCTTGTCTTGCATCAAAATGCACCACACTGTAGAATAACAGACCAAAAAAAAAAAAAAAATCACATTTTGTGAAATTTGAACATTGACTGTACCCCTAAACTTGTTACTGTGCCCTTAAAAATTTTATTTTTGGGGGCAAGAATGCTCGTAAACAAAGTGGTAAGTGTAGAGCTGAATAGATCATGTGATGCTTACTGTATTCTCAAATCCCTGCTCTCTTGATTCCGCTACCAAGGAAACCGTGGCTCATATGAGCATATGAAAAGGAGGAACATAAAGTAATGTGGTCTGGAGGGGGTGTTATTGTGCTCACAGAAAAAGGAAGCCACTCTTGTTTTGGAGGATCTCAATTCTCAGCCACACATTCATGTTCAGGAAAATCTGTTTTGTCACATTGCAAAAATAATGACTTCAAAAATGACTAGATATAAAGTCGAAAAAGATAGTTAACCCAAGAATTAATATTTTGTCATTAATTACTCACCCTCAGATCATTCCAAACCTATATGCTGTTATATTTCAATGGCACAACAGGAGATTTGAAAGAATCCAAATGCAGCTCTTTTCCATACAATGACAGATGAATGACCATTGCTGTCAAGCTCCAAAAAGGACTTAAAAAATAACATAAATATACTATAAAAGCAGTCCGTATGACTCGTGTGCTATGTTCCAAGTCGCTTTTAGCTCACAGGGTTTCTAAATACAATTATTATTTAATTATTTAATTTCTATACACATTTTTCAATTATATTTAATCAAACTACAGAATGATCACTGTAAGACATTACATATATTACAGTTTCTTTTATATATATATATATAAACATTTTGGCTGCTTTGAAACAATGTGTGGTAGGGGCGAACTGGGAAGAGAAATCGGCCCAGGATTTACATAGAAACTGGCCCAAAAGTTGTTGAGCGGGGATGGGAAATCTGGCCCAAAAGTTGTTGAGTGGGAGGGGGGATGTCACTGTCCTTTTCTGCATATTGCTGCGCCGTTTTGTGGTCCGTTCTGCATAACGCGCGGCCCATTCGGCCCTGTTTCGCGGACAGCCCTCCGGGAAAAGTCCCGGTTCTCCCGATGGCCAGTCCGCCCTGATGTGTGTTGTGAAAAGAGCTATACAAATAAAAATGACTTGACTTGTGAACGGTCAGTAGTGACAGCTTAACCAGAGGTTTCTGGCTTGAATTTTTTGGAAAAAAAGAAAAGAAAAATATACTGCTGGAAGAAAAACCTCTAAATGATAAAGTCATGGATCAATATTTACTGAAAATGACAATTTTCGCCTATGATTTTGTAGCAAAACTACAGGTAAAAAAAAAACCTTAGAAAGGTGGCAGCATCATTATTTTATTTTTTACAATGAGATGGGTAGGTCAGTTACTAAAATCAGTTGACTTCAGCTTCCGTTGTTGCATTACATGCCAATGGTATGAGTCCACAAATGGGAAAAACAACTTTTTTTAATGTTGTTTTTCCAGTGTTTGAGTGCCTATAACTCCAGAAGTATTGAAGATATCTTAATATCCTTTTAGATTCTGGTTAAAAACAAAATTTCCTTTTTGTGTTTCCATTTTTAATGCCCTATATGGTTAAATCCCAGAGATATGGGCCACTCAATGTGGCTCTATTCGTAAATTGATACATTTTACACATTTTCAATGGGTGAAAACTAAATGTGGGTCACATGGTGTGAAGCTAGTTTTTCTTGTCAAACAAAGCAAAGGACTGAAGTACAAAATAATGTTTAATCTAGAAATATAGGTTACCTTGATTTATTCACATACAAACAATAATGTCAAAATATTCGTATTAAGAATAAGCGAATTTAAATTTTTTGTCAACTGTTCCGTTAAAGTTTATAGTAGCTATACCAGAGAACAATAAGATGTTATTTATCATGGCTTTGCGGTGGAATGCAAGCCATAATGCATAACACCATTTTGCCCCTTTAAATGTGAATTCCATGTGTAGAGAGAATTAGTGGAGTAGATCTGGATGTAAAGAGACCATGATGCCAGAGGCAGAGACTCAAGCTCTGGTTTATCAGGTTTATCAGGAGTCTTCATGTGGCATGTCAGAAGCTTTGATAAGTACGCTGTAGCAATCTCACACTGCAGCGATGCTAAAGTTCTTCAGGTACAATCTTTAAAGTGGCTAATAACCAGTTGCAGGCTTGCTCAGGGGGTTTAACCAGCAACAGCCTCCAGTCCTGTCTGTGGTGTCGTTTTTTCGCAGACAAACACAATCTACATTCAGTTAGGGCTGGGCGATGTACTGTAGATAAAAAGTGTATTATTTTTATTGTTGAAAGCCTGAAATTTTTTTTAGCTTTTTTGTCCAGTGTAGAAAGCCAAAAGCGAATTAAAGACCTCATGAAATGGCTCGACGAGCCCAGTTTTCTTTCTTGTGACACATTTCCAATTGAAACGAGACGTTGGGGCTGAACATATTGAACATCTGTTTTCTTTTTTAAATAACTAATAGCCTTGAATTTATGTTATAGCTGTTGATAATGATTTGCAGCTTGCTTTTGCTATTTGGCAAGTTGGGAAATCTGCAGAATTCAAGCTGAAAACATTATCAAATTAGAAGACATTTTTAATAAACATGCAAGGAGTGAGCGAATGACTCTCATTCAAATTCTGAGGAAATCTGTGGGGCTTTCTGCCAAATTCTGTGGCCGCATATTGCATGCTGACATATTAAGAATAAAATGCTATATGGGCCAGGCAGTTTAATTTGGCCATTCTGAGATTATCAGCACCTGCCCATAACCCCCCCTTTTTTAGTAAAAAGGTTGAAAGTTAATTTCACTAAAGCAATCGGCCACCCCACTCTACTGGCCATTGAAAAGCCCATAGCAGTTGACCACTAGTCGTAAGAGATGCTTGATGAAAATGTTTTGTCTTATTGAGTGCATCCTCAAAAACAACCTTGTGTGCATATTAATTTATTAAGTAAATTCCTATTTTTAGACTACTAATATTCTACTGCCATAATCCTGAGCATAGCATTTAATGTTTTCCCACAGGTCTGCTGGTTGGAACCCTTGACGTTGTGTTGGACTCCAGCGCTCGTGTGGCCCCGTTCCGGATCCTCTACCAGACCCCTGATTCACTGGTTTACTGGACCATCGCCCATGGTAACATACTGTCTTCACACTCCCCACTGCCGCCTATTCTGGAATCATACCTCATATCTCGCCTTCTCCCTGGTGGCCAGAGCATTACCTCATGCCCTACTGCGTCGAAAGTGGAATCTCAAGTCAAAAATCAATGTGCACTTTTCTTTCAAATACTGCTTGAGAGAACATGATGCACACTTGCTCTCTTGGCTTTCACAGTTCAGTTCAGACCATTACAAACAATGTTGTTACTGCTTTAGGAATAAATGCTTCAACAAAACTGAACAGTTGTTGGAAATCTGTACTTGTGCCGGGCTACAAAGAGACTGCAGTTGCTGCGGTTACGGAAGGGTTAATGTGCGATTTGGAGCACTTAAAATATTGCGTCTGGGGTTTGAGTAATGCAGACTGCGGTGATATGTACGCTAGGGGTGGTTGAAACAACTATTTCAAAGTATTTTACCTCACAAGGCTGTATCAGTGTTTTCACGCGAATAATTGATCTTCGCCTAAATACATCACAGAATTCTTGGCTCTCTATCGACATCTGTGGTTGAAATATAAAACGGCATGTTACTTGCAAAGGAACATTTTCATATATCAAAAAAGTATATATATCTGAAGACGTATATCTGAAAAAATATATAAGAAGCATATTTGTGCACTATAGTAGCCATGACATAAACATGCAAGTATGAATGACGGAAACCTGAAATTTCCCGCCAAATCTAACACTAAATCTCTGAATGTAAATCATTATTGTAAGCTTACCGTAGTGACTCCAGGTAAGGCTGTTTTTAAAACACAGGTTTTTCATGTACTAGCTCAGTAATAGTATTTTGTTCATTTCTAATGAAAATTACCAAATCCTACCAAATCCTCTGTAGTTTACCTTTACATTTGTTTAGTTGAATATTTTTGAAAAAAATAAATAGAGATTGGTGACCAATAAGAGCAAGTTTGTGACACTGTTTAGGTCAACAACAGTGTTGGGTAAGTAACTTTAAAAAAGTAATCCACTATAAATTGCTACTTACTTCTCTAAAATTGTATCAGATTACTTTACTGATTACTTCATCTGAAAAGTAGTCACATTTCTGATTACTTTTAAGTTACCTTCTAAAACGCCCCACATTTTTTAACCTTAATTGAAAGTCAGTAAATGTAATCGGATTACAAGAATTTAAAATGTAATGCAATACGCTACTTTTTTTGTTGTTGTTGTTGCTAAAAAGGTGATTGGTGATTACAGTAACGAATTGCTTAGTAATCAGATTACACCCAACACTGGTCACATACTCGACGCAATTTCTATTTAAAAAAATCCAAACTCAAGACAAGCTAAGAAAATAATCGCGCAAAGCACCAATCTTGGATGAAGATGAAAGAGATAAAAGTGAGTAAAAGTTTTGAATATCTAAACACTACAATGTACTGTGACTCAGATATCTCTGTAATATTGTATTGACAGGTCCCTGCATATTCCTACTTATTCCTATGAACATCATAACCAGTGTACAAAATTACTGTAACTTTTTGACGTACCTGCCATTGATGAAATAGCCGATATACGTGCAACTGTGACTGCATATCATTTTTTTCCAACATTAATGTGGCAATTTATGAGGTTGCTTTGTAACCATAAATAGCTAAACTCTGCTTCGCATTAAACCCCTTAATAAAAAGTCCTCGTCTTGACTTGTTTGGGACACGTGCCACTATGTATTTCTGCATTACTTGATGTTTCTTCGTCGCTCTCACGTGTAAATAACATAAAGCCCATCTTGACCACTTATATCATTGATATATTTAATGCTGTAGAAACGGTAGACTAAAATCTCTACTGGTTGACATATTCCTATTGCTTCTATAGCCTAGATCATTCTGTCTGAAGTCAAAAGCAAGAGGGGTGGATGAAAGACAGCGCTTGCGTCCCAGAGCAGAGAGTGCTGTGTTTCTGAGCTAATCTAGTTTAGGGGAAACCGTGAATGGGCTTCAGATTTCACAAGCTGTTTCTTTAGAAGCTGCTGGTCGTTTGGTAAATCTCAGCATTGAAATTAGACCTGTTTGCCTGATCTGAAATTCTGTGAATATGTTCGCTTAAAAAGCTTTTGTTTTGGCAACAGATTTGATATTTTGACATGTATCAGATTTTTTTTGTGTCTGTTTTCATGACTTAAATCTATAGGTACACCGATATATCAGTTTTACTGTTTAAATGGTGGCGATAGTTGCTTTTTGAAACTATAATTGCAGATATTTATTATGATTATTCCTCCATGTTCCTCTGTGGTCAACGTTGGAGGATTCTACAGTTAGATCGGCTTGATTCTACAGTATAACGTATAATTTCCACCTTTAGGTGGAAATAAAAACAAACATGTGTGAATTTGCTGTATTCATCCATATTTTTATCCTGTCTTCATTGCATATTTTGTTATTTTGATTAGTTATACAAAATACCATGGTGATACTATGATTACTGTAGTAAAACCTAATTTTTGTAAGAGAAGGTTAGGGGTAGGGGTTGGTGTAGGGTGTCTGTGGGAAATAAACACAATAAACACACTGCAGTGATGACCATATACTGGTAGTATTTAATTAAAAGTGCAAGTAGTATCTGCAACTATTTGCACTTAGCATCTGTTGCTATTTGCACTTAGCATCTTTGCACTTAGCACCTGTCGCTATTTGCGCTTAGCACCTATCGCTATTTGCACTTAGCACCTATCGCTATTTGCACTTAGCACCTATCGCTTTTTGCGCTTAGCACCTATCGCTTTTTGCGCTTAGCACCTATCGCTATTTGCGCTTAGCATCTATTGCAATTTGCACTTAGCACCTATCGCTATTTGCGCTTAGCACCTATCGCTATTTGCGCTTAGCACCTATCGCTATTTGCGCTTAGCACCTATCGCTATTTGCGCTTAGCACCTATCGCTATTTGCGCTTAGCACCTATCGCTATTTGCGCTTAGCACCTATCGCTATTTGCGCTTAGCATCTATCGCTATTTGCACTTAGCATCTGTCCCTTTTTGCACTTAGCATCTGTCCCTTTTTGCACTTAGCATCTGTCCCTTTTTGCACTTAGCATCTGTCGCTTTCTGCACTTAGCATCTATCGCTTTCTGCACTTAGCATCTATCGCTTAGTGCAATAATAGCCTCTGCCTTAATTAAATTATAGAATTCTGGAAGCAAATTAATTCGTTTTTCAAGTCAAATTCATTCTCCGAAATACGTGGATTAGTTTTATTTGACAAGTGAAAATCTGAGATGGCAAAATGTTTTCACGTGTTTGTCATAGGGGGCTCTCGTAAGGAGATCACAGAGAACTGGGAGTGGCTTGAGCAGAACCTGCTGCAAACGCTCTCTATCTTTGAGAATGAAAATGACATCACTACGTTCGTCAAGGGCAAAATCCAGGTAAGCCATAACAACTTTAGTCTTACAAAACTGCAGTACTGCCTTAGAATGTGGCCAAAATGAGCCATAATCACTCTGTGTCTCTCCGTCTGTCTGTGCAGGGCATCATAGCTGAATACAACAAAAGCCATGATATTAAAGAAGACGATGACACTGAAAAATTCAAGGAGGCCATCGCTAAGTTCCGTAAACTCTTCGCCATGCCAGAGGAGGAGAAGCTGGTTAATTATTACTCCTGCAGTTACTGGAAGGGGAAGGTGCCGCGGCAGGGCTGGCTGTACCTCAGCATCAATCACCTGTGCTTTTACTCATATCTTCTCGGAAAAGAGGGTGAGCACTACAGCACAACAAAACGATGTAAAATGTTGTCTGCAACAACGTTATAAATGTGTTGACAGTTTGTTCTATTATCTAGGCACAGCACAATAAAGCATAAAATTGTGATAAATCACATATCTTCCTAATAAATATAGAGTTTTGATAAGGGCTGTCAATGGATAACATTTTTTGATTGAATTAATTACGTGACACGCAATTAATTGCATATATAAATGTTTGCTGAGAAGGCCTCTCAAATAACAATAATTCCGTATATAATGATTAATTAATTATAAACAGTGAAATTTAAATAATTATAAATATAAGATATATTACAAAAATAATAATTCAGATCATTAAAATGCATTACATTTGATAAGACATTGATAAGACAATACAAAAAGTGGCTATAGAAGGCAATTTGTTTAATATTAAAATAAGTCTATCATTGCCTACAGTCCATTTTAGATTTGAATTTGTCAATGCATGCAATTCGTCCGAGGGCTTTTCTAAGGACGTGTCAATGTACACATGCATCAGACGAAGGCTTTTGGAGCGTCTCACTTTGGTCGCTTCGCATTATAAAAGCAGCATTTTTAGGTTGCTTTGTCAAGTTAAATGTTAAATGTTAAACTAAGGAAAACACGACTTGAGATTCATGCATTCGGAATTGTGCTGCAACTAATGCTTCCGGGCAGCTATTTTCTATGGATGAAAGTGCATCTTAACCCTCAGGGGTCAACGGTCCTGCTGGATCTTTTCCTCATAACAGCGGAAACAACTTAAACTTATCATTTTTGGGCATACAGATAAGTGTAAGGCATCATTAGAAACTATAAAGGGTCTACTTTTATTTTTGTACACTCACAATAACAACAAAACCTTGTGCTTTTGTGAAATAAAGAACATAAACAGGGTGCGCTTTCATCGTCTCTGTCTCCGCGAGCATCTTTCTGAATATATTTTAAAATGCAATTTATTCCTGTGATGTAAAGCTGAATTTTCAGCATCATTACTCCAGTCTTCAGTGTCATGTGATCCTTCAGAAATCATTCTAATATGCTCAAGAAACATTTATTATTATCAGTGTTGAAAACAGTTGTGTACAATTTTTTTCAGGATTCTTTGATGAATAGAAAGTTCAAAATAACAGCATTTATCTGAAATAGAAAGGGGTCACTAAGAATTTGTTTTTGTTTTTTTGTTTTTTTTGGGAAGAAATGAATACTTTTATTCAGCAAGGATGCATTATATTGATCAAAAGTGACAGTAAAGACATTTATAATGTTACAAAAGCTTTCTATTTCAGATAAATGCTGTTATTTTGAACTTTCTATTCATCAAAGAATCCTGATTTTTTTATATATATATATTGAGTATATGCCCTATATCAGATATTACATTTTATTCTGTTCCCAGCGGAGGGGTCTTTGTCTCCTCAGGTGTGAATCACATCAATATTCATGATCATTCACGCCTCCTCGAATATGACCTTTCTAACACTAAAACTGTTTTAAAGTTAAATGACTATATTGTTTTGTATGAATGAGTGATCAGGATGGTTTTCACATCATTTTGTAGCAAAAACTCTTGGCTACAAGATCCAGTTCTCAAGTTTTGTGAACAAATGTTTAGTATGGCCTTATTTCAGTGACTTTAAAATTTTAGTTTTTTCAAAAACCATGCATAAACGTTATTTTCTCAAAAATACAAACATGTACATACATGTTGCTCACATATTATTGTAGCCCAGTTTGTGCTGAATACAGTGTTATCAGACTTTAGCCATTAATATGTTTTTAAGCAACTGAAAAAAGAACAAATGTCAAGGCATGTCAAAACTTCTCCAGGATCAAAAACCCCAGAGGGTTAAATGGGGAAAGACCAAAATCTCCAAAACGGCAGTAAAATCTGACAACAATTGTATCATAAATTGTGCTTGTTTAGCCCAGATCACGCTAAAAAACTTGCTACTTTTCATGCTGCTCTAGCTAATGCGCATGCGGGTTCTTGAGTAATCTGACAGCGGAAGGTCAAAAAGGTGATTGGTTCTTTTAACTGTAAAGCAGGACTTCCATTCCTACAGCCGTCATATTCAGCATTATGATTTTTCCCATTTTAAAGTATATTAGTGATCCATCTGATTCTATACGGTCTTTTAGTAACCATCAAGGCAGCTATAAATTGATAAATATATGCAAGGAAGAAGACCAATCACAATTGAGTAGGTAAATATTGCAATTATGTCATTGCAGTTTGTTTCATCAAGGCAATAGGAGAACTTGAAACTTCAATCTTATTGAAAGTTTGCATTTATAAAATTTACAAAAATGTAAATAGCACACCTGAGGTTGAAATTATCTGCAAAACAAAGTTTGAGGAATATCAATACAGTGTGCTGTCTTGTAAACACTTTAAATATGTTCTGATTGGCTGTGATTTGTCACTTTGCATAGCATTTATCTTTCATTGAGAGCCGATAAATCTTAAAACTTTTGATGCCTAGTTAGCACGAGATGTGCAACTCCTGTTTTTAGGTTTACTAGGTAAGCACCTTGGTGTACTTTATTATAAAGTGCTCTGTAAACACTTATCATCTTCCAATTTACCCTCCTGTCCAAAATGTTAAAAGACATCCATATAAATGTGTTTCAGTTAAGCTGGTCATCCGCTGGGCTGACATCACACAGCTGGAGAAGAACACCACACTACTGCTTCCAGACATGGTGCGCTTCAGCACGCGCTGCAGCGAGCACATCTTCTCCGTCTTTCTGAACATCAACGAGACATTCAAACTCATGGAGCAGCTCGCCAACATCGCCATGAGACAACTGCTGGACAACAAGGGCTTTGAGCAGGACCGCTCTCTGCCCAAACTCAAGAAGAAATCGCCCAAGAAAGTGTCAGCTCTTAAAAGGTCTGTGCCAATAAAGCTGATAATGCTGAAACAATACAGAACAGTGACAGCAAGAGAAACTGAAGATACAGTAATAAACTGGATGTTAGAAGGTCATGGACTAAACCAAGATTTCTGGAGCCTAATAGCCTTTTTGTAACACCTGCAAAAAAATTCACAGGAATAGTTTCGAATAAAATTCTGTCATCATTTACTCACCCTCATGTTGTTCCAAACCCAGTTTTCAAGAATACTGCCAAGTTCTATTAAAGGACAAAAAAGCTACTACACATTCTATGCTACTGTATATTATACATATATAAGTCTTCTGAAGCAGTACATTAACTAGTATTTGACTGAAATTTAAGTCATTCACAGATAGTATTCCCTTCTGCTGTAGCTCTCAAATCTCATTTACAGTCACATTTTTGCAATATTATGAACAGACACATGACACCCAGGAATCAATAATGTCAAACCTTGAAGTATAGCCATGGAGCCATGTGGACTACTTTTATTGTACTTTAATGGTGTTTTTTGTCCTTTTTGAAGCTTGACAACAGAAATCACCAACCATTTTCATTGTATGTAAATGAGCATCTTGGACATTTTGCATAACATCTCATTTCGTGTTTCATGGAAGAACGAAACCACAGAGTTATAATGACATGAGGGTGAGCAAATTATGACAGAATTTTCATTTTGGGTGAACTATTCCTTTAAAGAGTCCAAAAATGCATTTAACTATCTATAAAGCGTGTTAAAATTAGGGCTGTCAATCAGTTACAAATTTTAATCGAATTAATTACATGTGCCGATTGATTAATCAAATTAATCACAAAGATGCACACCAATATTTACTGAAAAAGGCTCCCAAATAAAGGTAATAACTGTATATAATATTTAATAAATATTATAATTCAGATGATTGAAATACATTAATCTTATACATATTAGAGGTCAGCCGATAGTGGATTTTATCAATACCGATAACTAAGTTGGTCAGTACCTGCCAATAACCGATTAATCAACCGATAGTTTTTAAAATTGATACTGAATGAAAAAATAACACAAAGTAAAGCAGTGCTGAGCTTTATTTAAAAAATAAACAGTACTGACTGGACCATGAAAATGTATTGTACTTTTTCAATGAAATAAATATTAATATATATGAACTAATATTTGAATTTTAAAGTCAGCTGATTTTTAAATTGACATGGTTTCCTTAGTCCACAAGAGGGCGCAATAAATACATAAACCATTCAGCACCATTATATTATTGCAAAGAACATTCCTATCCTGGCTGTTAAAAAAAAGAGCATTTCATTTTCAACTTATGTGCATAAAATAAATAAAAAGTTTTAGTCGGTCCATATTCTCAAATGTTAAGTCAAAAGTAAAATGAGGGGGAAAACGCTTCAATAGACAGTTCACATGTTGTTACACTTGCACTGATTCCTACTACTCCAGACTCAAGCTTCATAATAACAGAGAAATACCACATTGTTTTTTATTCAGCACAGTTGTATGTAGAGTAGCAATATTCACAGACAGCAGTGGTATTCGGCTGAACTTGGTGGTGAAGCGGCTCAGACTATGAGCACAGGCCAGGGGCTGTTCAATCAGATGAAACACAACAGACTGGAACCGAACACGAGAATCTCGAGACACACATTTCCAAGTTGAACATCTTTCCTGACAAAGCATTTAAACAACTCATTGCTTAATCTGAGAAATGCTTATAAGAGAGCAAGATGCAAAGGCCAAAGACCTCCACCAACTGTAAGGGGCTGTTCACACCGAACGCTTTTGCAACCATCCATTTGTTTTTCTATGTAAACGCGCGCTAGATGAACATCTTTGTTTCCCTTTGTTTTTGTTTATTCAACAACTCCTGCAGGAGCGCTGTTTTTTTAGATGATGTGTCTAATTAAAAAGAACTTTATAAGCATATTGAGACACCTGCTTTCTGTTAAACTGTATTTGTTACACTGTGTCTAGCCTTTTTGTAGCACAAGAATGTGATCAATCTGAAGTCATTGAAATCAGATGCGTTTCTGATTTGTTTATATGTTTCTCTCAGCTACATGAAGATATTAACAATGTTGTAACCGCTTGAGGTTAGCTTTAATGTTAGTGTCCTCTCAGCCTTGTCGGCAAACATACTGCTGTTCTCTACTAATGCAGCATCTAATCAACAAATTAATTACTTTATAATGATATGACAACATGTACTGTAGTCTTCCTCTCCATGCAGAGTGTAGTCTCACGTGTCAGAACAAATACCACAAGGCATCAGTGAAGTGATCGTTTTTATTTCGCCTCTAGAGGCCGCTCTCATATTGTATAACGACAGCGGACCCTTCCCAGCCACTCCAGCACCAGACGCAACAGGGAAAAACTATCGGTGTGGATATTTGCCGATAACCGATAGTTCCAGAAATCTGTTAGTGGTGCCGATTAATCTGCAAAACCGATATATCGGTCGACCTCTAATACATATACTATGTATTGTGGCAACAGACAAGTAAAGCTTTTAAATAATACAAAAAAAAGTGACTTTAGAGTCAAAATATTGTTTGTTTTATTTTCATATCATTGAACATAACACTATTATTGCATCTCTCTTTGGTTGCGTCGCATCTCACTAGTTTTCAGTATCTCTAGTCATGAGCTCTGTGTTTTTAGGATTATATGTCAAGTTAAACATAGTTTGAAACTTTTTTAAAATGCGTCTCGAGATCGGGAAGGCTGTGCTGCCTGCTCGTTGGTTTGACGAGGCATGTTGCCTGTATAACTGCCGCACTGACTGCCCCCTACTGCAACAAGGTGGTACATCAAGCTTGAAGTGCTCCGAAAGTAGTAACATTTATTGATTAATTGTTTCAGTTAAATTAAATTATTTGTTTCAAAACAATAATTGTTTTGAAAAATGGCACTGGAAAGATTGCAGTGTAATCTAGTTTGAGAAGAACAATTTTGACAACAAGGACCCCCCTTTAAGCATAACCTTTTTCTTTTCCATATGTCTTCTTCAGGGACTTGGACGCCAGGGCTAAAAGCGAGCGATACCGGGCACTGTTCCGCCTGCCCAAAGACGAGAAACTGGACGGCCACACAGACTGTACACTGTGGACCCCCTTCAACAAGTTGCACATCCTCGGACAGATGTTTGTCTCCACCAATTACATCTGCTTCACCAGTAAAGAGGAGACCATCTGCAGTCTGATTATCCCTCTAAGAGAGGTCAGTCACACTTGAGCTGTCCGTACTCCTAGACCTGTCAGAATATGTTTGTTCATGCTTGCTGCTGTCAAATTGTTTCCTCTACATGTTTGCAGTGGTATTTGTAATTCTTACTATTCTTCTGTATTTCACTCTAATTATAATCATTAATTATTATTATGGCATTTCTCTTGTTTGCTTCACCAGTGTTGATGGATATTTCGCAATGCATTAAGATGCAATGTTAATTTTTTTCCTCATTATATATTTTTCACCTGATGTGACATTGCTGAAGTGTAATGGATTTTGAATGCTGTTTCTTTAAAATGTTAAATATAATCCGCCCTCTGCCTCTCTCTCTGCATTAGGTGACCATCGTTGAGAAAGCTGATAGCTCCAACGTCCTTCCCAGCCCCTTGTCAATCAGCACCAAAAACAAAATGACTTTCCTCTTTGCCAATCTCAAAGACCGGGACTTCCTGGTGCAGCGAATCTCTGACTTCCTGCAGCAGACCACTTCCAAAATCTACTTTGAGCGGGAAATCACAGGCAGCCTCAGCAGCTCAGATGATGAGGTGAACACAATGCTTTTCGTTTGTTCATTTGATTTTTACTATTATAGATAATACTGTATATATTACACTATACTATACAACACTCTACTAGACTATACTATATACTTAAACTATACTAAACTTATACTATGCTTATACTATACTTATACTATTCTACACTATTCTATTTTTATACTATGGTTATACCATACTTATAATTTACTAAACTTATACTATACTTATACTAAACTATACTACATTATACTTATTCTATACTGTACTATACTACACTAAACTTATAGTATACTATATACAGTATACTATACTTATACTGTACTATATTAAACTTATACTATACCATACTATGCTTGTACTATACTATACTAAACTTATACTGTACTATACTATACTATATTTGTAGGTATACTCGCAGCAGGGCAGTGTTTTGTCCTGTAGTCCTCATCGCAGTGCTTTTGGCTCAGAGGGAGAGAGTGAGAGACAGTTCAATCTTAATGATAACAGAGTTCCCACAGCAACACAAGCACTGATGACCATGTACCGTCGTCGATCCCCAGAGGAATTCAACCCCAAACTGGTATCTCGATATAAAAATCTATTAAAAATAACGAAGGCATGTTTCCCCACAGTTTTTCACTAAATCAACACAAGGGAGAATGAGATTTAATCATTTTCATTGATATGCACTTTTGTTTTTATATTTTATATAGAATGATATATAGTATCTTAATAAACAGCATCATTTAACTTCATATATATTTACTAAAACATTTTTTTGTGATTTGAAGAAGGTGTGCAAAAATAACTTGACTTATTTTTTAGAGCCAGTTCAATATTGCATAAATATAAATTATTACTGTGGGACCCAGTCAAGTTTATTTGAATAATATAATGCTGAATTATCATTGTTATTTTGAGGATTAGATTTGTTTTATGTAAAAGTTATATATCTCTGTCTTATTTACTTCACCTTCACCTCGAGCTTTTATTTTGACACTGAAAGCGCAGTGTATTTGTCCATTTACAATGTTCCTCATCTGGTTAAACGCTGTCATCTCCTCCTTTTCTGTCATACTGTGCTGCGTTTGTAGATTTGTATAATAACTTTTAGCTGTTACTAATGTGGAATTGCACATGCTTGAACCTACAGTATGTTTCTTTCACAATGCACATGAACTGCTCTAAAAGCGCTAAAAACACGAGCCCATGAGCCCTGCGTGTGCACTAAGCAGTGCATCACCGGTTTATTCTGAAGCACACAAAGACCATGTTTATCCGTCTTTAATCGCAGCCTTTTGCAGTTTTATAATCACATACTGTATGACCATATCGCCATTTTGGTGTTATTTTGATTAATTGTGCAGCCCCGAAGGATCATGAAACTAGTCTACTGATAAACTCTTTATGAAACTTAATGGCCAAATAAAAAGCACATTAAAAACTAAAATTATCACAACATTCACAATATTGCCTTGTTATATTGTGAATATTTATGGCCCAGCCCTACCTCTTAGTATCACTGGCAACATCTTATTTGAGACGTGTATTCTTTCCCCCTTTATATACACACAAACCTACATCAAACCATAAATGAAAGATTAGAAGGACAGAAATATGTTCTGCAATATTATTAAGCAATGAACCAGGAGAGTGTTACAGTGATTGCATTACAGTGATTTTATTACTTGTAAGGAGTGTTCTTAGTGTTCTAAAACCCCCTTAACCGTGGTAAAATCACTATAAAGCACTCAAATGGCTTATTGCTTTTATAAAATGGCACCAAAAACAATATGATTATGTTGGTTTGACGAAGCCAACATATTGTTACTCTACAGACTTTTTTAGGGTTTTTCCAAAATCCCTAAACCAAGACCAAAATTATCAATTGTAACTCCTACTAAAGCTTTCAAGCTACATTCAGCAAACTTGGCACAGACCTTCATGCTGTTCTGACTCTATCCATCCATCCATCCCATCTATCCATCCATCCATCCTTGTCTCTCCATAGATCTATAGATAGATTGATCCATCATCCATCTAAAGATCTATAGATAGATCCATCCATCCATCCATCCAAAGATCTATAGATAGGATCCATCCATCCATCCATCCATCCACAGATCTATAGATAGGATCCATCCATCCATCCATCCATCCACAGATCTATAGATAGATCCATCCATCCATCCATCCATCCACAGATCTATAGATAGATCCATCCATCCATCCATCCATCCACAGATCTATAGATAGATCCATCCATCCATCCATCCATCCACAGATCTATAGATAGATCCATCCATCCATCCATCCATCCACAGATCTATAGATAGGATCCATCCATCCATCCATCCACAGATCTATAGATAGATCCATCCATCCATCCACAGATCTATAGATAGATCCATCCATCCATCCATCCACAGATCTATAGATAGATCCATCCATCCATCCATCCACAGATCTATAGATAGATCCATCCACAGATCTATAGATAGATCCATCCATCCATCCATCCACAGATCTATAGATAGATCCATCCATCCATTCACAGATCTATAGATAGATCCATCCATCCATCCATCCACAGATCTATAGATAGATCCATCCATCCATTTTACCTATCTATAGATCTGTGGATGGATGGATCTATCTAGTTCTACATTTATAGTCACTCCAAAAACCTTGCGTGTGTGCATTATGTGCCTGTTGAGTGTTTGTTGTTGTGTACAACAAGCAGAAACACATTAATAGAACACAGGAAGTGAAACTCAAGAAAACACTGTACAGTTTGTAGCTGGCCTTGCAACAAATGAGCGGAACACCTGCTTATCGAAGTCATTTACTTTAAAACCCCCATGCTGTGTTCAATAGAGGATATTTATTTTATGCTTCTCCCAGGGTTGTCTAATGTAAAGCTTTTATATATTTAAAAGCCTCACATTTGCAGTTTGAAAATAAAAAGGCGATTAAGTTCACAGTTTATTTCAATTGGCTTTCAATTCCAGCACGTATTTGTTGATGTCAGACTCCCCTACATCACGTAGACTGGACTCAGCACTTCTGAAGTTGGACAGCAGTGTAACACTCTGTTTACCTGGATGTTTTCAGGCTAAAGAGTTTCTGAAGGAGCAGGCGTGGAAGAATCACTTTGCCGAGTACGGTCAGGGAGTGTGTATGTACCGTACGGAGAAGACCAAAGACCTGGTGCTGCAGGGCATCCCGGAGAACATGAGAGGAGAACTCTGGCTCCTGTTCTCTGGTGAGTCGCATGTTAACACACAGAAAACACATTCAGCGGCCATAAATATTTCTTACCTACCAATTAAATTTTATTTTGCAGCATTTTATATTGACAGCATTTTTAGCACAAAAAGGTGAAGAAGGGGCATCATTGTTTTGTTCCAATACTTGGTTTTGGTGACTATGATAGGAATATTCCATATTTCAGAGGTTTTCTTTGGTGACAGTTTGTCTTTGCTTGTGTCACTTTAATCTGCAATGGTCAGACTATTATTCTTACAATTGGAATTTCATGGCGTTTCATTTAAATTTAATTACAATGTTTCCATTTGGCTCTTGGAGAGTGTTAATTTTGGACCCCACCTAGACATCTTAAGTGTGTTTCTCTGCACTCTCTTTAACAGTACATGTACAAAAACACACACAAACATACACACACCTGTTGACCTACTTTTCTTGTGTGGTTGTCTTGTGGTGTAGTGCTCAAACCTGTTTGTCTTTTACACATTATTTCCTGTTTATTAAATGTGAGCCGAGCAAAGCATACTTTCACACACTGAAACTGGCCAGTGCACACACAACCGACACACTTGACTGCACTAGCACATTTCTTGTGGTAGTAAACAACGTGAGGATTTGTTGTCTATTTATTGTCTTTATATTATTTTGCATTGCCCAGTCTTATTCCTTTAAATTCAAACCACAAACCCACATCTAAACAATTCTAAAACAATGTCTGATAAGAACTAGTTCTCATTTCTCAACCCTAGTAAAAGTCCTTATGAGGAGCAGGCCCACTCTTTGCCTTCAAAACAATTTAATTTCTTCTTGGAATGCTGCTATACCAGTTGTTAACTGTGTACGTTTGGATATTGCATTTTTAAGAAGGCAAACATGCAGTTTTTTTGTGTTATAAGGAAGGTTGAACATCTACTTTGCACTCCAGAACCTCCCAGATACAGGTTCAGCGATGTTCAGACCTGGTTCTCTGGAAAACCAGGGAAGGTGTATAGGAGGACATCATGGTGAAATACAGATGTCATGTTCCTCAAATAGAGTATAAAATAATGCCTAGAAGAAGTAATATAATATCCACAAACCAATTTATAATGTAAATTCAGAAAAACATGAGGCTTTAAAGTCTAAGACAAATCTTTTAACACTTTTTTATTTATTGTATTACAATGTAAAATGTATATATTTCTTCAGAAAAGCTTTTTTGGATCTTTTTTTTTTTCTGAATTCACCATCTAATTTGAGGTTAATTCAGAATGATTAAAGGTGCACTCAGTAACTTTTGTCTTTGTGGCATCTTGGACTTATACTGACACCTAGTGGCTTGGATGCAGCATCGTTTCAAATCAATAGTTTTCAGCTTCAGATGCCGTAGTAGAAATTTAGTATTCACAATCAGCCATGATTACTTTATTCAATGAGTGAAAGTGTCAAATAACAGGACGGTTACTGAGATTAAGCGAGTAGTATTCGGCTGGTCATGTGATTCTAACATGGCCGCCCCCATGTGTGGACCCTCTCCATGTAGAATAAAACAGCTTTTATAAGGTTACTGATACGACTGGAGTCTTCATTTTAATGTGAGTGGTCATGTTCCTACATATGTTGCAAAATTACAATTCATGTCTTTGAGTTAAACTTTTTTAATGAGGAAAAAAATTACTGAGTGCACCTTAACTGCGTAAATGTATTTAATGCTACATTTTTTATATAATTAATCACACTTGATTAACGCGTTAAACCGACAGCCCTATTAAATACACAAAATTTACAAAATGAAAAAAATAAATAAAGTTAGCAAGTAACTGAAATGGTTTTAAGTAACAGGATTACATATTTAGCCTAAATTAATTGGGGTGGAATTGGTGGGTTAGGGTTAGGGTTGGGTTAAGGCCAAACCAGTGGTTCACTTATAAACAAGCATTAGTTGTGTTGATTGGTTGTTGAGTGTGGACATTGGTTTTTACAGGGGCAGTTAACGAAATGGCGACTCATCCTGGTTATTATGAGGATCTGGTGGAGAAGTCGATGGGGAAATACAATTTGGCCACAGAGGAGATCGAAAGAGACTTACACCGGTCTCTGCCAGAACATCCAGCCTTTCAGAACGAGATGGGCATCGCCGCCTTGCGTAGAGTCCTAACTGCTTACGCCTTTCGCAACCCCAATATTGGCTACTGCCAGGTATGATCCCACACTTTCTATACCCACATACAATGCAACACCTTCTATAGACTCAATGCATATGCAGCATGCTCATAATACGAGTTCATCTTTTCCACAGGCCATGAACATAGTGACCTCGGTCCTGTTGCTGTACGCTAAAGAGGAAGAGGCCTTCTGGCTGCTGGTAGCGTTATGTGAGAGGATGCTGCCAGACTACTACAACACCAGAGTTGTTGGTGAGATCAAATATAGTATGTTATACTTCATTAAGGGCTGGATAAAAAAAATAAAAAGTTCCGATTAATCAGTCTCTTCATTTAGACAATCCTGCATCGATAAATACTGTATATGCACTTTAAAATATGCAAGTTCAATGTAAGTGCCATACTGTAACCATCATTTTTGCTTTATTTAAAATACTGAGGGATGAGTCGAATTCTTTACTGTGGTAATCGACATTAAGCCACAAATGTTGTCAACTGAGCTTAACTTGTATTGAACCTGTGACCGTGATCACTGTTCAGTGTAATATGTGTGTTGTGTGTGTTTGTCAGGTGCTCTGGTGGATCAGGGTGTGTTTGAAGAGCTGGCTCATGTGTACGTGCCTCAGCTGTATGACTGCATGCAGGCGCTGAGCGTCATCTCAACCATCTCCCTCTCCTGGTTCCTCACGCTCTTCCTGTCTGTCATGCCCTTCGAGAGTGCTGTGGTGGTGGTCGACTGCTTCTTCTATGAGGGCATTAAAGTCATTTTCCAGCTCGCTCTGTCTGTGCTCGACGCTAATATACATCAGCTGTTGAGCTGTAAAGATGATGGAGAAGCCATGACTATACTGGGCAGGTACGAGAACCAAATACTACTGACTATATGTCGTATCCTGCATGGTGAGAATATATAGTGTTCTGAAAAGGACTATTTGCTGCATACTACTGTATGTAGTGAGTGTATATATAGTATATTGCAGCACACTACATAGTGACTTTTAGTTTATTGCAAAGTCATTATACTGCAAAGTGATTATGTAGAGCATACTACATAGTAAGTAATTAATACTACATATATATATAGTACACAACATTCAGTAGTATGTATATTATACTGTAGTATAAGTGATTAAATGTAGTATACAACACAGTATATATATATATATATATATATATATATATATATATATATATATAATATTGCAAAATGAGGATATGTTATATACTACACAGCGAGAATACAGTATATAGGATACTACAAAGTCAGTATGCAGCATACTACACAGTGAGTATATACTGTAGTATATAGTATACTGGAAAAAGAATATATATGTAGCATACTACATAGTATAGATAGACATGAGTATATATAGTGTTCAGCTCAGTGATTATATGTAGAATACTGCAAAATGATATTGTAGCGTACTACATTTTGAGTATATATAGTACACAACATAGTATGTATAGTTTACTGCAAAGTGATTATATGTGGTAAATTATATTGCAAAATAAGAATGTAATATACTACATAGTGAGAATATATAGTCTACGGAGTCTGCAACGTACTACATAGTGAATATATTAAGTATAATGCAAAGTATGTGTAACATTAAGCAAGATGAGTATATGAAGCGTAGTACATAGTGAGTATATATAGTGTACTGCAATGCAAGTATGTGTAGCATACTACATAGTGTATATATACACTGCCTGGCCAAAAAAAAAGTTGCATACTCTAATATTTCAGTGGACCGCCTTCAGCATTGATAACGGTGTGCATTCGTCGTGGCATTGTTTATGAAACATTTATTTCCGTCTAGAGTTGCATTAATTTTTGGCCGAGATCTTGTATTGATGACTAGAGAGTCAAACCACTCTGTAAAGTCTTCTCCAGCACATCCCAAATACTTTCAGTGGGGTTAAGGTCAGGACTCTGTGGTGGCCAATTCATGTGTGAAAATGATTCCTCAGGCACCCTGAACCACTCTCACAATTTGAGCCTGATGAATCTTGGCATTGTCGTCCTGGAATATGCCCGTGCCGTCAGGGAAGAAAAAATCCATTGA
Organism: Myxocyprinus asiaticus; assembly: GCF_019703515.2. NCBI lineage: Eukaryota > Metazoa > Chordata > Actinopteri > Cypriniformes > Catostomidae > Myxocyprinus > Myxocyprinus asiaticus. The sequence continues at coordinate 50,156,609 of NC_059351.1, forward strand.
TGGAATAACCTGGTCATTCAGTACATTCATGTAGTCAGCTGTCTTCATTTTATTGCCGCATAACATTGCTGAGCCTGGACCTGACCAGTTGAAGCAACCCCAGATCATAACACTGCCTCCAGAGGCTTGTACAGTGGGCACTATGCGCCCATCGCTGTGGAATAGGGTAAATCTGGACTCATCAGACAACATGACCTTTTGCTCCACAGTCCAGTCTTTATGCTCCCTAGCAAATTGAAGTTGTTTTTTCCAAGTTGTTTAGCCTCACTAACAAGTGGCTTTCTTGTGGCCATACAGCTGATTAGTCCCAATCCTGTAAGTTCTCGTCACATTGTGCATGTGGAAATGATCTTACTTTCTCAATTAAACATAGCCGTGATTTCTACTGTCGATTTTTTACGATGTGTCTTCAGGAATTTTAGTGATCTCCGATCACGATTATTCAAGATTTTTTTCCAACCACATTTCTTCCGCGAAGCTGACAGTTCACCACTATCTTTCCAGGTTTTAATATTGCGTTGGACAGTTCTTAACCCAATTCCAGTGATTTCAGTGATTTTTTTTCTTTGCTTGATACAGGCCAATAATTTGCCCCTTCTGAAACACGGTAACATGTTTTCCACGACCACGGGATACGACTTCCGACATGGTTGTTTAAGAAATGAGAAGCTACACCTTGCATCAGTTGGGGTTAAAAGAATTGTTGCTAGCTGAAACATATTAATCACTGCAATAATGATCCAATCATAGACTCTTAAGTATCTGCTTATTTAAATCCAAACAGCGACTTTTTTTTTGGACCAGGCAGTGTAGTATACTGCAAAGTCTGTATAGCCTTTGCAAAAGTGATTATATTTAGCATACAACATATTGTGAATACTGTATATAGTTCACAACATAGTATACTACAAAGTGATTATATGTAGTATACTACACAGTATACCGAGTATATTGCAAGAATATTTAGTACAAAACATAGTATGTATAATATAATTTACTGCAAAGTGTTTTTTTTAAGTATACACAGTATAAATAGTACAAAGGCAGGATACAGCATACTACACAGTGAGTATACAGTATGTAGTTTACTGCAAAGAGTGTACATGTAGTGTTCATCAAAGTGATTATTTGTATGTATATATATACACTGATCAGTCACAACATTAAAACCACCTGCCTAATATTGTGTAGGTCCCCCTCGTGCCGCCAAAACAGCGCCAACCCCCATCTCAGAATAGCATTCTGATATGATATTCTTCTCATCACAATTGTACAGAGTGGTTATCTGAGTTACTGTAGACTTTGTCAGTTCAAACCAGTCTGGCCATTCTCTGTTGACCTCTCTCATCAACAAGGCGTTTCCATCCACAGATCTGCCTCTCAGTGGATGTTTTTTGTTTTTGGCACCATTCTGAGTAAATACTAGAGACTGTTGTGTGTGAAAATCCCAGGAGATCAGCAGTTACAGAAATACTCAAACCAGACCGTCTGGCACCAACAATCATGCCATGGTCCAAATCAATGAGATCAAAATTTTTTCCCATTCTGATGGTTGATGTGAACATTATCTGAAGTTCCTGACCCGTATTTGCATGATTTTATGCACTGCTACCAAATGATTGGCTGATTAGATAATCGCTTGGATGGTTGTTGGTGCCAGATGGGCTGGTTTGAGAATTTTTGTAACTGCTGATCTCCTGGGATCTCCTGAGAATGACCAGACTGGTTCGAAATGACAAAGTCTACAGTAACTCAGATGACCACTCCGTACAGTTGTGGTGAGAAGAAAAGCATCTCAGAATGCTGAGATGTGGGTTGGCACTGTTTTGGGGGGGACCTACACAGTATTAGGCAGGTGGTTTTAATGTTGTGGCTGATCATTGTATGTATGTATATAAATATAAATATATATATATATATATATATATATATATATATATATATACACATATACATACACAGTATACTATACAGTATTTATAATATAATGCAAAATAAATATGTAATATACTACTGTACATAGTGAGAATATATAGTATTCTGACTGAGTATGCAGTGTACTTCATGGTGAGAAAATATAGTATACCTGTACTACAAAGTCAGTATGCAGCGTACTACATAGTGAGTATATGAAGAATACTGTAAAGTGAGTATAGCATTAAGCAAGGTGAGTATATGAAGCGTACTACGAAGTGAGTGTGTGTGTGTATATATATATATATATATATATATATTCTGCAATGTATGTGTAACTTACTACATTGTAAATAGTATACTACTTTGCAGTATACTATATATAATATACTGCAAAGTATCTATAGCCTTCTGCAAAAGTGATTACATTTAACGTACTACATAGTAAGTATATGTAGTATACAACATATTGAGTATGTACAGTTTAGATCACTGCAAAGTGATACGTAGTGTACTACATGGTGAATTTACTGTATATACTGTAGTATAATGCAAAGTGAGTATATGTAATATTATACATAGTTATTATATGTAGCATACTGCAAAGTATATAGAGTACTACATATAGTATAGCAAAATACATGCATCCCCCAGGGATGTGTGCTCTCCCCACTACTGTTCTCCCTGTATACAAATGACTGCACCGCCAAGGACCCCTCTGTCAAGCTCCTGAAGTTTGCAGACGACACCACTGTCATCGGTCATCCAAGATGACGATGAGTCTGCCTACAGAAGGGAGGTTGAACGGCTGGCTCACTGGTGTAGTCAAAACAACCTGGAGCTCAAAACGTTGGAGATGATTGTGGACTTTAGGAGGAACACCCCAACACTGTCCCCCCTCAACATTCTAAACAGCACTGTGGCAGCAGTGGAGTCATTCAGGTTCCTGGGCACTACCACCTCACAGGACCTGAAGTGGGAGACCCACATTGACTCCATTGTGAAAAAGGTCCAGCAGAGGTTGTACTTCCTTCACCAGTTGAGGAAGTTCAACCTGCCACAGGTGCTGCTGATACAGTTCTACTCAGCAGTCACTGAGTCTGTCCTCTGCACTTCAATAACTGTCTGGTTTGGTTCCTTCAAGAACTATACACTTCCAGAGTGAGGAAAAAGGCTAGAAAAATCACTCTGGACCCCACTCACCCTGCCCACTACCTTTCTGAACTGTTGCCTTCTGGCCGACGCTTCAGAGCTCTGAGCACCAGAACCGTCGGGCACAGGAACAGTTTATTCCCTCAGTCTATCCATCTTATGAACAGTTAAAACTGTCCCGTTGAGCAATAATTGTGTGCAATACACAGTTTAGTCTTTTTATATTTTTCCAGCATACCACACCTCTTCTGCCATTACATTCCCTTGCACTGTATATAACAGATTTGTATTTGTATATTATAGTATTTGTATTTGTATATTTGAGCAGTTGTGCTCAAAAGTTTGCATACCCTTGAAAAATTGGTAATATACTGTATATACTATTTATTTATTTTTTTTAACATGAGTGAGAAGGCAAAACACATTTCTTTTATTTCTTATGGGATTCATATTCAACTGTAGGTTATAACAGAATGGCACAATCATAAAACAAAACATGGCAACAAAGAAAAAAATGAAATGACCCCTGTTCAAAAGTCTGCATACCCTTAGTTCTTAATACTGTGTATTGCCCCCTTTAGCATCAATGACAGCGTGCAGTCTTTTGTAATAGTTGTCTATGAGGCTCCAAATTCTTGCAGGTGGTATAGCTGCCCATTCATCTTGGCAAAATGCCTCCAGGTCATGCAAAGTCTTTGGTCGTATTGCATGCACCGCACATTTGAGATCTCCCCAGAGTGGCTCGATGATATTAAGGTCAGGAGACTGTGATGGACACTCCAGAACCTTCAACTTTTTCTGCTGTTACCACTGGAGGGTCAACTTGGCCTTGTGCTTAGGGTCATTGTCATGCTGGAAAGTCCAAGAGCGTCCCATGTGCAGCTTTCGTGCAGAAGAATGCAAATTGTCTGCCAGTATTTTCTGATAACATGCTGCATTCATCTTGCCATCAGTTTTCACAAGATTCCCCGTGCTTTAGAGCTCACACACCCCCAAAACATCAGTGAGCCACCACCATGCTTCACAGTGGTGATGGTATTCTTTTCACTATAGGCCTTGTTGACCCCTCTCCAAACATAGCGCTTATGGTTGTGACCATAAAGCTCTATTTTGGTCTCGTCACTCCAAATTACAGTGTGCCAGAAGCTGTGAGGCGTGTCAAGGTGTTGTCGGGCATATTCTAACCGAGCTTTTTTGTGGCATTGGCGCAGTAAAGGATTCTTTCTGGCAACTCGACCATGCAGCTCATTTTTGTTCAAGTATCGTTGTATTGTGCTCCTTGAAACAACCACACCGTCTTTTTCCAGAGCAGCCTGTATTTCTCCTGAGGTTACCTGTGGGTTTTTCTTTGTATCCTGAACAGTTCTTCTGGCAGTTGTGGCTGAAATCTTTCTTGGTTTACCTGACCTTGGCTTGGTATCAAGAGATCCTCGAATTTTCCACTTCTTAATAAGTGATTGAACAGTACTGACTGGCATTTTCAAGGCTTTGGATATCTTTTTATATCCTTTTCCATCTTTATAAAGTTTCATTACCTTGTTACGCAGGTCTTTTGACAGTTCTTTTCTGCTCCCCATGGCTCAGTATCTAGCCTGCTCAGTGCATCCACGTGAGAGCTAACAAACTCATTGACTGTTTATACACAGACACTAATTACAATTTAAAAAGCCACAGGTGTGGGAAATTAACCTTTAATTGCCATTTAAACCTGTGTGTGTCACCTTGTGTGTCTGTAACAAGGCCAAACATTCAAGGGTATGTAAACTTTTGATCAGGGCCATTTGGGTGATTTGTGTTACCATTATGATTTAAAAAGGAGCCAAACAACTATGTGATAATAAATGGCTTCATATGATCACTATCCTTAAATAAAATACAGTTTTTTGCATGATCAGCAATATTTTCAAAATCAATGCCAAAATTTCACAATTTCTGCCAGGGTATGCAAACTTTTGAGCACAAGTGTGTGTGTAAGCATACTTGGCCATAAAGCTCATTCTGATTCTGATATGTATGTAGCTAAATATTTTTATAAACAGTTGACGAGCAGTTAACATTTGCAATATATCTTTTAAAGGTTTAGAAGGTAAATTAATTCTTAGTTATGATAACACAAACAAGTGTGTGTGTTTGTGTGTTGTAGGTATCTGGACAGTGTGACTAATAAAGACAGCACTCTTCCACCAATCCCACATCTCCACTCTCTCCTCACTGATAACAGAGAGCCTCATCCAGAGGTGGACATCTTCAAACTCGTCCACAGTTCATACGAGGTTTGTCATCTGAGATTTGATGTGTTAGTAGTATATTCACTGTTTATGTAAGTCACAAGCATGCACACATTTCTAAGACACACATATTCATAACCTGTGTCATTTTGCTATGGTAATTCTCTGTGTTGTGCAGAAGTTTGGCTCCATTCAGGCGGATGTAATTGAGCAGATGCGCTTCAAACAGAGACTGAGAGTGATTCAGGCCATTGAAGACACCACCAAACGCAACGTGGTAAATATACACTCTCCATAAATAAGCATTGCATGATTCTCCCATTTGATTTCACACAGTGAATATAACGTTCATGTTTGTCTCAACTCTTTTTCCAGGTGCGTACCATCGTAACGGAGACGGCCTTCAGCATTGATGAACTGGAGGAGCTCTACTCACTCTTTAAGGTGTCGCAGCTCAGGAAAATTTGAAATATTTTATTTTCAACTCATAATTTGTAATACAAAAAAGAATGCAGAATAGAAGCAACTAGTTTTAACTAGTAGACAGGTTTTGTTTTTACTTTCATAATTGAAAGTTTCATAATCTATCCATGTATTTATTTCCATCAGGCTGAGCATCTGACCAGCTGTTACTGGGGCAGCACCAGTAACCCCATGAACCGTCACGACCCGAGCCTGCCGTACCTGGAGCAGTATCGCATCGACCTGGAGCAGTTCAAGGGGCTGTTCGCTCTGCTCTTCCCCTGGGCCAGCGGCACACACACTGATGATCTGGCCCTGCGATTCTTCCTTCTGCTGGACCACAACGCAGATGCGCTCATAAACTTCAGAGAGTTCATCAACGGCCTGAGTAAATGAGCATTGACATTCAAACTGAGATTCATCAGGATGTTTGGGTTTTGTACACTTTTAATATGACTGAACTGACAAAGGAATGGTTTGTATTGCAGGTGTGCTGTGTCACAGTGACCTGACGGAGAAACTCAAATTCCTGTACAAGATGCACATGCTTCCAGGTATGTGACAATGTGTGTGTTTAAAAAATAAAATAAAAACAAAAGCATTTAGGTATTTGTTTTTTTCTTTTGTGAGAGGAACCAGGGATAAAAAGCAGAAATAAAATAGAATACGGGTGTTTTGTTTCCTTTTTCATGTCTCACACTTAAATTGTTATGAAGTGCATTATAGACTCACAAAGGTCTCTTGAAACCTGTTGTTCTTTGAAACGTATGTTTTCGGACTGTGGTATCTAGTCGTCTGAGAAAATTGTTTTATTCTGCTGACACCTTTGAAAATGTGTCCAGTCCAGAATCATGAGTTTTCATTAAAAATGGATCTAAAATATCATATATAGATTTTTAGTTGTATAGCAGACTGCAGTTGAATAGCATTCTGATATTATATTCCTCTCACCACAATTATACAGAGCGGTTATCTGAGTTACCGTAGACTTTGTCAGTTTGAACCAGTCTGGCCATTCTCTGTTGACCTCTTTCGATAACAAGACATTTCAGTCCACAGAACTGCCGCTCACTGGATGTTTTTTGTTTTTGGCACCATTCGGAGTAAATTCTAGAGACTGTTGTGTGAAAATCACAGGAGATCAGCAGTTACAGAAATACTCAAACCAGCCCATCTGGCACCAACAATCATCCATGCGATTATCTAGTCAGCCAATCGTGTGGCAGCAATGCATAAAATCATGCAGATACGGGTCAGGAGCTTCAATTAATGTTCACATCAACCATAAGAATGGGGGAAAAATGTGATCTCAGTGATTTGGACCGTGGCATGATTGTTGGTGCCAGATGGGCTGGTTTGAGTACAATTGTGGTGATATAATATCAGAATGCTATTCTGAGATGCGGGTTGGTGCTGTTTTGTCGGCACAAGGGGGACCTACACAATGTTGTGGCTGATCGGTGTATATATCAAAATACAAGAATATCAATTGAATCAAATTTTTATTTTGTTCTAAATGACGTTAGAAGAGTCTGAATGTATGTGTTGTTCCTCAGAGTTGCGTCATGAGCAGGAGGAGCCAGATTCGGCCTGTGAAGCTACACAGTATTTCTTTGAGGACATCACACCCGAGACCTCCAGAGGTACTACTACAGACTTACAGTTATCATGCTTTTTAGCAACATTCTGTGTGTCTGTAGCATTACTTCATGTGGGAAATGTGCAAGAAACCTGGGAATTCACTCATTTTAGAGTTGCCAGTTCATTACAATACTCAAGTTGCTTATTTCTCCTCTGTGAAAAACGTTACTAGAAGCTTTGTCCTCTCATTCACAGATCACGATCCCAAGAACAGGATTGAAAAGGATGATGGTTTTGTCAGGGTCACTTTTAAGAACGAAAAAGGTGGGAGACTTAAAAAAACTACTACATCCAATCTGCTCTTAAAGGTGCAGTACTTAAATGGGCTTCTCTCTGTCTGTGATGTAGTGAAGAAAATGCACACTCCAGATTACCGGACATACATGCGCTTGTGGAACCAGGAGACCAAATCAAAGCTAGAGAACATGAAGGATCTTCCCAAACTCAACCAGGTACAACTAGTCAAATGCGAATTCTTACTTCATAACTGTTAACACATATTCATAGCTGAATTAGGGCTGCAACTAACAATTATTTTGATAATCGATTAATCTTCGATTATTTCTATGATTAATCGATTAATCGGATAAAAATGAAATTTTATTTCCTGTATTTTATTCAAATATGATTTTTCAAAAAACTGATATGATTATGGGCTTAAAGATTTGGTTTGATTTACATTACTGAATTCACGATTCTATACTCTCACAAAACTTTGAACAAAGCCTGAATCATGAAAAGTTATTATTATTATTATTAGAAACAGTTCCTTTACTTGTAAAACGTAACAAAAAGTGCTCATTATTAAAGAGTAAAATGATCCATAGGGCATGGAGTGGGACAAAAAACTCAGCCCAGCAGAGGGCAATAGTGACACGAGAATAGAAATATTAATAATTCTGCCCAACTGAAAAATACATAATTATATTAGATACATACAGTATGCTTGTACACACTGATTACATGCATTTAAGTATTTTAATATTATAGTTTTTAAAATAGTATTTTCACTGATTACATGTTTCTAAACTATTCTTTGTATGTATTGTATGTTTATCCAGTAAAATAATGTTTGTCATAGTGTAAATTTACTAGTGAAATCAGACATTGCATGTGGCATTATCAGGAGGACGTTCAATTATTAGGACCCTTCGCATTATTATACATTATATTCAGCATTGCAAACAGTTTAATATAGTACAATCATCTGTAAACCCTGTGCAAATTTACTCTCACGCTTGAAAAGACTCATCCCGGTGCTCACTGTATTACATGCACTTACATGAGCAGGAGAAAACATTTCAAAAACCAGCACACCTTGACTGCTGAGATGTCAGTCTGATATCCATGAAAGCTGCACAATTGATTACATTGAAACTGAAATCGTGGTATGATGTTGGACAGTTTAATCAAAATGTTTGCACTCCCTTTCTCCATTGCGATCGGTTTGATTGACGCGGATACACGCTCACTTGCTCGTTAGAATTTAATGGAGACTCACTTGTGGTAAGAACAAACAGTTTTGCAAAATACACAGCTGATTTTGAACTCATGTTTACATTATAAAAAAGTAAAGTAGCAGTAAAATGTAAGTCATGTGCTGGAGAGAAACAACTCTCGTGCATCAAACAGCACAAGCACTCTGTAAATGCACCTGAAGCAGCTACCGCTCCACATTAAGCTGTATGATTATTATGATTTTCTTAAGGTGTTTATAAAATGCTCTCGTGCGCTCGTATTTTTCAAACGAGTTATCATGCAACACATTTTTCACTGGGCTGTGAAGTGACGTCACTGGGCTTCTCCATGCTTACTGCAAATATCCAACTAACCGATAATGAAATTCGTTGTCGATGATTTCCATTATCGATAATTATCGATTTTATCAATTAGTTGTTGCAGCCCTAAATTGAATATTTCTGATATATTTGAGTGATTACATTGGCTATGAAAAATGTAAAAACGTCACCTCGGTTACAAAAATGGCAAAATAGAGTTGATATTTCTTTTCATTATTTTGAGCCGTTTGTTTCAGTGAATCTGATCTGAAAACACTGATTCATTCATTCTTTGGCATCGTCACTCAAAAATATTCATGGAAATCCCAGTGTGGCATTTTAAAAAATATTTTTAGTAAAATATATAAAGATTTAATTGAGTAAATACTGTTGTATGTTGATACGTATAAATTATTACAACTGAATATAATTTTATAGTAATTTGTGTTTATTTGGTGAAAAACACTGTGGAAAACACGCCTTGATCATTTTTACTGTTTTAGTTCGTGCATTTAACATTTTGAATTTTTGCAACAATGGCTATTTGGTTGAAATAGTGGTTCCTATGTTTGAAAGAACAATATATATCAAATATCATCAAAGGCGATTGTTTAAAATGTAGTAAAATTTTGTAGAAATGTATTTGAGTAAATACTGTTGTTGTTAATTATGATGGTTCCTCTGGTTATGAGAAGAAAAAATCACTTAGGACATTTCAAATCAAGATATGTCAAATAAAATGTTTTTTAAATGAAGTAAAAGTTTTGTACAAAATGTATTAAATAATGTTGTTTAGTAGTATGTAGTGTTATATTGATACATACAAATAGGTACAGGGAAATATAATTTTCTCTTGTTTTCCACACTGTTTTCACCAAATTGATTTTCAACTAGATTTTTACTGTTTTTTGTTCTTGCTTAAATCATTTTGAATATACTTTAAAATTATGTCATTTGGATTAAATTATGGTTCCCCTGATTTCAGAGTAAATACTATACATAAATGCAGATATACAGTATATCAGATATCTTCAAAAGGCTCTTTTTTTAAAATGTAGTAAAACTATTTGTGGAAATAATTTTGTTTATTAGTATGTTTTGTTATATTGAGACTTTTTTGTGGTACTGAGATTAAATATTTTAGAAATCATACCTTGATTATTTTTAACTAGATTTTTACTGGTTTAGTTTTTGCATTAAACATTTTGAATATACTTTGCGACTATGGCTGTTTAGATTAAATGATGGTTCCTCTGATTGAAAGACATTTCAGAGTAAATACTATACATAAATCCATATGTATATCAAATGTCGTCAGAAGGCGCTTTTTGAAAATGTAGTAACATTTAGTAAAAAGGAATTTAAGTAAAAACTGTTGTTTATTAGCCTTTTCAGAGCAATTACTGAACATTATATATACACAGTTGTGCTCAAAAGTTTGCATACCCTGGCAGAAGTTGTGAAATTTTGGCATTGATTTTGAAAATATGATTGATCATGTAAAAAAAAACTGTCTTTTATTTAAGGATAGTGATCATATGAAGCCATTTATTATCACATAGTTGTTTGGCTCCTTTTTAAATCATAATGGTAACAGAAATCACCCAAATGGCCCTGATCAAAAGTTTACATACCCTTGAATGTTTGGCCTTGTTACAGACACACAAGGTGACACACACAGGTTTAAATGGCAATTAAAGGTTAATTTCCCACACCTGTGGCTTTTTAAATTGCAATTAGTGTCTGTGTGTAATTAGTCAATGGGTTTGTTAGCTCTCCCGTGGATGCACTGAGCAGGCTAGATACTGAGCCATGGGGAGCAGAAAAGAACTGTCAAAAGACCTGCGTAACAAGGTAATGGAACTTTATAAAGATGGAAAAGGATATAAAAAGATATCCAAAGCCTTGAAAATGTCAGTCAGTACCGTTCAATCACTTATTAATAAGTGGAAAATTCGAGGATCTCTTGATACCAAGCCAAGGTCAGGTAGACCAAGAAAGATTTCAGCCACAACTGCCAGAAGAACTGTTCAGGATACAAAGAAAAACCCAATCTATTGTATGAGATGGAGATGGATATTACAGTAAAGTTTTGGTATATTAAGGTTAAAAATGCTATTATATGGTTAAAAACTAGAACTGCAGTAAAATCTGTCAGCTTTATATCATATGGTGCATCTGTTTCTTGTTCCTTTTGTCAGAGTCAGTTCATCGAGTTGTGCAAGACTCTATATAACATGTTCAGTGAAGACCCCAACGAGCAGAAGTTGTACCACGCCACCGCCACGGTCACCAGTCTGCTACTGGAAATGGGCGAGGTAGGAAAGCTCTTCTGTAGTCCCGCTAGCAAGGATGATGATGAAGGCGACAACGAAGAGGATGATCAGATCCCATCTCGCAGAAGCAAACACCAAAAAGAGCGGCGCAAACCCTGCTTCTACTCACCAGGTGTTCCGGGCGATGCTGAGATAAACTCCGGCATCACGGGACCCTTGGAGGACATCAAACTTGAGGACTCGTCACCCAAAGACACAGCCACGTCCTCTGCCATGCTCATCTCAGATGACGAGACCAAAGATGACACATCCATGTCGTCGTACTCCGTCCTGAGCACCGGCTCGCACGAAATGGACGATAAACTTCAGTGTGAGGACATCACGGAGGATACGGTACTCATACGCAACAGTGGGAGAGCAGGACATCATGGGACAGGGGGTTTGCCTCATAGCGCTAGTGTCGATAAAGACTGGGCCATCACCTTCGAGCAGTTTTTGGCCTCTGTGCTCACCGAACAAGCCCTGGTGCAGTACTTTGAGAAACCTGTAGAGATCGCTGCGCGAATAACTAATGCTAAGAACGTTCGGAAGGTGGGACACCCGCACGTGTCCGTCAGTGACTATGAAATCTCAATATCTGGCTAACATGCTAAATAAAAACAACACCTTTACACTCAAAACTGTATCTGAACTTTGAGGTTTAATCTAATAGTTCAAGCAAAACTTAAAATTCTGTCATCATTTTCTCACCATCATGTCGTTACAAACCCGAATGACTTTCTTTCTTTGTGGAACACAAATTAAGTAATTAAGCAAAATGGTCAAACTGCTCTTTTCCACACATTGAAAGTCACTGGTGACCATGGCTGTCGAGCTTAAAAAATAAAAGCACCATAAAACTGTCATTAAAGTAGTCCAAATGATTTTCGCACTGTATTTCAAGTCATTTGAAGCCATACAATAGTTTTGTGTGAGAAAATGAAAAAAATGTAAGTCATTATTCACTGAAAATCTTCGCCTCCGGCATATTGCATTTGCACTTACATTTAAACACCTGGCGACACATTTGTGTGTTTGCAATAAAGTCGTTATATGTTGAAAATCTTCCCCTCCTTCATAGCTCTTGACAGGAATTACGAATGAGGTTTGAGAAACACTGTGCTAATAACAAGTTTGTAATTTAAGTCTGTTTCTTAAACATATGGCTTCAGAAGGCTTTGAAATATAGCGCATGAGTCATATGGGCTACTTTGATTATCCTTTATGGTGCAGCCTGGACATTCAGCTTAAACTTCTTTTGTGTTCCATAAAAAAAAAAGGGAAATCATACAGGTTTGGTTTTACGAGAGTGAGTAAATGATGACAGAATTATCATGTGAACTATCCCTTTAACTAAACTGGCCATTTTTTACAATAAGTAATTTAAATCTCACTCGTTTTCTCTTGTGGATCTCCACTTAAATCAGTGTGAAACATCAAAGTCCTCATGTTTATATGGGCTTATTAAGGAATGGACAGTAATGACTTCTCCCAGAGGGTAAATCTTTGATCTTTGCTGATCACTTGGTGTGATAGTGACCTTTTATGATGTAACAAACAGAATGATTTACCTTTTTACCTGTACAAAGGCTGAAATGAACCATTCACCTGCTGTATACTACAATGCGTGTACTTTATATACAGAAATGGTTACTAGTATCTAATACAGTTAGACTGTTTATCATGGTAATTGTGTCTAGAATAGCTCACTAGTCCTGACTGGGTAAAACATGAGTCCTACAAGAAACTAGTACATAAACTTTGCATAACGTTGGCTTGACAACATTCACAGGGATAGTCGAGGGTCCAAATGATCACCCTCTCTTGAGAAAGGACTTAAAAGGAATAGTTCACTCGAACTGAATTAACATTTTGTCATAACTTTAGGCAAAATGTTCATTCAACTCTTTTCCTACAAGGAACGTGAATGGTGATTTATACTGCCAAGCTCCAAAACTGACAAAAACCCCCATTAGGGTATCATAATAGTAGCATATACTGGACGACTTGTGTGCTATATTCAAAATCCTCTGCATCCACATGACAAGTTTGTGGGAGGAACAGACCAAAATAGTAAGCATTTTCAGGTAAACTATTCCTTTAAAAAATGATGTCTTCTGCTTGTTGGATCATAATTTAATAGAAGCCATGCAACTAATTCCATCCATAATATCACATATGTCTTTTAGCTCTATTCTTTGCACCTGCACTTTTGGATTTTCTTCTATATATATAATATAAAATGTGGATTTTTGTTACCTAGAAATGCTTAAATATCATATATTTCTCAGCTGAGAGACGATGCATTCCAGTTGTGAAATATCAGACTTTTAGGCATTCACTATGTACAGTATAGTAGATATATGCTGAAGACCCCGATCATGTACAGTTCATAAGTTAGTGTGTATTCACCGATATGAGGCATGTGGCATGTCTGTCCATCTTCTTGTAAGCTTTGTATTTTTTATATATTTTTTTTTACATCATTGTTTTATGCTGCTGTTTTTAAGTTTACATTTTAATGTGAATGGTTGCAATGGACCTGTAAATGATGCGAACCTCTTTCAGTAATTAAAAGTATATAAGGAATTATTCTGTCCTGTTTTCAGAAACTCGTCATGTTTGTTTGATTTGTTCTTTATTGGAATTCATTTGCTTCTTGGCACTTTCCACGAATAGTGTACTAAATACAGTTTGGAACATGTCTAAATAGTTTTTCAAGAAATAAGCATTAAATAAACATCAATTTGGAAAATATTAATGAAACTGAAGGTTCTAATAACAAAATAAAAAAAACACATCAGAATGGTTAACAGGGTTGCAAGTCAAAATGTGGCAGATTTAGCCGAACTTAAAGAAATCACTAAAAAATGAAAATTCAGTCATTATTTTCTCATCCTAATATTGCTCCAAACCCATATAACTTAATTTCTTCCGTGAAACACAAAAAGAGAAATGTGAAAAATCCTCACACTGCTGTTTGCCGTATAATGAATGTGGGTAGTGATTTGGGGCTGTAAAATAAAACACCATAAACCCACCGTAAAGTATTTAATGCGTCTCGTTCGCTATATTCCAAGCCTTTTCAAGCCATACTATGATGAACAGACTGAAACTTAAGTCGTTAAAATGTTGGCTTGTCGGCCTACAAACTTGGTTTAGGGTTTTTTTTAAATCTCAAAACCAAAATTTCTAGAATTTTTAGACTCCTCCTAGAGCTTTCAAGCTACAGTGCATTCATAAATTATTCAGACCCCTTCATTTTTTCACATTTTGTTTTCTGGAAGATTGAACATTTTGCAGCCTTATGCTAAAATGTTTAAATTATTAAATTTTTATCACATCAATCTACACTCCATACCCCATAATAGCAAAGTAAAAACCAGATTTTTGATAACTTTGCAAATGTATTAAAAAGAAAAAACTGAAATATCACGTTGACATAAGTATTCAGACCCTTTGCTATGACACGGGAAATTGAGCTCAGGTGCATCCCATTTCTCTGAATCATCTTTGAGATGTTTCTACACTTTTATTAGAGTCCACTTGTGCAAATTCAATTGATTGGACATGATTTGCAAAAGCACACACCTGTCTATATAAGGTCTCACAGCTGAAAATGCATATCAGAGCAAAAACCAAGCCATGAGGTCAAAGGAACTGCCTGCAGAGATCAGAGACAGGATTGTGTTGAGGCACAGATCTGGGGAAGGCTACAAAAAAATTTCAGCTGCATTGAAGGTTCCCAAGTGCACAGTGGCCTCCATAATTCTTAAATGGAAGAAGTTTGGAACAACCAGGACTCTTTCTAGAGCTGGCTGCCCGGCCAAACTGAGCAATCAAGAGAGAAGGGCCTTAGGTAAGAGAGGTGACCAAGAACCTGATGGTCACTCTGGTGGAGCTCCAGAGATCATGTGTGGAGATGGGAGAAACTTGCAGAAGGACAACCATCACTGCAACACTCCACCAATCTGGGCTTTATGGCAGAGTGGCCAGATGGAAACCTCTCCTCAGTGCAAGACACAAAAAACACCTAAAGGACTCTCAGACTGTGAGAAACAAGATTCTCTGGTCTAATTAAACGAAGATTGAACTCTTTGGCCTCAATTCAAAGCGTCATGTCTGGAGGAAACCAGGCACCGCTCATCACCTGCGCAATACCATCCCAACGGTGAAGCATGGTGGTGACAGCATCATGCTGTGGGGGTGTTTTTCAGCGGCAGGGACTGGGGGACTGGTCAGGGATGAAGGAAAGCTGAACACAGACAAATACAGAGATATCCTTAATGAAAACCTGGTCCAGAGTGCTCAGGACTCAGACTGGGCTGAAGGTTCACCTTCCAACAGGACAATGACCCGATGCACACAGACAAGACAATGCAAGAGTGGCTTAAGGACAACTCTGTGAATGTCCTTGAGTGGCCCAACCAGAGCCCGGATTTCATCGCACATCTCTGGAGAGACCTGAAAATGGCTGTCCACCGACAGTCCCCATCTAACCTGACAGAGCTCGAGAGGAACCCAATAGAAGAATGTTAGAAAATTCCCAAATCCAGGTGTGCAAAGCTTGTCGCATCATACCCAAAAAGACTTGAGGCTGTAATCCCTGCCAGAGATGCTTCAAATAAGTACTGACTTAAGGGTCTGAATATTTATGTCAATGTGATATTTCAGTTTTTTCTTTTTAACTTTTAATAAAATGTTATCAAAAATCTGGTTTTTGCTTTGTCATTATGGGGTATGGACTGTAGATTGATGTGAAAAAAAATGTAAAAGCATTTTAGCATAAGGCTGCAACCTTTAAAAAAAAATATTAAGGGGTCTGAATACTTTATGAAAGACCCCATCAACATCCAACAAACTTGGTACAGACCTTCAGACTGTTCTGGAATAGTTTGCCATGTCTTTTCTAACTCATCGGACTTATGGTGTTTGCACAGCGGAAAATAGGCCAACGGAATGCTCCTTAATTCAAACTCCAAATCAAAATTTCAAATGTAAACAAACCCACAAAAGCTCTCTCTCTCTCTGATGGTTTATCTGACTGTCTATCTAGCTAGTTGGTTATACATACAAAGAACGTTCTAAACTGTTTATTCATCATGTGGGCAGTAGTAGCGCCAACACGTGCAGTGCAAAAAGGAATGGGACATCCGTTTACTATCGGCGCGCCACAGCGGATGCTTCCAGTGTGTCATTGATTATAATGGGATCTACTGTATTTGCTGTTGATGCAACACGCCGCTTGCGTCCGGTGTAAACAGGGTGTAAGACAAACAGCCAAACTTCAAACTTTTAAAACTAGTTTAGACTTTCAGACAAGGATTTATGAGCCAACATCAAAGTTCGTCTTGACAAACTTTACTTAATCAAGTTAATTCTAAAATCCAATCATTGCATACGTTTACATGCACACCAATACGCTGATAACTACTCAAAATCAGTTTATTAAAAATCAGCCAACGCAAGTAAACCACATTTACATGACATTTGAAATCATCAGATTATTCTCTGCTTTTGATTTCAAAACAACACTTGCGCGCCAGTAAGAGTGCCAGTAAAGGGGTTGTCATGCAACGCAAAATTGGGGTAAGCGGCAAAAAATTTCTCATTTTTTGCTTAAACCATTTAGACCCCGATAAAAGGAAAAACGTTCAAGGTGCTTACATGTCCTTATATGTGAAGGTGTTCACTGATAAACTCCCGTTTGACAAAATAAAAAAATGTACTCTTTTGGTATGAATTTTAATTGTTGGTTACAGTCGAGGTTAAGACTGCTCAAGAGGTCAAACTATTTTAAAGTGGTTAAAGACAACGGAGGTGTTTAAAGTACCTACATTTATACTTTTTTAATTTTATGGTAGATGTTAGAAGTTCATCTTGCATAGCTACGTAGCTAGCTATAGAACATGGGATTTTTTTTTTTTTTTTTTTGGCTTTAAAAAGAAAAACTTGAACACATCTTTTTACACTACTGCTGAATTTCTGGTCTAATTCTCAGTGTTGAACTGTGTAAGTGTGCTTTAATATGAACAGTGTGAAGATTTCCACACAGACCCCAGCAGAATGGCAAGATTTTCCAAGTGGTGCTCACTGCAGAGCCAAATGGGTGGAGCTTGACCTAGTCTAGCTCCACCTCCGTGGACCTAGTAAAGTGCCACCCCTCTCACTAATGCAAGTCTGGACCTAGTTTGTCAAGACCTAGTGAATATAATTTTGGATGGACTCAGCGTTCATGTGATAGGCTAATGCATTATGCCATCTTAATCAAATGGTAATGAGTAACCCATCCAGTAGTCTGAAACCAGCCATGTGACTTTGCCACACAAAAGAAACAACAAGAGGACAAGTGTGCTCTGACACTCTGAGACTGGTAGCGAGGTAATCACTCCAGCAACATTTGAGTGTAAACTGGAAGTGTTACTTAATTTGTTAGTCGCATACACCACTGTCCTCCAAGTGTTGCTGGATTAGATTTCAATTAACCTTGATTAGCTAAATGTGCAGCTAACAATCTTCAATCTAGGAAAAAATGTACAAGATACTAAATTTCATTTTAGTATATTAAGTTTCAAGTACACAATTTGAATGGGTTAAAAACAAAGACATTTTACAAAACCTAAAACTACTACAAACAATACTTACACAGATCTACCCCACTACTGACTTTGTTACAGGTGAGGGTTGTGCAGGCAAGACACAGTAATGTCTCTTATCATGGATTTCCTGCATGAAAAACTCCATGTCCTCTAGTCTCTCAAGAGTAAAAAAGGAAGGGAGCCCGGATTTCATCTTCATCCACTTCACCTTCATAAAGCATGGTGTTCGCCAATAATCAAAACAAGTAAACACATCCCCCAAATATTTATTCCATTATCAATGGAAACATGTAAATGCTTCATGCTGCAACCCTCTCAATGTTCAAGACAAATCTGCACACTTGTTCAGGTTTATTGTCTCATTTATTTGACGCTAATGCTAACCTATGCACGATTAACATTTCAGGGACTCAGAAATAACTAACATTAACATTCATGTCTAGATTGCGAGATAGGTCTATGGAAATATTTTACACACGTCTCAAAGTTCGTCTGATCTGTCCACAGTAGTGCTCACTGAACTAGTGCTACCAAGTTGTATGAGTGAGTTGGGGATGGACTGGACCTGAGCTGGGGTGCGGCTGGACTTAGAGGTGGAACTGGACTAGGCCAGTAAAGCTATCCACTGCTACTATTTGCATATATTTGAATACACAATAAATGTATTAAAACACTGTTATACATCTTTAAGGATTGACAGCTTCACTGAAACTGATTCCTCGATGAAATGTTGACACATTCACTTTTTTTCTCACTCCCTATGCCTCCCTCTCTTCCCATAGTATACGTATGGGAGGTGTGAGCGGAGCCGTCCAATCAGATGCTGTTGTTCTTTGGTCATTTTGGCTCTCAAATGATGATACCACACTGTCTCAGTCAAAGAATCCTATGTCTATCGTTTCTCTGTTCCTCGAAAACTGCTTGACACCTTTTTTTTTTTCTTAGAATGACTCCAATTCCTGATTAAATAAACCCAGTTGCTTACTTGAACATATTTACTGGTTGCTAAAGCACTTTCCCTTCATTAATGAGTTCATAAAGTATCTGTTTATCAGGTTATCCATTCACCTATCAAGTATTGTTTGGTTATCTTAAGCATTGTATCTTTTGTACTTGATCCAAGTATTATGTCATAGATTAGCTACACAGACAGAATACTGTGCCTGTTTTTAAAAACATATGCATCAGCATTTTGAACACATTCACCGGTTAACAAATTACACTAAGCAGTTTATTGTATGACTCTATGTTTTCAAGTGGATCAATATTTAAGTGTGGCTCTGCCCTACTGCCCATATAGACGAGCTTCGCCAGATTTTTACTCCACTGATGGTTAGGATTAGAGTTGGGGTTTGGGTTAGGTTAATAAAATAAAATATGTTTATAAAATATGCATTCCTGTTGACTGTATTACATCATTTACAACAAAAAATATAACTCTCTTTTGGCGCCACTCTGTGGACATTTTATCCAGAATCTGGAACTCACACATGCCCATCCATGCAACACTTCCAGCTTCGGCCACTGGGAGCAGTGATTCGAATTTTGACAAGCACAGACTGATTTCAGCAGCAGAAATTTCGAGCTTTGCTTTGGCAAAACAAAATGTGATTTCATTTTGGCATACTAACTTTTCAACTTGGCTGCAGTATGAAAAAAGCTTTTGTAATCACTCTGCTGATCTCAATCAATCCATGATAAATTTCACTTGTGGGTAAATGGCCTGTTATGAGACAGTAATTAGATGCTTTATCAAAGATAATGTTGCATTTGCAGCTGTTGGCTTTTGTTTGGGCTTTGTTGCATAAGGTGAAAGCCAGCACCTCCATGAACTTCAGTCGCAAACGTCACTATACTGCCTCTCCTTTGCATCCCAATGATCAGCTTAGATCAACATTAGAGCGGTCGTAGACCAGATCATAGAAAACATTTAGTTCTAGGCTTTTGAGTGCAATCAGATCACACCATCAAAAAAGCCAGGAGATTGCACACAGAGGCTGAAGTATTCATAGTTGATTGACCAACAAATGTTACATTGGATTGTTGGGGAAGTACTAATTTAAGGTAGAGTTGTAGCACGACAGAACGCTACATAGCTTTTTTTTTTAGAAGTTATCAGCGTATTTTGTGCATATAAACGCACTCATTGTTTCCCAGCCTTGGTCATGGTTTATTGTACACTTTTAAAAAAGAACGGTGCTTTAGATATGACTATATTAATGGTTCAATTTAGAACATTTCTCACCTAAAGAACCCTTTTATGGTGAAACTGTTCTTTGTATTAGGGTCTTAATGTTTTTTACTTCTAAAATGGGGCAGTTTAGAAGAATTCTTAGGCGACGCATCTTCTAGGAAATTATGGTGCACGTGTTTTTCAGCATGCAAAGTTACCATGTTGCTACAATGAGCACTTCAAAGGAAGAACGAGTTTAACAGGAGTATTAAAAAGCAGAACATACATATTTAGGAACATTTTGTGTAATGCGTTACTTTTTCTCGAGGGCAAGCATGAACTTCACAGTAGCCTACTTAGAAAATGTCTTTAAGATCAAATCCTGCAATGAACTAAAACTCCAGCATGTTGTCTCCCATCTGTTAAACAGAAACTTTTATATTTTTGTAATTTGTCCCATTCTGTACTCTACCCCACCCTGCCATAAGACCAATCAACTTTCAGACTTTACTTGACTTTCCCCAGCTTTCCTATTGGCTGAGTGCTTTGTTTTCCTTCTTCAATGCATCTGCATGCTTCATTTCAAGCCTCACTATTCTATCCTTCTGTGTGTGTAATATGTATATACTGTATATGCATAAGTGATTTGGATTGTTGATGTTGCACATGTTAATATGTACTTAAACACTGCAATATCTTGAAATAATTCAAACATCACATTGTGATTTCTGCAGCTTTGTGTTCACTGAGTTGAAATACCAATGTTGTTTATCTAGATTTGGGATGTTTTGGAAAATGCCTCTCTGTTCGAGGGTGGACTTTGTGTGATTTCTGCAGCTTTGTCTAAGTAACATCAGAACAGATGAAAAGTGAATCCCTACTGGGTTCATTGAAGCATCAATGCATTTTCAAAAGAGCCATTAAAAAAGGTTCTCCTATGACATCAGGCAGTAAAATCTTTCTGTTCTTCTAGATCCAGGGAGAGAAAGCAGTAACGGGAGTAGCGAAGGGCATCCGTTATAGAGGGGTGTTTGGTACCATCAGCACTATGGTGAGAACGGAGGGGCCGCGCTCACTGTACAGTGGTTTAGTAGCTGGACTTCAGAGACAGATGGCATTTGCTTCTATACGAATCGGCCTCTATGACAGCGTCAAGAGCTACTACACAAGGGGCAAAGACAGTGAGTTAAAAACAAGAGACTTGCTTAAATAATCTTTTGCTCAGCTGTTTCTCCTGAGAAAAAGGATGACCCCAGTAATCTCACTCTTTGTGAGTGTCTCTTTTAGAGTTTCAGATTAGATCTTAACAATGTCTTAAACTGTGCTTAAATTTATCAGAGATCCTAGCAATCTCACAAGTCTCCTCTAGAGTTTCAAAAAAGATCTCAACAATGTCTCAGAATGTACTCAGATTTGTAAAAATGCCGAAGTCTGCAATCAAAAATCAGAGATCTCAAAAGGAACTCAAACATGTCTCATCCTTTTTTTCCCTACGGAATTTGATAAGAAACATCTGAGACTGCAGTATGTTAATACTTACTGTAAATGAAACAGAACTAAGGACCAGTTTTTTTTACATTGGTCCCAACGTGGGCATCAGGATCTTATCTGGTTGCACCACAGGGGCCATGGCCGTTTCTGTAGCCCAGCCCACAGACGTGGTGAAGGTGCATTTCCAGGCCCAGATGAACTTGCAGGGTGTGGGACGGCGCTACAGTGGAACCACACAGGCCTACAGACAGATCTTTCAACAAGAGGGCCTCAGAGGCTTATGGAAATGTCTGTGTGCTGTTTGACTTTAGGACAGCTTCAGTAACTCTGGCTAGACTTAGGCTCTGTTTCAAAACCCTGTGAGATGCCTTGCTGTCTACGGCCTTCATAGGCAACTACCTTGTTAGTCAGTATCCTAACTGGACCTCAAAAGTGAACAATTTGGAATGGTCTATGTGGGGAGTAAATCTGTGCGTCGTACAAAGAGAGTTGACTCAACCATTGGGAGAGTCGACTCAACAATTGGTTTCAATCAGTGTTGGGGAAGCTACTTTGAAACAGAATTCAGTAAAATCACCTGATAGTTATACTATGTATTTAATAATATGACATTCCCTTAGGAAAATTAACATGGTTTTACAACGGTAACCATAGATTAATGGTATACCTTAACCACAATAACCACAAAATTAACCACAGTTTCTACAGTCATGGTTACTGCAGTATTACTCTAATAAACTCATGCTTAATTTTTGTTAGGGTTAAATAGGGTTACAACATTAAATTGAACATACATTTATACTTAATATACACTAATATACTAGAAAACACTCTATTTAGTGTAAATGAATCGAAATATAATGATAAACAGCAGCACTTCGCTAACTATTTCGGTTCAAAAAAGAAGACCAAAGCTGTGTACCAAATGACGCACTGCGCACTTACACTATACACTCAACCATGTAGTGTATGAATTTTCAAAGTGTATTAAAATCCCGAATGGAATCATCGCCATTTTTCAGCTGACGGAAGTGATGCTTAAAAAGCATGTGATGCATTGCCACTAGCTTTAGCTTGTTAGCCAAAGTCAGTTCAACACTTATTGCTTAAATAATGTACATATTCACATATTGTGGGGTGATGGTTATGCATTCAACCCACATTTGCTACTCACAAAGCGCTGAAGCTTCACTAGTCACATTCACCATTAATTACAATTGCTTTAGTCAGTCCAGTATTGCGGCCAGGTAACTTGGGCACTTCTGCTTAGCAAGTGTCCAACATTCCACACTTTGTTTTTTAAGTATCAGAAGTACATCATCTGGGTACTCGTAATAAAAGTTGGTTGAACACTTTATAAGATAAAGTGGAGCACAATAAATTCAAAACTAGAAAGGAAAACTTCCTCAAGACAAACTTTGAATGTTGACTTGATCAGTGTTGGGTGTAATCTATTTACCAAGTAATTAATTACTGTAATATAATTACTTTTTTAGTTCAGAAAATATTGTAACACATTCTGTTTCTGACTAACAGATGAAACTTCTCTGTCGTTTAGCTTCGTTCCGTCTTTCCTGCAGCTGGGCTCCTGGAACATGGTGATGTTTGTGTCCTTCGAGCAGCTTAAGAGAGCCATGATGATGTCCAGGAACAGAATCGAAGTGACCACATAGAGACTAAACTAAGTCCCGCCTTTCCAACCAACAGATTCACAGAGAGCAGCCATTTTAAAAAACCTCTGACAGCGTGATGAAAACTGGAGATGAAGATCAGACAGCGGATTCCAAACAATTCATTCAGATTTGGGAGTTCACTAGCCAACCCCACAGGATGCTTTAAGAATAGAAGCAACAACTCAGAATAGGATGGAAGCCACATCCCGCCATTGAATAAAACATAGAAGGCGATTCAGACTTTTTATTTCACAATTGTGACTTTATTTATAGTAATTGAGTGTTTATATCTAGCAGTTGAGACTTTATTTCTGAGATATTGTTACAACTTTATATTCACGATTTTCAGTTTTTTACATTGCATATAATGTTGCAATTGTGAGAAATGATGTCATAATTATGAAATTGAGAAATAGACAAAATTTTGAGATATGAAGTCGCAATTGCAAGTTAAGTCATAATAGTGAGATATAATGTGTGAAATATAGTTGCAACTTAAAATTTTCTCATTTTAAATTTTTCGATTGCAAAATAGTTACATTTGAGAGAAATAATGTCAAAATTACGAAATTGAGAGAAATTGTGAGATGAATTGAGACTATTTCTGAGATATAGTTACAACTTTATATTTCAGTTTTCAACATTACAAGCTATAAATTTGCAATTGCGAGAAATTGTCGAAATTACGAAATTGAGAGAAATATGAAGTTGCAATTGCGAGATAAGTTACAATAGTGAGATATAATGTGTGAGATATAGTAGTGACTTTATATTTGACCATTTTTTTTTTCAACATTGCGAAATATAAAGTTGCCATTGCGAGAAACAATGTCAAAATTACTAAATTGAGTGAAATAAAGTCAATATTGTGAATATGAAGTGGCAATTGTGAGGTATAAAGTTGCAATTACTGCAAATAAGGCACAAGGGCAAGGTATAAAGTCACAATTAAAAAGATATCAACTTGCAATTAGAAGAAATAAATGCGCAGTTGAGAGATATAAAGTCATAAATGTGAGATATAGTTGCGACTTTATATTTTACAATTTTCAAATTTAGACTTTGTGAGATCAAATTTCGCAATTGCGAAAAACAATGACAAGTCAAAATCATGATATGAAGTCGCAGTTATAAGAAATAACCTTGTAATTGCGAGATTTAAAGTCATATTTGTAAAATATGAAGTCAGAATTACTGTTATTTTTTTCTTCTCCATGGCAAGATCAAGGCACCATAGAATCAGATCAGGACAACAACTGATTTTCTTATCATAAAATGCACAAATTGAACTGAATGCATGCTCTGTACCTCATCCCCGTGTGATACCTTAATGTATATCATTTTTATGTAATATTTATGTTTTCTTGTGTTTTGATCAATTAGTCCTTTGTTTAAAACAGAACTACTTACTATGACATCTATTTGCTATACTCAATACCCTGTAATACCCCCAAAACTGATAATTGCCTTTGTACTGGAAAGCTATATTAAACAAGTTTCCCTTATTTTGTTATGGCTAATGTAAATATTAAATATATATATACTTTGTGCATGTGACATATTAAGATTAATTGCTGCTAATAATATACAGTTTATAAATCCCATGACAAATGGTTAACAGAATATTCTAATATAAAAAGTAATTTTAATAATAATTAAAAAAATCTGAATGTGGAAAATATCCACCACATTTTTTTCATAATAAATGGTTAATTTCAAAATTATCCCTGTCATATTTAAGCAAATTCCATTTTTTCCATTCAAGTTGCAATATTTATGATATGCATGAAGTAATGACATAAATGTATTCTTCGACATTAGGTATTAATCCAACACTATACAATTATTCATGTCATCAGGAATAAAATGTTACATCTTCAAAACCAAACACTGCTTAAATAAGAAAACAACACAGTGTTAAATAAATATTTGTGCATAATTTTACAAATGCTGTACTTTGGAATCGAGTTGAGGTCTGAATAACAATATTCACAGAACAGATAACTTTGATACTGTACAACTCTTTCCATGTAAAGGTACAGCTGAATTCAGAAGTTTACATACACTTAGGTTGAAGTCATTAAAACTCTTTTTTTTTTAACCACTCCACAGATTTCATATTAGCAAACTACAGTTTTGGCAAGTCGTTTAGGACATCTACTTTGTTTATGACACGAGTATTTTTTCCAACATTGTTTACAGACAGATTGTTTCACTTTTAATTGACTATATCACAATTCCAGCAGGTCAGAAGTTTACATATACTAAGTTAACTGTACCTTTAAACAGCTTGGAAAATTCAAGAAAATGATGTCAAACCTAATTTAGTTTCTGATAGGCTAATTGGAGTCAATTAGAGGTGTACCTGTGGATGTATTTTAAGGCCTACCTTCAAACTCAGTGCCTCTTTGCTTGACATCATGGAAAAATCAAAAGACCAAAGACCTTAGAAATTATTTTTTAGACCTCCACAAGTCTGGTTCATCCTTGGGAGCAATTTCCAAATACCTGAAGGTACCACGTTCATCTGTACAAACAACAGTCAAAGTATAAACACCATGGGACCACGCAGCCATCATACCGCTCAGGAAAGAGATGCATTCTGTCTCCTAGAGATGAACGTATTTTGGTTTGAAAAGTGCAAATCAATCCCAAAACAACAGCAAAGGACCTTGTGAAGATGCTGGAGGAAACAGGTAGACAAGTATCTATATCCACAGTAAAACGAGTCCTATATCGACATAACCTGAAAGGCTGCTCAGGAAGGAAGAAGCCACTGCTCCAAAACCACCATAAAAAAGCCAGACTACAGTATGTAAGTGCACATGGGGACAAAGGTCTTACTTTTTGGAGAGATTTCCTCTCGTCTGATGAAACAAAAATTGAACTGTTTGGCCATAATGACCATCGTTATGTTTGGAGGAAACAGGGTGAGGCTTGCAAGCCGAAGAACACCATCCCAACCGTGAAGCATGGGGGTGGCAGCATCATGTTGTGGGGGTGCTTTGCTGCAGGAGGGACTGGTGCACTTCACAAAATAGATGGCATCATGAGGAAGGAAAATTATGTGGATCTATTGAAGCAACATCTCAAGACATCAGCCAGGAAGTTAAAGCTCGGTCACAAATGGGACTTCCAAATGGACAATAACCACAAGCATACCTCCAAAGTTGTGGCAAAATGGCTTAAGGACAACAAAGTCAAGATATTGGAGTGGCCATCGCAAAGCGCTGACCTCAATCCGATAGAACATTTGTGGGCAGAACTGAAAAAGTGTGTGTGAGCAAGGCGGCCTACAAACCTGACTCAGTTACACCAGTTCTGTCTGGAGGAATGGGCCAAAATTCCAGCAACTTATTGTGAGAAGCTTGTGGAAGGATACCCAAAAATTTTGACCAAGTTAAACAATTTAAAGGCAATGCTACCAAATACTAACAAAGTGTATGTAAACTTCTGACCCACTAGGAATGTGATGAAAGAAAGAAAAGCTGAAATAAATAATTCTCTCTACTATTATTCTGACATTTCATATTCTTAAATAAAGTAGTGATCCTAACTGACCTAAGACAGGGAATGTTTTCTACGATTAAATGTCAGGAATTGTGAAAAACTGAGTTTAAATGTATTTGGCTAAGGTGTATGTAAACTTCTGACTTCAACTGTAGCTAACCAACCAGCTCAACCCCATCAACCTCTGATGTACATTTTATACAGTATTTTTGGGGGGAATTATTATTGAACATTTAATGCACATTGTACATTTCCCTACTCAAAGACTAATGTGAAGTCAATGGAAAGTGACAAAGAAAACAAAAGCAACTGTTCAGGTTTCCTTTTTCGTTCGATCTTCATTCCTCTACCTGAAGGAGTGTTGGAATGCTAGAATCACTTTTTTGGGTCCGTAGTCATGATAAGAGTGACGTCTGGTGCCTGAAGTTGCCCTTTGACCTTGTCGTGAAACTTCTCCCTGTAGCGATTGAACTCCATGATGCTCTCTGGCTCCTCTTCCAACCAGAACTTATCAAACTCGTATGCCAGGTAACCTACAAACAGGAAATAGAAGAATTTGATGATCATAACTGTGAAGATTGAAATGTGTCCACGTCATTTTTTCACCCAAAAATAAAAAATGTATATTTTGCATAAAGAAAATGAAGCATTTTAAACTTAATTTGTATATATTTCACAGTAATAAATAAACAATTACTGTATTACAGTAACAAGAATTAGTCAAATTTGAATGGTTTTACTTGTTTGTTTGTTTTTGTAATTCCCAGTATTCTCAATGGTGACTCTCATTACCATAACACTGTTCTTGTATTGAATAATAATTGCAATACTATGATTTTTTTTTTAAACCACATAAATTGAAGGCAGTACAGCAAATAATACCATGATGTGTAAACATTTCACAATTTAAACATGTAATTGTTTTTTTTGTTTTTTTAAATTACAGTAAAGAGAATTAAGGGATTTTTTTTTTTTTTTTTTTTTTAAGAAAATGTCACAATGTAAAAAATCCTAATGATGTGATTATAAATTATTTATCTTCATGGTAAAATTAGTTTTACTGCTTTTATTAATTTTATTTTAATAAATAATATTAAGAGTATTTTTGCTGTAATACATTTAAAAATAACTGAATTACAGTACCAAGAATTAGGTTTGATTTTCTTTTATTTATTTGTAAATCCCAGTATTCATAAAAGCAATTCTCATTACCATAATACTGTATTTTGTTATAAAAAATAAAATAAATACTGTAATAGAATGATTTTTTTATTTGATTTAAATCAGCAGAAATTAAAAGGCAGTTTAGTAACTAATATGATGATGAATCAATAATTCACAGTTTAAATATGTAATTGTTTTCTCACATTACAGTAAAGAGAATCAGACTTTTTTTTGTTTTACGGTAACGAGAATTTGAGGGGATTTTCTCAATGAAAATAATGTCACAATGGAAGAAATCTTAAAGGTCTTAATGGTCGTGTTTTTGATGGGTTTGTTCTTGATATTAAACGCAAATGGTTGCATTTAGATATTTCTATGCTAATAATTAGTCTAATATTGCTCAGAAAAACGAGTCAAATCACCATCTATTTTTTTCTTTTTGCTTACTAAGCAATGGACAAAGAACAACACAGATATGCTGCATTTGTGTTTGAAGTACTTCATTATCAGACCACAGTCCACAGATATACAGTACTGTACAAAAGTCGTAGGCATCTTATATTTTTCACAAAAACATTTGTCTTAAAACGGTTATTTATATATTCTGCTTTTAGTGTATCAGCAGGAAATATCAATTTTAGATTTTAACATTCCATTCACAAATAGAATTGAATAGCTAATTTTTAGGGTGGCAGCTGCCACCCCATGCCACCCTTCTGGCCACGCCCCTAGCTAAACACATAGAAGAACTGTGGCAAGTTCTCCAAGAAGCTTGGAACATCCTATCTGCCAACAACCAAGAAAAACTGTCCAGGTGTACCTAGGAGAATTGGGGCTGTTTTGAAGGCAAAGGTTGTCACACTAAATACTGATTTAGCTTTTTTATGTTTACTGGACTTTGTATGACATTAATTGATAAATTATTTTTGTAGACATTTTCACTATGCAACATTTTTCACAAGTGCCTAAAACTTTTGTATGTACAATAAGACCTCTCTCCTGAAGAAGATACGACTGGACCATGGTTTAAACATTTTTAATGTTTGCTTGCTCACAGTAGAACTGATGGAAGTGCAGCAGCTGGGGTTTTGTAGATAAGCTGTTATAGAAATGAGGCTTCAAAGCGCCACTCTTCATTAAGCTGTATGCCATCTCAGTCAGATTAATGCCCACTATCGCATATGAATACCTGTAATGACACATAACACACATTATACAACTACATTTTGTGCCATTTTAAACTATGAATTAGAGTAACACTGAGAAATGGCAGTGTATATCACAATATAGTTATTTTTGCTGGAAGTTTAACAAAAATGGTTTATGTTTTACACCTCCTGTTATATCCACAAATCAACTGAATTCTATGAGACAAGTTACAATATTGCTTGTCATTTGTAAACAACTAAACTCTACTTAGCATTAAAACCCTTGATAACAATTTTGTCTTGTTCGAGGCGTCCTGTTCTGTACTCTTAACTCTATGTTTCTTTGCTGCTTTAGTGTACGAATAACAAAATAGTCCTGCCCACTGAATGCCATGTAAATAAATATCTCGGCATTAACAGTACAGCAAAATCGCTCAACGGTTGACACATTTCTACCATCACACACTATACAGTTGTGCTCAAAAGTTTGCATACCCTTGGAGAATTGGTAATATATGTACCATTTTTAAAGAAAACATGAGTGAGAAGGCAAAACACATTTCTTTTATTTCTTATGGGATTCATATTCAACTGTAGGTTATAACAGAATGGCACAATCATAAAACAAAACATGGCAACAAAGAAAAAAATGATTACCCCTGTTCAAAAGTCTTCATACCCTTAGTTCTTAATACTGTGTATTGCCCCCTTTAGCATCAATGACAGCGTGCAGTCTTTTGTAATAGTTGTCTATGAGGCCCCAAATTCTTGCAGGTGGTATAGCTGCCCATTCATCTTTGCAAAATGCCTCCAGGTCATGC
Source organism: Myxocyprinus asiaticus (assembly GCF_019703515.2). Taxonomy (NCBI): domain Eukaryota; kingdom Metazoa; phylum Chordata; class Actinopteri; order Cypriniformes; family Catostomidae; genus Myxocyprinus; species Myxocyprinus asiaticus. The sequence goes on from NC_059351.1 coordinate 50,186,678, forward strand.
AAAGTCTTTGGTCGTCTTGCATGAACCGCACGTTTGAGATCTCCCCAGAGTGGCTCAATGATATTAAGGTCAGGAGACTGTGATGGCCACTCCAGAACCTTCACCTTTTTCTGCTGTAACCACTGGAGGGTCAACTTGGCCTTGTGCTTAGGGTCATTGTTGTGCTGGAAAGTCCAAGAGCGTCCCATGCGCAGCTTTCGTGCAGAAGAATGCAAATTGTCTGCCAGTATTTTCTGATAACATTCTGCATTCATCTTGCCATCAGTTTTCACAAGATTCCCCGTGCCTTTAGAGCTCACACACCCCCAAAACATCAGTGAGCCACCACCATGCTTCACAGTGGGGATGGTATTCTTTTCACTATAGACCTTGTTGACCCCTCTCCAAACATAGCGCTTATGGTTGTGACCATAAAGCTCTATTTTGGTCTCGTCACTCCAAATTACAGTGTGCCAGAAGCTGTGAGGCGTGTCAAGGTGTTGTCGGGCATATTGTAACCGGGCTTTTTTGTGGCATTGGCGCAGTAAAGGCTTCTTTCTGGCAACTCGACCATGCAGCTCATTTTTGTTCAAGTATCGTCGTATTGTGCTCCTTGAAACAACCACACCGTCTTTTTCCAGAGCAGCCTCTATTTCTCCTGAGATTACCTGTGGGTTTTTCTTTGTATCCCGAACAATTCTTCTGGCAGTTGTGGCTGAAATCTTTCTTGGTCTACCTGACCTTGGCTTGGTATCACGAGATCCCCGAATTTCCCACTTCTTAATAAGTGATTGAACAGTACTGACTGGCATTTCCAAGGCTTTGGATATCTTTTTATATCCTTTTCCATCTTTATAAAGTTCCATTATCTTGTTACGCAGGTCTTTTGACAGTTCTTTTCTGCTCCCCATGGCTCAGTATCTAGCCTGCTCAGTGCATCCACGTGAGAGCTAACAAACTCATTGACTATTTATACACAGACACTAATTGCAATTTAAAAAGCCACAGGTGTGGGAAATTAACCTTTAATTGCCATTTAAACCCGTGTGCGTCACCTTGTGTGTCTGTAACAAGGCCAAACATTCAAGGGTATGTAAACTTTTGATCAGGGCCATTTGGGTGATTTCTGTTATCATTATGATTTAAAAAGGAGCCAAACAACTATGTGATAATAAATGGCTTCATATGATCACTATCCTTAAATAAAAGTCAACTTAAATTTTCTGCATGATCAGTCATATTTTCAAAATCAATGCCAAAATTTCACAATTTCTTCCAGGGTATGCAAACTTTTGAGCACAACTGTATATGGTCATACTGCCGAGACCCCAGTAACACAAGCGACATTTATTGGGAAACCAGCAGAGGAAGGTCAGACTTACCCAAGTGTGGGGTGATTTGCATGTGACAGAACCTGACGGGCTTCATCTGTGAATTTCTCACTGAAAAAACTGAGCAAACAAAGACAAATCTTAATTTAAATGCAATAGGAAAGCAATGACACAAAAATTTGACTTTTGCATAATTACACTCACACAAGGTTTGTGAGGCCCAGCATGCCCATGCCTCTGAAATCTGTCTTTGGGTCATCACCTTGGAAACCGATGTTGCCCCATTGTTTAGTGATTCTCGATTCTAACTTGACTGATGGCATTAACAAGTCCCACAACTGGCAAAGATACAATATTATATCATACATAGGCAAAATGTATTTTTGTCGACAAAACTAATTAAAAAAATTCAATCCTATGCCTTTAAATCCAAATGTTTTTATGATCATAAGAAACCTAAGTGTGTCCAAACTTTTGAATAGTAGTATAACTATCACTCTGGTTTAGTCTCCTGTCAATTTAATACCTCAATTTAGATATCAGATTAAATTAAATAAAAATAAAGTCACCTTCAGGAGCATGTTCTCATGTTCCTCCTTATCAGGGTCAAACACCTCTTTTCGAAGTTCCTCAACTGCCTCAAAAAGCTCATTATATCCGTTTATTTGTAACAGGCATTGGCGGAAATTAACTTTAAACCTGTAACAGAGAGGTACAGATTCAACAATGATTCATTTTTCTGGGATGTAAAACTGCTGTTAGACCTTGTTTAAAAGAATGTCCACAACAAATACACCGATCATAGAAAGATGGCTATGAAAACAATTAACAAAGCCATAGACAACTAGAAAAAGATGGTGTCATCATTACGGTTTTAACTGATGTAATTTATGTAAATTATGGAAGCGATCGGGGGGAGGGTACACTTCCTTCCTAGATTTGGCTTGAGGCCCCACAGAAACTTCTGATGCCTCCGCCCTGACTGACAATGAAACGAACATTGGAACCCCCCCACACACACAAACTGACAGTGAAACGATCAACACTGCCACCCCCCCCAAACATAAAAGTGCCCCACCAAAGAAGGCATCCGACACTCAGAAAAATAACTCTTTGCCTGTACTTGATTCAATAATCCACATGTTTGAAATGAATTCTTACATTAAAATTACCATGTAATTTCAACTTAAATTCTTCTAGTAGAGGGAACCTAACTGAATCAAGTAAACCCAACTAAATTAAACATGTCAAAATAACTCAAATGAAATTCTTTTATTAATATGCTAGCTAGTGACAGTAAATATTAGCATGCTAAATACAATACAAATGTATTGGTCCTCAACCTAAGCTCAAACTCCACTCTTCACCATGATGGTAACCCCCAGAACGACAACATAACAGAAATGTGTCTAAATCTCAACATAACAAAATATTAAACACAAACAAGTTTCCCCCCTTTATATTCATCTTGCGCAAAGACACTGAAAATAACACTTAATCTCCCTGGCGAGTCCCACGCAAAGCATACGGAAAACTGGAAATCCTTTGCCCAGTTTCAGTAAAGCAAACAAAACATATTGATGTTGTCCCAACACACATATATTAAGTAAAGCTGACAAGACAATTTTAGTTGAATCAACTCAGTTAATTTAAGCTCCTTTGGTTACATGAACTTTTTTTAGTAATTTAAACATGGGAAGATTAAGTAAAACTGACGATAGTAATACGATTACGTCATACGAGTGTCGTAACCGCTGTAAGAATTTTATTGTATAAACTGTATAAAATGACAGCCTAACTCCTATTGTGAAAACTATAATTGTTATTTAAATGTCTTGATTTTCAAGATGTATTTTCCCAAACTGAACAAAGTTTACTGTAATTTCAAGAGAGGCTCACGTTGGATCTTTCAGCTCTTTGATTCTCTTTTCTCGAATGATCCGTGCAAGATGGTCTTCCAGTTCGTTCTCCTTCAGAGATAAAGCTGCTCGCAATACCTGATGAAACACAAACAAAAACAACAATCGTGAAAACAGTTCATAGATGTTTACATAAAGTGACGTTTATCAATCAGATCATTAAGCTTTGGGTGAAGAATTTGGGCCATATCAATGTTGAGCTAATATTCAGATAATAAAGTGCTTTAGTGGCATAGATTGAACAGTTTAAGGACAATGAAACAAAGGTTATATAAAATCCAACTCTGAATTGCATTTAAGTTACACATAGATATCGAAGATGCACACCTTGCTTTTTGACGACTTCAGGGAATACTCTATAACAAACAAAAAAAAGCAACAATGATAGGTACACAACATCATTCCAATACTTCCATTTCATAGCTTTGATGACTTCACTACTATTCTAAAAAGTGTGGAAAAAATCTTAATGAAGGAGTAGGTGTCTGTCACCTATTTGTGATGTCCTCAGCACTCCAGCTTTGCATCGGGCACAGATCCGCTGTAGTTCACATGTTCCCGTAACCAGCCTTAGTAACCACTTCACCCAGAACCGCAGACAAGAGGAATAGAAATACTGCCAGATGTACCCCAACATCCTCTGAAAAACAAACATGATCAGTTAGCTTCAGCCTTAAATGCATTGTTACGCATTACAAAATACACCAAGAACAAAACATACACAAGTTACACACTTTCCATGCATTTTCTTAGAACAAACTGCAATGAGGGCATGCATGCTTGAGGCTACAGAGTTGCTTCTAGCTCTAGTGTTAGACATCAGTCAAACAGACTTCACTCATTGCAGAGAAGCTCTGTTGATCCTTGTACTCTGTGCAAGCAGCTGGCATTATGCTAGACATAAGCATTATTTCTAATCTCTAACCAGTGACATTTGGATATGCATACAATGCTTACCATTGAATCACACCTCTGGCTTTCAAATTAAGCACAAGTGGTCAATTGTACGAGATTGCACGTGTAAAATAGTTGATACATGATGCTAAAAATCCCCACACAACGATGAATGATGAAAATGATCTGGACAACAGGTTGTTCATGCACGAGACACAATAATGAGCGCGGATACTACTGATGACGCAATTTATGTGACGCTGCCACCGTTTATACTGTTTCGCGATAAACTTGGATTTGAGTTGCTGATTTTCTGGTGTTTATTTAATAACAAGTATTCCAAATGTCATAGAGTCCAAACAACTGTTTGGGTCACACTTACTACCAGCATCTTCGCCCGGAATTGACTTGGCTTGCTGCGCATGCGCAGAAGAACGTTCTCATGTAATTCCGTCACAGTAAGGCGTTATACTGTAACCTATATTACATTCTTAAAAGTAGATAGTCAAAGAAAATAGCACATTTGAATTATAACAATATCAACTTATTTGAATCTCATACATTTTATTTCATTTTTAAAAAACATTAGATCGTCAACAACATAGTCAAAAGGATTTTTCTATCCATTTTCTTTCTTTTTTAAATTTTGTCATTTATGATATATTGTTGTTTTTAATATAAAAATCTCTGAATCAGTGCACAATTATTGTAAAAGTCAAATTGAGATTTTTATGCTTGTATGCTGAGTAAAAAAATTACCAAATGTATGTTAAATAAGTAATTATTATTATTTATTTATTTATTGTATTTGAGTAATGGATTGCATTTCAGAAAGGACTTTTAAAGGCTGTCTCGTTTGGAAGGTTGCGTCCTCCGGAGGCCGCATACGTCATCGAGGCTGTCTCGTTTCAGAAAAGCGAGTAGGACACTTCGAATGCAGCCTAAGTATATAATATGTATAATTATATATAATTAAAATAAAGTATTAGACTAAAATTACACCTGTAAAATCTATTTTGTTTTCTCTTTACATCATTATAACTCTTCAAAATTTTACCTCATACATTCCCTTCTAAAGGGACTTTGTTCCCTTCTCACTCAAAGCGCTCGCGCTTGTTAAAGAGTGGCGTGCTGTCATAGCAACCATGATACATTCCGTTTCCGTTTGTCCTACGAAGGCCGAGACTTGTTTAAAGGAGGACGCTCGGTATACTGCAGCCTTCAAAGGACGCGTCCTACCTAGCACGCAGCCTTCCAAACGAGACACAGCTCGTTTTTTTCTGTTGATGTCAGAAGCTTGTTTTAAAAGAGAAACGGAAGCAGCATCCACCAGCAGCTGTTCTATATCTGTAATCACTGAGGTAAGTTTACCTGATGCATTTGTCTGAAATAAACGTCAGAGGGCGCTGCTCTTTTATATCTGTATTAAAGGTGCACTCAGTAATTTTTTTCCTCATTCAAATAGTTTAACTCTTAAAGACATGAATTGTAATTTTGCAACATATGTAGGAAATCATGACCTCTCACATTAAAATAAAGACTCCAGTCACATCAGTAACCTTATAAAAGCTGTTTTATTCTACATGGAGAGGGTCCACACATGGGGGCGGCCATGTTAGAATCACATGACCAGCCGAATACTACTCGCTTAATCTCAGTAACCGTCCTGTTATTTGACACTTTCACTCATTGAATAAAGTAATCATGGCTGATTGTGAATACTAAATTTCAACTACGGCATCTGAAACTGAAAACTATTGATTTTAAATGACGCTGCATCCAAGCCACTAGGTGTCAGTGTAAGTCCAAGATGCCACAAAGACAAAAGTTACTAAGTGCACCTTTAAATCCTCCTGGTTTTTATTGTATTTATTTATTTGATAAAAACAAATGGACGTTTTAATGCCAATGTTGTGTTTGGTGCAGAATAAGCATGTGTCAATAATTGTTTTTATTTTATTTTATTTTATTCATATTATATCCCAGATAGCACACGTACATCTCTGAGATGTGTGTTTTAGATCTTTTCGTCTGGAAAGCATCAGTCTAATTAACAACTGCTAAACATCTTAAAAAGATCAGATTTACAAACACTCTAAATCATAAACATTTCAAAGACATCTGCTGAATGTCTTATTATTTATTTATTTTTTTCTCCCCTAATTTGGAATGCCCAATTCCCAATGCGCTCCAAGTCCTCGTGGTGGCGTAGTGACTCGCCTCAATCCGGGTGGCGGAGGACAAGTCTCAGTTGCCTCCGCGTCTGAGACCGTCAATCCGTGCATCTTATCACGTGGCTTGTTGAGCGCGTTACCGTGGAGACGTAGCGCGTGTGGAGGCTTCATGCTATTCTCTGCGGCATCCACGCACATCTCACCACGCGCCCCATCGAGAGCGAGAACCACATTATAGCGACCACGAGTAGGTTACCCCATGTGACTCTACCCTCCCTAGCAACCAGGCCAATTTGGTTGCTGAGGAGACCTGGCTGGAGTCACTCAGCACGCCCTGGATTCAAACTCACGACTCCAGGGGTGATAGTCAACGTCAATACTCGCTGAGATACCCAGGCCCCCATGCTGAATGTCTTATTGACATCCGAGAGGAAACGTCTTATAGACGCATTGCAGATGAGCAAAAACTATCAAAATAAATACATCTTTCAGATGTAAACACACACATCAAATAGACGTCTGTGTGATGTACTGTATGTGTGCTATCAGGGCATGTACTTACCTGATATCCCTTAAACAGATTAAATCATTTCTTTCTTGTAAAATTAAATAATTTCCTGCTTTGAAAGCTAAATTTTGTTTCAACTTTTTTAACATGAAAAAAAAATCAATCAAATATGAATGAAAATTACAAAATAAAGCTCATATTTCATCAAAATAAAAACATAAAATGATCTGATTTGTGATGTCAGCCAACATTTCACAGATAAAAAGCAGAAAGGTTAATGTGAGGACTTTTTTTAAATTATAATCTTCACATTTCTGCCTTTGAACCCTCCAGAAATTGGCCCCTTTCACTTCTATTGTAAGTGCCTCAGTTTTTGCTTTTTAAAGAAAAGGAGGGACGAGTCAAAATTAATTTTTGTGGTAATCAATATTGTGCCACAAATGCTGCTGATTGAGCTAAACTTGAATTGAACTCGGAATATTCCTTTAAGGGGGATTGTTTTAAAGGACATTTTTTTAAGAAATGGTAGTTTTGGTAGTGAAATGGTAGTTTCTGTGTTACTCACAGCGAGGACATCTGCAGGGCAAGTCTAAGGTGAGCTCCATGAGTGAATCTGATCTGAAGCGTCCAGTGTTTCTCCTCTGATCGTACCAGAGCAGTGAGGGATGAACCTGCTGCATATCAGCCAACGTTTCAAACCAAACCAAAGATCTCACAGACATATAATCAGTCCCTGTCCACGTGACTTTAGTGTTTTCACTTAGTCCAACACCTTCACTCATATTCTACCTTTCTTCTTCTATCACTCAGAATTTCACACGCTGTCACATGGTTTGTCTCGCTCATACAAGAATCATGTGTTCCTCATGACACCATTTACAAATGTGCAGTGTCAGATGCTCTAAGTCTGCATCAGACCCTCAATAGCATTTCATTGTTGGACAACAGATCATTTATAACTTATAGACTTTGTTCATTTTATCCTCTCATGACCTCACTGTGAGGAAATGCTATCACCAGCCTTTTTCAACACCTTTCAGAATTGTGCAACTGCTCATGTGCTGGAGGTGAAAGGGTGAGTCTTATAGGAATAGTAAGGGTCCAGTACAACTTAAAATCTATTGAGAGCATCTATGAGGTGGTTTAAATTACTACGGAGTAATTTAGATTTGTTTTGCAAAAATTGCATTTACAATAATGCACATACATGTAAGTACCAGAGGATTTAAAGGGATAGTTCACCCAAAAATGAAAATTCTCTCATCATTTACTCACGCTTATGCCATCCCAGATGTGTATGACTTTCTGTCTTCTGCTGAACACAAATAAAGATTTTTAGAAGAATATTTCAGCTCTGTTGGTCCGTACAATGCAAGTGAAAGGGTGCCAAAACTCTGAAGCTCCAAAAAGCACATAAAGACATCATACAAGTAATCATAATACTCCAGTGGTTAAATCCATGTCTTTAGAAGTGATATAATTGGTGTGGGTGAGAGACAGGTCAATAAAAATTTTTTTTACTATAAATTCTCCTCCCTGCTTAGTCACTTTCACGTTCTTCTTGTGTTTTTGGTGATTCACATTTTACATGCATATTGCCATCTACTGGGCATGGAGAAGAGTTTCTAGCAAAAAAGCATTTAAATATTGATCTGTTTCTCACCCACACCTCTCATATCACTTCTGACAACATGGATTAAAACACTGGAGTCGTTTGGATATGCTGCCTTTATGTGCTTTTTGGAGCATCAAAATTTTGGCACCCATTCACTTGCATTGTGATGACTTACTGAGCTGAAATATTCTTCTAAAAATCTTCATTTGTGTTCTGTAGAAGAAAGAAAGTCATACACATCTGGGATGGTGTGAGGGTGTGTCAATGATGAGAATTTTCATTTTGGGGTGAACTATCCCTTTAAATGAGCAGCTCAAGAAATAAAGTATGACATTCGTTCTTCCATGCTATACAAAAGAAAATGCTAAACTCATTCACCATTCACAATCTTTTTTCCATAGAACAAAAATGTATTAGTGTTTGACAGAATTCTTATTTTTGGGTGAACGTTCCCTTATAGGTCTAGTTTTCGTTCTTAAGCCTATCCAAGACATTTTTAAATCCCAAGATTAAAGTTAATAATCTGGGCAGTCATAAATATTCACATTTAACATCCTGTCCCTTCAAAATGCCTGTCGACTGTTTCAAGGATACAGTCTTGATAGTAGAGTTGCAGGAAAAAGTTTGTGAACCCTTTGGCTTTATCTGCACTTCTGCATAAATTGGAACCTGTGGGTTCAATACAAGTATAGCTCAATTCAAGCAGCATTTATGGCATAATTAATTATAATAAAAAATATATATTATAATAATGATTCAGACTCGTCCCTCCTTTTCTTTAAAGAGCAAAAAGGCACTTACAATGAAACCGATTGGGGCCCAAATTAATTTTGATTCCCTCCTTTTCTTAAAAAAAAAGCAAAAATGGTAACAGTGAGGCACTTATAATGGAAGTGAATGGGACCAATTTTTGGAGGGTTTAAAGATGAAAAATGTGAAGCTTATAATTTTATAAAAGCACTTTATATTATGTGAGCCATAACATTTTTTAAATTGTCGTTTTAGGATTTTATGGTTTTGCGGTTTATGATGTTATGTTGTCATGGCAATGAAGCTGTAAAATTGTACATATAAATTTACACAGGAAAGGTTAGTAGCGATTTTATCACAGAAAAATCATGTTAACACACATATTGTTTAGTTAATGTGACTATACTTTTGAAACGGTGAGTATTTTAACGTTTAATGATTGGCCCCATTCACTTCCATTGTAAGTGCCTCACTGTAACCCAGATTTGTTTTTTATTTTTTAAAGAAAGTTGAAATGTTTGTGGTAATCTACATTATGCCAGAAATGCTGAGCATAAAATTGAGCATAACTTGTACTGAACCCAGAACAGTCCTGTAATCAAATAACACGCAATAATATGTTTTCATGTCTTCATTTCACCTTGCACTGTGAATGTTTACATAATGTGTTCAATAGAGACATAAAAACATATAATTGTCTGTTATCTACACAAAATGTGTTTGCCTGTTATTTTTTACCAACAGTTTTCTATTAGATTTAATACATTACCATTTCGGTGAAAAGCCAGATTTAATATCAGAAATCAAAACCAAACACGGCCTTCCTCATCTGTGACGCATCTGGTTCTCATTACTAAGTTTAATGTTGCTTAAATTTAAACCTTGCTAGGTAAATGCTTAAATTAGATGTTGTTCTCCTATGACAAATGTAAACTTTGTTTCAGTCTCTTGCTGGAGACTAATTTGAAAGATGCGGTCAACATCCCGAGCTCATAAAATTTCTGTCAATACTGTCCTGTAAAGAGCAACATGAGAATCCAAACCAAACAAACATTGCCGTATTCTCATAAAATGAGTATTCATGTGTGTGGGAGTGTGTGTACAATGAACCTTACCACAGAGAGCACATGCACATCTTCGAGATGTCTATTTTTCATCTGGAAAGCATCACAATCTGATTAACATCTGCTAAACATCTTAAAAGATCAGATTTACAATCTAAATCATAAACGTCTCAAAGACATCTGCTGAATATCTTATTAACATCCAAAAGCAAACATCTTACAGATGTATCACAGATGAGCAAACAGTCACCCCCGATACATCACCCAGACATCTATTTGATGTGTGTGTTTACATCTGGAAGACGTATTTATTTTGGTTGTTTTTGCTCATCTGCAATGCATCTGTAAGACGTTTCCTCTCTTTGTCAATAAGACATTCAGCAGATGCTCTTTTTAAGATGTTTAGCAGATGTGAATTAGATTGTGATGCTTTCCAGATATGAATTTAACATACTTTTGTATTGTATTTAAAGAGTTTGCAGTGGTTGATAGGATACAAGTAGATCTTATGAAACATGAAGACTCTGGACAGGCCCAATGAAGCATGTTACTCACAATGTTGCTATGTACTGTTATAACAGAATAAGTATAATTTAACACACAAAAAACATTTTATTTCCTGTACAAAGGAATACAGTAAAAAATAAATCTACAGATTATTTGACATTGTTATTGGTGTGTTAATATTTGACCTGCTCCATTGAGTCACTCAAACACAGTTAAATGTACTAAAGTGAAAAGCAAAGTCAGCAAACATCTAAACAATTATATGTTGGCAATGGGTTGGAGTAGAAACAATAATTATATCAATATTAAGCTGACACTTTCCTTGTTAGTTTAGTAATAAAACTGTAGAGTGACTCAAGATGATACAGCAGGTCGTACATTATCATGACTGATCCTTTACAATAATGATTATATTATTTACAGTATAATGAATATTCATTATGACAATACAAAGATACACACTCAAACACACACGCACAAGCTCTAGCTGTGGTGTACGATGCTGTTGATGCTCTCCTGAAGTTCTGCCATCTTCTTCAGCACTAGATTGACCTTCTGCTCATCAAACTCCAAACACACAAACTCAGAGTTCTGAAAAAGAGAACATTGACATTCACTCTTATGTCTAATCAACCTGCATCAACACAAAGACGTAAGATTCACAACATGGAAAACACTCAAAAAGTTGTTCCCTTTGAAAGTGAAGCAACACCAAAAAATCCTCAGGATCAAGAGGATCTAAAACGGTTAAAACTGAATTCAGAATCTTTTTATACAATCGTTTTAACAGCAATAAACAATGGAGCGCAAAACACCATCCGCCCATTTTTTTTTTTTCATGAAATCCATATGGATTTCATGAAATCTGCCATTAAAGACAGATGGCATCAACAGGAGCTCACGGTAGGACTGTCTTTAAAGGTTTCTTATTGTTAATCAATTTGTCTGTGGAGAAAATGAATGGGATTTTTACTTCTGGAACCAGTCTGTTGCACTCTATTAAATAGAGAATAAGCATCTTTTATCAGATTAAATGTAATGAGATGTAGTTATTATACTGTGTAATTAAGTAATAAGGTACGAGAGGCTGTTCTACATTATAAGTCATGGATAAGGGACATTGTTAGGCATAACGTAGAGTCAAGAAATGTATTTTAGTTCTGTTTTTTTTATTTTACACTGTAAAAAATGTCTGTAATTTTAACGGTAAAGGACTGTAAAAATGCTACAGAAAAAAACTGAGTATTAACTGTAAAATATACAGTAAAATATTGTAATATATTTTAAAAGACAATACAGCAGTTTTTACAATAAAATGTTGTAAAATTACTTTTTAGCTGTAAAAAGTGTGATTTTCTGGAATAATGATAAAATTTGACATTGTTTAACAAGAGAGTACATGTACTTTTTACAGTAAATTGTTAAAATTACAGTAAAAAACAACAATCAGGCGTTCCCAGAATTCCCTGCATGACCCATCATATTTCATTATATTTTACGGGAATAGTTATGTTTCTTCTTGTTTTTTATATCAGTTACGTACACTGGGATGTTCTGTTTTATATTTGATGTAGTTTAATGTTTACTGTATTTAAATTTCACGTGTTACCCTGATGGTGTTTAGTGTTTGTGTGAGTGACACTGAACACCGTCTCAACATGTTTATTGGTCTTCTGGAAGAGCCACTATTGATGAACTTCATGTCATCATGTGCTCTTCAGTAATTTTAAAGTAAAAAGCAGATTTTTACAGTTTTAGAAGGTTAATAAAGTTTATGAAGTTATTTTACTGTTAATTTAACAGAATTGTTTTTTTGTTTTTTCAGTGCCGGTGTGGTCATGTAAATTACAACAGTTTTAAACTGTAAAATGTGCAGGTTGTTCAGTAAAGTTGTTTACATTTTTATTGTATTTTTTACATAATTATTCTGGCAACCACAGCTGCCAGATTTTTTTTTTTTGTAAAAACGACAGGATTTTTTTTTTATACTGTAATTAACAAACATGTTCATTGTGTTTTTGTTAATGATAATAACACATAATCTAACACAAACACTAATGTGTTGTGTTGCTTTGAAATTATTTTTGGTGGTAATTGTGCTCCATACTCTGTCATGACTGAATGAAGCATCAATCTCATTTCAGCACCGCTAAACCCATGATGAGGAACCTTTCAGCTTCACTCCTGCTCTAAAGAGAAGTCCCCTATTCTCTCAGCATGAATCATACAGTGTAATGTGCTCTCTGAGCACACAGCATGAATAATGAGAAACAATTAGAGCCCTCATACACAAACAAACACATGGACAGATGAGCGACAAAACTGAAAGCCACTTACAACACAGAGCAGATTCCTATTACAGCCAAAGACAATGGAGCGGAGTGATGTTCCTTCTAATTTTTGTTCTTTCTGAGCAAAACCTCTGTCTATTTGCACCATGCACCGACCTGTGCAGTGTTTACGGTGCAATTCTTCACCAAGAAATTTTATAAAAATTATACAATGCAGAATGATTTGTTTCTTTATTAGGCTGTTTATCACATTTTTGCAGTTTCCTAACATTTTTGTGGTTTGTTTTTTACAGCAACATAGAATTAAAAATATATAATAGTGTTTCTTCAACTTTAGCCCTGTGAATTTCAAGAAAGTAAAATCCTGTTTAAAAAATTTTCACACTCTCACTACTTTATTTAATTTCACTTCTAACAATGTCCAACAGGGTATGCATCACAGGAGATTTAAGACATATTTTTTTTTTTTCTGAAAGTTGTAAAAATTTCCACCACAGTGTCATTACCAGCACATCTCAGATTCTGTATTGTGTTTATATCAATTCTGTGGTGGAAATGACCAATTGAAATGACATTTTTAAAGTTTTTGAAATAAAATAGCCGACTTCTTTGTCTTTTTAAGGCTGATTTAATTGCTGAAATTTTATGTATCCTAAATACACACAATTCAATAATATTTTCACACTTTTTGCATAATTTCTCCAAGTTACAGCTTGATTGGAAATGACACCCAATAAAAATATTCTGCTCACAAGTGATATTTACCTTGAGTTTTCTTTGTTTTCTTCAATCACCACTTGTCTCATATTTCATCTCAAGTTGATATTGTTAATTCTACATTAATTTGAAATGTTTATTTTTATTTCACTCTTTGTTTAGATGATCAGTTTAAACATGTAATAATTTGTATTTTTAATAATGGATTTCCATAAAAAAGAAAATAGATTTACTTAAATAAATCTACATATGTAAGGCATTTGAAAAGTACCAAAATAATTGATGAAGGCCTGGTACAAAGGTTAACAGTCAGTTTAATGTGACCTTCATTTAACAAAAAGAACAAATCCAAAATCTGTTAGTTTTACTAAAAATCAACCACTGGGACATTAAAACTGCCCGAAGTTGAGAAAACACCCAATAATAAAATTATATACTGTATATATATATATGCATGCATACGGTCATTTTTACAATTCTGCTTGGTGCCGCAAAGAACATTTTTAAGTGAATAATTTAAGCAGTTTCAAAACAAAAACCAAATAAACAAAACAAAAAAGCAGCTGTTATTCTGCTCTCAATCTCATTTTGTTGATCGATAAAATATGGCCTCTATTAAAAATCAGCGTCTCAGATTTGAAGGGAGGAAAAGCTTTAATAGCAGCGCAATGAGATCTAATGTCACTAATGGATCTGTATGTTCTGTAACTGACTGCTCGACTCGCTATAGATTTTGCAAGAAATAAAACATGAGCTATGTTCAGAATCCTATACTTCCATACTACATTTCTGCAGTATGAAGATAGAGAAGAACCCTCATGCATTTCAGGAATGTGTCGATGAGTTTTAGAGGTGCACTCTGTCATTTTTTTGTTCTGTTGCACTGGCCGGTACAGCATTCTGCATCATAAACGCACTTGTTTTTGGTTACAAATGCCATTATGTACTATTCTCCGTCAGCCACGATTAATTTATTCTGTGAGCTAAAGTGTCAAAAATGGGGGATTACCAAGATGATGAGAGTAGTATACGTCCAGTCATGTGACCTCAACATTGATGTGACCATGAGGCAGTCCAGCTCCATGTAAAATAAAACTGCTTCACCTTGTATGATTTTAAACACATTCATCAAAAGTACTTTTGTAAAGTTGAGTTTCACTGAGGTCTACAGAGTTTGCACTCATTTTAAAGTGTGCCAGCAATAAAAAGTGCAACATACAAACAACACCTTTAAAAAATACCAAACATGTTAAAACTTCTCCCAAAGCACGTGGAATTAAACCACAGTCTTCATTTTCTCGTGGCATGTTTGCACACAATTATAGGTCTGTGCTAGTACACTTTTTTTATACCCTTTTAACCCATTTTGATTGTGTAATGACATAATCCAAACACTCATTGTCCTAGATTTAGCAAAGACCTTTGGATTTTATTTAGGCAACATTAAAACTAGCGATAGACTGATATATCGGCCAGGCCAATTAATATGCCGATATTTGGCCATTTTTGGTTAACTTTGTGTCAGTTCAAAATCTACCAATAGATTTTTCAATTAGCAATCAACACTTTGTGTTTTCAAGATTTTTTTCTTTTCAGGTTTATGCAAATGTGAGTCAATATTGAGAAATATTGTGTACATCTGATTTGCTGTTGTATTATTTGTATTATGTTTATCGGCATTTATATTGGCCACCAGCCATCCTGCTCTCTAGATATCCTATCAACCACTAATTAAAAACCAGAGGTGCATATTATCCATTTTGTTTATAAGGCAAGCATCACTATTACTAGTTGCTCATACTTTGTGTTAGTGATTTGAATGGAAGGTTGACCGATATATCGCTTTTGCCGATTAATCGGCACCGATAGTTGCTTTTTGAACTATCGACAATCTGCAAAATTAACACCGATAATTCATCAGTGCCGTTGAAGGCTTTGGGCTTGTTTATAGTTAAAAGTCTTGCATTATGAATTGAACGTTCATTTTTTTCTGGTTATTATTATTTTGCAATAAACAGGATCTGGCATTTTATACATGTTGGACTCTTGCAGTTGGATGTAACACCTTAGTTATCCGTTTCAGCAAAATCCAATATCGGTCGACCTCTAAATTGAACAGACCCATCAATCTACATATTAAACTTTGGCTTGTAAATTGTCTTGCACAGTTAGTGTTTCAAACATGGATGATATCTCAAATCATGCGGTTTGTTGAATACAGCATTTGCATATCCTGATTCTTTGCTTCATAATTATTAACAAAAGACTGTAAAACTGAATTTGTGAATTAGCCTGATTACTTTACTCATTAATATTTTTGCTCTGTTTTCCTGGAATAGAAAGACTGTAAATTATAAATGTGTATAAATGCTAAAAATTATTTTACCAACTTTTAGAAATGGACTAGCATATAGATGACCCCAAAGCTAGTAGACATGGATTAAAAGCCACAAAACTCCAATTTTGATTAGTTCAACTCTCACCTCTCCAGTGCGACCCAGCTCTAACTCCACCAGGGCTACTGGACTGTTGGACACCTGTCCCCTGCTAGCGGAGGTATGCAGGTCCACCCTCCACTTCAAGCTCCTCAGGCCGGGCTCCCAACGGCTCTGCGACAGCAGACTCTCTCGCACCCGCACGCGGTGGGCCTTCCAGAAGCGTGACAGAGCGGCTGCCTGCTCTACGCTAACGCCACCCTGCTTACGTGTCTGCGCTGTGAGGAATGCCTCGAGCTGCGCCTGGTCCATGTCTGCAGACGCGATGGACTGCAAAAGAGAGAGAGAGAGACAGAAGGAGGTTAGGTTGGTGTCAGAATGGTGTACTATGGAAAAAATTAATACAGAAACATAATGATTTACTGTAAGCAAAGTAAGACTTTGAGTATGTTTGGAATGGAAAATTAGTATTCTGCACAGTATACACTGTATACTAGAGGTTGATTCGGACCATCACACCAATAGCTGCTTTTGGAACTATCGATTATAGGCGAAAATCAACACTGATAGTTATTTTCCATATATTTTTCCATGCCCTGTCAACTCATAAAGTACATTACAGTTAAAAGACCCATGTTATGCACCAAATCTTGTATTTTAATTGCACTGCATCTGGGATTTCATTCATTTTGGACTCTTGTTGCATTTTTGTCTGTACCCATTAGAGGTCGACCGATAGCTTTGCCGATAACCATAACTAAGGTGGTGGAAAAGGCCGATAACTGATTGATTGGCAGATAGTTTTTAAAAATTGATCTATAGAATGATAAAAAAAATCACTTAGTCTTTCCTTACTATGAAGGGCACAGATATTAAGGCTCCAAAATGAATAAAATCCCGAAAGCAGTAAATAGTGAAACCAAAATCCCAACAATAACTGAAAAAGATTTGCGGTATAACGCAGAACTTTTAACTACAAACAAGCCCGCAATACTCCAGTGACTCTTATTTAGAAATGACAGAGACTTGGCGCCATTACAATGCTCTTTGTGTACGTATTTACCAAATTACTTTTTATAGCCTATATATTCACCAGATGAAGAGTTCTGAATATATATATATATATATATATATATATATATATATATATATATATATATATACACACACTGTTTATCACTAGATGAGGTTTATTGATGTGAAAAAAATAAATATCAGCAACAATCGGCATAGATTTTTCCGATAACAGATAGTTCAAAAAAGCAACTATCGCCACCGATCAATCAATAAAACCGATATATCGGTCTACCTCTAGTACCCGTCACGGTAAGGAGAGACAATATTTTTTTTTTTTTTTTACATTTAAGAAATATAAAAATTCAATACAATTTTTAAAACTATTGGATGATTAATCGGTAATTGGCCTTTTCCATCACCTTAGTTATCGGTATCAGCTAGGGGTGTAACAGTTTATCGTGGGAAGATACACTGCAGTTAAAAATGTGACGATGCGCATCATGGAGATCGGTCTTTTTAAAAAGTTTTTTTCGCGTCTATTCTTTCCAATACGCGCAATGTCCTATGCCTACGTAATGTGGGCATACAAATGGAAATCGCTTCATTGCACACAAGAAGCTATAAAATACAATTGCACATTTGCAGCCACAGAGTGCGGCCGAAACTCTGAAAACTGAAACCATGTAAGCAAATATAATACAGGGAACACCAGAAGCGGGAGAGAGACGCACCTTTTCAGCGCGAGGGATCAAACGTCCATTTGACGTGCAAGATTGATCTAATGTCAAATTTCATGTCTGATTTGATTTCATCAGTAAATTATTTTTATTTCACTGGATAAGCATGCACATCCATTAAAAGAACAGTTCACCCAAAAATGAAAATTCTCTCATCATTTAATCACTCTCATGCCAGAACTCAAATGAAGATTTTTAGAAGAATATCTCTTTTGGTCCTCACAATGCTAGTGAATGGGTGCCAAAATGGCGAAGCTCCAAAAATTACATAAAAGGCAGCATAAAAATAATCCATTTGACTCCGGTGGTTAAATCAATGTCTTCTGAAGTGATATGATGGGTGTGGGTGAGAAAATCACTTCTGCATTATTCTTCTTGCGTTTTTGGCGATTCACACTCTTCATCCATACCACCCATTACTGGGCAAGGAGAGGAATTTAAAGAGCAGAAGGACTTAAATATTGATCTGTTTCTCACCCACACCTTTCATATCACTTCTGAAAATATGGATTAAAACACTGGAGTCTTTTATGCTGCCTTTATGTGCTTTTTGGACCTTCTGAGCTCTGGTCACCATTCACTTGCATTGTACTGACCAACAGAGCTGAAATATTCATCTAAAAACCTTCAGCAGATGAAAAAGTCATACACATCTGGGATGGCATGAGGGTGAGTAAATTATGAGAGAATTAAAATTTTTGGGTGAACTATCCCTTTAAATATGCTTTTTTGAAAATAATATTTTGATGTAATCAGAGACAAAAAAAAATTACCATTTTAATTTAAATTATTATAAATGTATGTAATCATCAGTGACAGTGTGTAAGCAGCACATGTATCTGACATAATTCTATATTTTTCAGTAAGTAAATATTAGCAAATATTTCCATTTAGTGTCACCATTGCCCTGTTCTGGGCTGATTTTTAGTCCCAGTTCATCTCTGATGGATCATTTAGCACTTTTAAGAACAGTACCTTTAGCTAAATTTTAAGGGAAAGGAACTGTTTTGCATATTTCTTTAAAGTTTTAATAAGAAAAGAACACTTTCAATCTTAACTTCTCAAATGCTGGCCATATCTTAAAGTATACTACCATTCAATTCTTACTACTTCTGCAGTATACAGTATACATACTATGGGCATAGTATGATAATTTTCTGTAAGCACAGAAACCCCACAAGGCTTATATTTGCTAAAATGCGCAAAGTATACAAACTGCACAGTGTATACTACAGAAACAGTCAGAGTAGTATGGAAGAAAATGGTCACAACAGAAAAATTGAATTTTTCTCTAGTGGAATAACATGGTACTGCAGCCCCTCCTGAAATATGTAAATAAACAACTTGATACTCTTGCGTGCTCCCAGCTATTTCAAGTCTCACAAAATCACGAATTAGACTGCAGTTTGTATACAACTGCAGAAACATGAATAAACTACACTGTTGTCATTTATATTTGCTAATACAGTGATCAGAGAAGCAGCAGAGGAGAGATGTACCTTTAAGAGCGCTCTCATCTTCTCATGTAACGCGTGAAACTCGTCCTGGGACAGCTCGGCATACAGCTCATTCTTCAGTAACTCTTCTGTGATTTCTGTGTTCCCGTAATAAACTCTCTGCGCGATGCCGTTCAGTAACGCGCTCACACTTCTCGCGCTGTCCGCGTCAGCCATGTTGACGGTGCGTCATGTGATCGCGTCACAAGAAACCGTCCCTTCACTTCCGGTCTTCCGGTTGTTTTCATTTCCGGCAAATGCAGCGTTCTGTTTTCTTCTTCTTCTTCTTCTTTGGATTTATTGGTGGTTGGCGAACCAGGTGCATTTCCGCCACCTACTGGGATGGAGTGTGAGGCATTAATGGAGGAGGAAATAAAAAGATGGAAAAGAGAGAGGGGGGGGTTAAAAACTCCTATCTGAAATCTAATTGTTTAAACTGAATATCATATTTCCCAAGGACTTGATGTTATATTCTTTTAATCAGACCTGTTGTCTTTAGGTAATCTAATACAGCCTTAGTCACTTCTGAATTTTTATTCAGTAGGTTCTGTAATGTTAAACTATTTATTCCTTTGCATATGGCTTTAACATCTTCTCTGAGCTGAGATCTTTCTTTGTAATGGCCTATGCATTCTAATAGAGCATGTTCGACAGTTTCCGGTAATCCACAATTATTGCACAGTCCATTGTTATGCATTCCTATCTTAAATAGTGACTGGTTCAATGCAGTGTCCGATACGGAGTCATGAAATTACTGTGTCATCCCTTCTTTTGCCACAAACTACTCTCTCATTTCCTACCTCTTTTTTAATTCCCTTTCTCTCCTGGGTCCACATTTCTTGCCACCTCCTTTGAACTGGATTTCCATAAAATAAAATAA
Organism: Myxocyprinus asiaticus; assembly: GCF_019703515.2. Classification (NCBI taxonomy): domain Eukaryota; kingdom Metazoa; phylum Chordata; class Actinopteri; order Cypriniformes; family Catostomidae; genus Myxocyprinus; species Myxocyprinus asiaticus. Next base: position 50,206,992 of record NC_059351.1, read on the forward strand.
AAAATAAAAAAGGAGATTTATTTAAATAAATCTACATATGTAAGGCATTTGAAAAGTATCAAAAATAATTGAAGGCCTCGTACAAAGGTTAACAGTCAGTTTAATGTGACAAAAAGAACAAATCCAAAATCTGTTTCTCCTAGATAGAAATGAGATTAAATGGAGAGCAAATAGAGACTTTTCAAGTCCAACTCAGTCTCATGACAAGTTGTTATAATAGTACGAGATGGCGAAATCGCATGAGTTGTCCCGTACAAAAATGTACAACTTGTACAAATAAACGAACCAACGAACAATATTATTTTGATTTTTCCTAAATTTAATCTGAACCCCAAACCTAAACTTAACGATAAAGTGCATGTAACTCCTTACCCAAATCATAAACCTGATTATGATTTTAATCGGAAAATAATTTTTGTGTATCAGGAAAGAAAACATCGGAGTTTGGAACGAGACGAGGGAAGCGTTACAGGCTATTGACATACATAAATGAATGCATAAATAAATATAGAATGGGTAACCAAACTTGTTCACAGACATTTCAGTTCTTTCAAAAAAAGTGTTGGTTAGGCTAGATAAAACTGAATGCCTGTATTGTATCGATTTGAAATCCTTTTTGTTTATTGGATGGTGTTGAAAATCATACCTTTTCGTTCGAGCCAAGTCTTACGATATCTTATGATTTCGCCATCTCAGACGAATTATTACAAGTTGTCATGAGACTATTGTATGTTGCCAAGTCTCCAGCATCTCAGATGATTCTCATAAGAAAAATTCGTACCAGTTTTTTCACTTCTTGTCAAGAGATTTTAAGAAGAGTTTTGAGAAGAGGTCAACTACTAGTGGATTTTGCCATTACCAATAACTAAGGTGGTGGATCAGCCATTGTTTTAAAAATCGATTTATTTGGGGGACTGGGTAGCTCAGCGAGTAAAGACGCTGACTACCACCTCTGGAGTCGCAAGTTCGAATCCAGGGTGTGCTGAGTGAGTCCAGTCAGGCTTCCTAAGCAACAAATTGGCCGGTTGCTAGGGAGGGTAGTGTCACATGGGGTAACCTCCTCGTGGTCGCTATAATGTGGTTCTCGCTCTCGGTGGGGCGCGTGGTGAGTTGTGTGAGGATGCCGCAGAGAATAGCGTGAAGTCTCCACACGCACTAGGTCTCCGCGGTAACGTGCTCAACAAGCCACATGATAAGATGCGTGGATTGACAGTCTCAGACGTGGAGGCAACTGAGATTTGTCCTCCACCACCTGGATTGAGGTTAGTCACTACACCACCATGGGGACTTAGAGCGCATTGGGAATTAGGCATGCCAAACTGGGGAGAAAAGGGGAGGAAACCCCCCCCCCCCCAAAAATCTATTTATTGAATGTAAAAAAAGAAATAAAAAATCTTTCATTACTGTGGTAGGAAAAGGCATAGAGGCAACAAGGGACCAACATGAATAAAAGTTTATTGTGAAACCAAAAACCCAATAATAACCAGAGAGAAAAAGAAAAATCTGCAGGACTTTTAACTATAAACAAGCCCGAAATACACCAGGGACTCTCATTTTAAAAAAGTCTGTGCTTCCAGCTCACACAAACACACCTGGGAAACAAAACTGAACTATCGTTATTTTTGCAGATAATTAATAGTTCCAAAGAGCATCTATCGGCACCAATTAATCGGTAAAACCGATATATCGGCCTAACTCTAGTTTTGGTTTCTGATTTCCCAATACGATAGATTACCCAATTGTTAACTTCAATGAATTAATTTTATAGCAATTGATTCACTTGTGTCTATTTTTATTTCTCCTAAGGAATTTTAGTTGATAAATTGTGAAAAAGTTGATACTTCATAAAAACAATGAAATAAGTCAGACATAACAGAGAACTTCATTAAATCTTCTGCGCTATGAATGAGCATTTTATCTAAACAAAAGCACAGTAATGGATTTATATTTTTAGCAAAACTGTAGCACAATTATTCTTTTAGCAAAAGTTATGTTTGTTGTTTATATAACCATTATCATAAGACACGATAATGTTACTGAGTACACACAGTGTTTATTGTGTGAAACGGTTTCGCTGGGTGAGTTTACAATACCTTTGATTGGTTCTGTGATGTCACTGAAATTGCTGGTGTTATAAATTGTAAAGTTGCTTGTGATAAACCTGGCCCGTAACTTATAAGCAGTGATAAGATAAATCATTGATTATATTGGCAGTAACTACATGGAAATAAATGGAATATTACATTAAAATCTCAGTTACCCAGCAGTCCAGAGTTTGAAAAATGTGTCTTTACAACCAATGTTCAATTGCAGGCCAAAGTCCAGCATAAAGGTCAAACGATTTACGGCAATTAGTTAGTTATATGGGTTTTATTAATAAATACAAATATCCCTAGGTGACTGAAATCATTGTATGAGTAAGCATGGTAGTAAAATGTTTATACATGATCAACAACAAAGCCTAGGCTCAGCATAAATGATCAAGATTCCTAAGTGGAAAACCAAAAGTTAGAATGTGAGACACTACACAAACACAAATAAAAATTTCCATAAACACAAGCCATTTCCATTTCTTTCCAGCAAATGACCCCAGCATCATGATGATCACTCCTGTATTATTAGGCTTTATGAAGAACCTTTGATACTTGCTTACACCTCTTGAGCAGTGCTCATATCTGTTTATTGCATGTAATAAAGCACTGCACAGAGAGAGAGAGAGAGAGAGAGGCAGAGAGAGCACATATTACATGAGGAATGATCATTCCCTTTGCTCCCAGGTTTCATAACACAGACTGCACCTTTTTACAGTGAATTATGGAAAAGACGACTTTATTCTCTATTTTATTTATTTTATCCTGTCTGAATTTCCAAAGCGCATGGTGTGATGCTATTGGTAAGTCATAATAATTTATTAGAAATACACAAATTCTGAGGCTTTTTGACATGGATTCGACACGGTTAATAATAATAATAAAAATGACAATGTGCAGCAAGTTTAGCTCAATCAACAGCATTTGTGACTATGTTAATTACCACTAACAGTAATTTTGACTCGTCCCTCGTTTATTTAAAAAAATCAAAAATCACGGTTACAGTGAGGCACTTACAATGGGAGTGAATGGGGCCTGTCCGTAAACATTAAAATACTCACTCAAAAAAGAAAAATTGTATATTTAAGATTTTCGCATTTCAATTTCAATTTGAATAAATGTACGTTTTATTTATTTAATTTTGTTAAAGATTACACAATTCAATTTGATTAAGAAATTGCATAAATCTTAAAAATAGACAAAATATTTGTTGAGAGCTGTTCAAAAGTATAGTCACAAGATGTAAACACTATACATGATAATATGATTTTAGTGTGATAAAATCAGCGATTTACCAGCATTTTACCAGATTACAGGTTTTCCCAGCATTACGTTGTAACATTGGATAAAGGTTTATACAGTTAGGGTAAGCAAGTGATTTATCACACTAAAATCATCATAACACGTATAATGTTTACGTCTTGTGGCTATACTTTTAAATTGATGCGTATTTGAATGTTTATGGACTGGCCCTTATTCACTTCTATTGTAAGTGCCTCAGTATCAATGTGATCTTTTTAATTTATTGTAATAAACACGGGACGAATAGAAATAATAATAATTCTTTTTTGTAATCAACATAATGCCACCAATGCTGTCGATTGAGCTTAACATCTGTATTGAACCCGGAACATTCCTTGAACCAGAATCTTGAACCAGAACCTTTAATCAGAATTTATGCTGCGCTGTTCCTGAGAAAATATCATAAAAATATATATATATTTAACATTTCATTCGTCATTTAAAAAGACCTTCACATAGGCTACAAGTTGTAAATCAGTGTGTATGATCTGATGACAATTTACATTTCCCATGAACACTGCTCACTGCACACTGAGTTAATTTTATTCTACATTCTCTGAATTGCCACCAAAAGCTTATCGATGTTGAAAACAGAATGAGAATTTAATCATGTCCCCTGCATTTCCATTTAAGTACTTCAAAATACCTCTAAACAAACTTTTTTCTCATGTTTTTCCATCTATTATGTGGTTATATGTAGTGTGTGCTGATGAATTTAAGGCCTTATCCATTAATTACTTTCTGAATTCTTTATACTTGTTTTTTCAAGGTACCTCAGAGATAAAATGTGCAGAGGGATCTATGAAGACTGTAGGTGATGTCCTGGAAGGATATGAGGGTGAGATAAATATAAAAATAAACTGAATACAACTAGTGCATAATTTTTGTGTTATATATACAATACTAGTATTGTACTACAAAATATAGTGTATTAGTTTGCAGTATTTCCAAATCAAATGACCAGCCAAATTTAGTGACAGTTAAGATTAGATGTATTGGATCCTTTTTTTATATATGGTTTTAATATTATAATATTTTTTATTCGGGTCAGGGTTAGGGTTAGGTAGGGTTAGAGATATATATATAATTTTATTTTATTCTAAGTAAAATATATAAATAATTAATATATAGCAAATTATATATATAGTATTTATATATAAAATATATAAATGACAAAATATGTTCTTTATTATTTTTAATAATATTCTTCAATATTTTGATTTCTGTGGTAATCATAACAGTTGCTTGTGGGAGTATTATAGGAGTAATAATGCAAGTAAAGTACTGTTTGATTGTGTGTTAGAATGTAATGGTGTGTTTCGACATTGATTTATCTGGCGGCTTACAGGAGACGTGGAGTTTCTCACTAATATCAGACCTGAAGATCGTCTGGAACTGGAGGAACATTTATTCCCCATCGGTGTGACATTTCTGGAACTGGATTACACTGAAGGAGAATCAACTGCTACCATTCGCACAAGGAAACCACTGGACGCTGATGCACTAAAGGGGGTTTGTTTGACCTCACTGGTCGACTTTATTTGGACATCATTTACGGTCTGTACACTGGAAGATACATTTCTCTTGTTGTGTGTTTTATCTCTTCTAGGTCGGAGAAAAGGTGTTTTATTCAGTCACCTGTAGAAACACAGGAGTAGGTTTATTAAATTAAATAAATATATAATGCAAGAAATTAACATTATATAGATACCAGTGCATAAACCTTCACCATAAACTCTTCTTTTTGCATCTTAGCTTCAAAACCAACGGACATTAAATGTTCTTGATGTCAATGACAACCCTCCAGTCTTTGAGCACAAAACATACAGTGAAACAGTTTCAGAGGTGTGTACACGGTCACATCTTCTCGTAGCTGACAAACACTGACAAAAATCTCTTACTAAACTTTTTCGTTTGCTCTAGACGCTGTCGGTGAATTCAGATGTGCTCAGGGTAAAGGCTACAGATGCAGATGTCTCTCCAGAAAACAGCAGAATTACATATTCAATACTGGTGAGTCATGACATATCTGAGTGTACATTATGTTATACATTAGGTTACTAAATGAGTAGTCCACCTCAAAAGCTAAGGTACAAGACTGGTTTTAACTGGAAACAGACTGGAATACTGCTCCAAGACCAAAGAACATGTCATACTTGGCTCAATTACAATAAGCTCAGTTTATGTTCATACACTTTTTGCATAGCTTCATGCTAATTCATGACACTTCTGCCATAAACAGCATCCAGCACCAGCTGAATTTGAGCTGAGAAGTGATGGAATCATCAGGTTGACCCAACGTCTGAACTACAACAATAATGCTGCCTACACCTTCACCGTAGAAGCTAAAGTAAAGTCCTATCAGTGTCCTCTTTACTTTTAGCACTAAACTTCAAAGTATTGCTCTATACTTAAAGACAGACCTTAACATTTGTCCATTTCTTTGCAGGACAAAGATGAATTCAAGGACACAGCAACTGTTACAATAACAGTTGACGATTTCGACAACCTAAACCCTTATTTTGATTACAGTCTCTACCAGGCATCCATAATGGAAAATCAGGTACATGACATCAGAGGACAAAATCAATGCTTCAAATGCATTTCTGATCAAACGTATAAGACCGTACATCTGTTCTACACATTCACAGGCAGGGCAATTCTCAACAGTCTCTCCCGAGGCCATTAAAGCTCAAGATGGAGATACTGGGATCAACGAGCCTGTCATTTATAGCATAACAGCAGGTACTGTTAACAGAGGTTTTACAACATATTTCCATGACATAAACTGTAATCTAAACAACATCCTCCACTCGTTTCCAAATATAGATTCTTGATGTGGTCTGGCTAGTGGTGAAACATTTTAAATCATTTTAAATCGAATAGTACAGTAGATATGTAAAAAGGAGTGGTCAACCGAAATGGATTTTTAAACATCCGATGATGATTTAGGAACTATGCACACGTATATACTGAAATTTAAAACAGAAACTCAAAAATATATAATATAATAATATAGTTACAATGTACAGTATATATATATATATATACACACACTATACAGTATATACACACAGTATACATATATACACACTGTATATATGTATAGAAAATCGGGCATGGTTGTCATTCAGTACCATTAAACTATTTAAAAGTACAAAACATTTTTACTTGAGGATTGGTACAGTCAAACTTTTACTTAAAGGAACGTTGCAAGCTCAAAACAAGTTAAGCTCAATTGACAGCATGTGGCAAAATATCGATTACCACCAAATAAACATTTCAACTCGTCCCTTGTTTCTTCAAATAAATAGCAATAGTTACAGTACAGTAATCACAGTAAGGCCTTTACAATGGTAGTGAATGGAGCCAGGCCATAAACAGTAAAATATACACTGTTTCAAAAGTAGAGCCACATGACATAAACTTTATATGTGTTAACATGAATTTAGTGTGATAAAATTGCTTACTCACCTTATCTGTATAAAGTTATATCCAATAATACAACTTTGTTGTCATGGTGATGTAATGGCTGTAAAACCTGTAATCTGGTAAATGCCCTAACTCTTGTAAATCTCTGATTTTTTCATTAAATTATGTTAACAATTATAATGTTTACATCTTGTGGCTATACTTTTAAAACAGTGTGTATTTTAACATTAATGCACTGGCCCCATTCACTTCCATTGTAAATTACTTCCTGTACCTGGAGTTTTTGCTTTTTTTAAAGGAATATTCCGGGTTCAATACAAGTTAAGCTCAATCGACAGCATTTGTGGCATAATGTTGATTACCACAAAATGTCATTGTGACTTGGACCTCCTTTTCTTTAAAAAAAAAAAAAAGCATGAAAAAAAAAGGCACTTACAATGGAAGTGAATGGGGGCCAAGTTTTAAATGTAAAAATACTAATTTTTTCAAAAGTATAGCCACAAGACATAAATAATATGCATGTAAACATGATTTTAGTGTGATTAAATCACTTACTAAACTTTTCTGTGTAAAGTTAAAGCCATGTTACAGCCATGATGCTGTAATGTCAACAAACCCTTAAAATGACTGTAAAATTAGGATTTAAACAAATTTACATCTCAAATAATACACGAGTTTAACAGTAGAATTCATTATTTAAATGCTTTTGTAAAATTATAAGCTTCACATTTCTGCCTTTAAAACTACTAAAAATTGTCCCCATTGACTTCCATTGTAAGTGCCTCACTGAAACATTGATTTTTGCTTTTTTTTAAAGAAAAAGAGGGACAAGTCAAAATACATTTTTGATAATCTACATTATGCCACAAATGCTGTCGATTGAGCTTAACTTGTATTGAACCCAGAATATTACTTTAATTAAAAGCCAAAGTGGCCAAAAACTAGCCAAAAACATACTTGAATGAAATTGTTCTTATGTAATCTTAGTACATAGAATAAAATGTTGTATTGTTACTCATAAAAGTAATGTTGATGCACAGGCTTCTCACTGCTTAAAATGTAAAAGATACAAAGTTAGAGAAAACAAATGATTCAAATGAAATGTTGTTTGCCCAGATTATATAAGGCTGTTAGGCTCACCGTATTAAACATTTCTGTTTCAGTCTTTCCAAATGAATATCAGACCAACTTTGAAATTGACCCAAATAGTGGAGTCATCTCAGTGGTAACATCTCTGGACAGAGAGGAAGTAGAGCTGATAACAATTTACATGCAGGTATTGGAAGTTTTTTAAAGACCAAAAACAACTATGCTATTAAGCAAACAACCTTCCCGAAGAGCATTAATGCTTCACAGGACAAAAAAAGGAAATTTGTCTCTATGTTTCCAGGCCGTTCAGCAGGATGACTCCAGTAAGACAGCTAACGCTGTGGTGTCTGTCACTGTTGAGGATGTGGATGACAATTCACCAAAGTTTGAGCAGGATCAGTACACAGTAGATATTCCAGAAAATTCACCACAGGACCAGTTTGTGCTTCAGACCAGAGTAACTGATTTAGACCAGGTATTATTCCAGAAAACCATTGTCTGCATTGAAAATAAAAATATACAGATCTGCATAAACTAAAAGTATAACTCTTAAACAAACTGTCAAGAACATGTCCGGGTCATATCTCACCTCAAATTCAAAAGAAAAAATTACGAAATTTGCATTAATTGCCTGAATTAATTAACTGAATTTCATTGTTTACATTACATTACAGTTATGAGAATTTTGGGGTAAAATGTACTTGATTGTCATACAAAAAATGTCACAATGCAAAAATTATTTGTGGTCCTAAAAGTAGGCTTCATTTTCTTTATTAAAAAAAAAAAATTATATATATATATATTCATATTCTTTTGATTTTTGGGGTGAAATAAGACTTGGACATTTCTTTGAGAGATTCACTCAATCACCAATGCAAGTCTTTGACTTGAAAAAGGAACAAACTAAATGACTTGTTTCACCACAGGGAGGGTTTGTAGGATCATTCCGGATTATTCCAGACTCCGTCCCTTTTTCCATCAGTTCTGACGGGACTATTCGGGTGAAAAGTTCTGCAGAGCTTGACAGAGAGATCACAAGCAGCTTCAGTTTTCAAGTAATATTAAGGAGCATTTAAACATCAGATATCACTTGGATTTTTCTCAATGACATAAAGATTTCTCCTTTTAAACCTTTTTACCATTGCATAATAAACAGACCAATTTTGTCTCCAAAAACTAAAGGTAGAAGCACAAGAAAACCCTCCTTCCAGCAACATGGCGACGGCCAATGTGAACATTGTCCTACTGGATGAGAATGACAACAGTCCACAGTTTGCAACCTCCAAGTATGAGGGCAAAGTTTACAGCAATCAGACAACTGGAATGCCGGTTATCAAGGTGAGTCATCTTATCATTTACCAGCATAAGGTGCAATCAATATTTTAGTACAATTCAGGAGATTATAAAATTATTATGTTTTAAAATGCCCATATAACTACCATATTATATAGGAATGTGTTGTGCAATACAAACTAAACAAATATTTTCATGTAAATCAGGTTGAGGCAACAGACCTGGATGAAGGTCAAAATGGGGAAATCAGTTACACAATTGAGTTTGGAAATGATGACGGTTACTTTGGTATTAATGAGAATGATGGACAAATCACACTGGTTAATACAATCACACTGATGGAAAACACAATCCTCAATTTTTCACTCTATGTGACTGCAAAAGATGGTAAGTTACACAGTTACATACAGTGGGTTCCAAAAATCTGAGACCACAAGATCTGGAAATACTTTTATTTAAACCTATAAAATCTTTAGGATTTTTAAAGATTTTAAATTTTTTGCAATTGAAATGTTCAAATTGTTATGTAAGGGATAATCTACAGCAAAATAAACCCTGACAGTGTGTTTACTTTGCTATTATGACTGGCTGACTGTAGATTGTCCCCCTTATTACATGGCTAATTACCAAATAAAAAGTAAATCGACATGAAATAATGAATTATGAAATTATTGTAAGTTGAAACTATGTTATTATGTGAGAAGAAAGAGTCCGCAGAGTCTCTAGAAACAGCTGAATTCCACTTCCAGTTTGCGTCGGAGTTCTGTTGGTGTTTATACGTCGAAAATGTCTGTCTGACTGCTCATTATCCTGCTTATTACACGGCTGCTTGCCCAGTGAATAAATAAATGGATATGAATAATGATCAAAGTGAAATGATGTTATAATATGAGAAGAAAGAAAATGTGTGATGTGTGAAATTGAGTCTCCAGAAACAGCTGAATCCAACTTTGGGTATGCATCAGAGTTCTGTTGGTATTTATATTGCGAAAATGATTTCCTGCAGTTCATTATCCCGCTTATTACACAACTATTGCCAAACAAATAATGGACTTCAAATATTGAAATTATTTTATTAGCTTACTTGTAAAGATTGCAGAAAGATATGGGAAGTAGGAAAGAAGACTTGCAATCCCCGGATGACCGGTAAAATATCACTTTACCCCCAGATGTGCGGTCATTATTCAGAAATATCAGACCACTGGATGGCTCGACTGACCAATCAGAATGGAGACTCCAGAGCGCTGTGTAATAATCTGATGTTTTTAAATCATTTTTATATTATATGTAAAAAATTGTGAAATACAGTAGAAGCATTTTCACTAGTGGTTTCAGAATTTTGGACCCCATTGTATAGGCGCTTTTCCATCATCGCGCCAAACGATTCTCATTGTTGAACCATGCCATTCCCTACTGATCCGGGCTTGTTGGAAGGTTACAGTTTATTTTTCCACTGTGATGATGCAAAAATTAGAATTAGAATGGACTGACTGAGCAAGCGAGCAATCTCGAGTTATCACTATAGGCATTCCACCAGAATGGTTCTCTGTACTGAGTATGGTTCAGTAACCATGCTGAAAAATCCAGGCAGGGAACAGTTTATAATTGTACCATACAGAAGCATGCTCTAGTGGAATTGCAACTTGAACTGTTACTGACCGTTGACAGAACCATTTGGCCTGATGGTGGAAAAGCGCTGAATGTTTTTTCTTGGTAAACATTTGATGAAGGTAAATATGGCTGCGGATAAATAGATTACTGTTGTCTTAAATATGGCTGCACTTCCTTTTCATATATTTAGGAGGCGCTATAAGTCGATCAACTTCTGCAATGGTGGAGGTTAAGGCACCTGGAGATTCCCGTCCTCAGTTCCTTCAGAAGATCTACCAGGGTCAAGTAGAAGAGGAGAAGTCAGGGGCCAATATTGTCAAGGTACATATGGTATATTGTGACGCCGTAACAGATTTGAAAGGCATAGAAGAGGGTAAGATTTTCAACTATCACCTGCATTGTCTTATTTACAGGTGGATTTCCTGTCCATTTATCCTGTTGTTCCTGTCAATTTAATGGTTGAGAGTGAAGATGACAAGTTCTCCATAGACCAGAATACAGGTGTTCTCTCAACCAAAGTCAAACTGGACTTTGAGGTACAGAAAAGTTACACTGTTCAGCTGTCTATATCAGATGGAACCAACCGGGATGAAGCATCAGTTCAGGTTGAAGTGTTGGACATCAACGACAACGATCCTGTGTTTGAATCTAACCCTGTAACTGTTGACATACCAGAAGATCTCGCCATGGGAGATACTGTATCATCAGTAAAGGCGATGGATGCAGATGATGGGTTTAACGGTGAAGTGCGGTACACTCTTCAGGGAGGTGCAGCGAGGTTTAGTGTTGATCAAGAAACAGGGGTGATAACAGTAGCAGCTCCACTTGACAGAGAAACCCAGGATGAGTACAGCTTAGAGATCATTGCACAAGATCAGGGACGCCCATCACGTTCCTCAACCACCACTCTGGACATCTCTGTGACTGACATCAACGACAATGCCCCTATATTTTCCAAGCAACAGTATGAGGCCACAGTGTCCGAGCATGCAACAGTGGGAACAGATGTGGTCAAAGTTGCTGCGACTGACAAAGATAAGGATGTCAACAGTATCGTGACCTATCACATTGTCATGCAGGAGCCTTCTTCAACACCACCTGTCTTTAGCATAGATGCTGTGTCTGGTACCATAACCCTGGCAGAAGCACTGGACTATGGCAAAGTGAAGAAGTATACTCTGGAGGTGGAGGGACGGGATGGAGGAAGTCCGGCTCTCACTGGCAGTGCTGCTGTCAATGTGTGGGTGCAGGACATCAATGATAAAGCTCCCCAGTTCAGTATGAATGAGTACGATGTGTCTGTCTATGAAAACCTGGCAGGTGGAGCTGCTCTGGTGTCTTTGGAGGTTACAGATGAAGATGAGGTGAGAGAGGAATTTTGGATGTCAGAATGGATTGGTAGATGAATAGAGTTACTGGACAGTTTACCATCAAGTGAAAGCTGTTATTGTACACATCTGGGTTAGAGTTTGCCCAAAATCTAGTTACTACCTAACAGATGCTCAGAAGATCTTAGCAAATGACTAGCAATGGCCTAGAAATGCCCCAAGCAACTACCCAGAACACATAAGTAAAACCTCACTCAGAACACATCTTAGCAACCTACAAGCAACAGCTTGGTAATGCCCCTAGTAACCAACCAGAATACCTTAGCAATCACCTTGCAATGCCCCTAGCAACTACCCAGAACACATAAGCAGAACCTTAGCAATCACCAAACAAGAACTTAGAACACCCTGGCAACAGTTTGCTACTGCCCCTAGCAACCAACCAGAGCACCTTAGCAATCGCCTAGCAATGCCCCTAGCAACTACTCAGATAAAATAAGCAAAACCTTAAAAATCACCTAGCAGCCACCAAAGGCACCCCTTAAAACTGTCTAGAACCATTCACAAGACACAAGAAAACACATAGCAATGCTTTTGCACCCATACATCACCCTAGGAACTGCATAGTAACCACCCAGAAAACCTTATCAATTGCTTAGAATGCCTTAGCAATACCCTAGCTACCACCCAGAACACCCTGGCCACAACTTTTGAATACCAAGACAAATGCTTAGCAATTCTCTAGCATCCACTCAGAGCACTTTAGCAATAGTTTAGTAATGCAAGTTTACAAGTCATAAATCTTTGTGCGTTACAGATTAGGATGAGGTGAGAGACGATAGGATTGATTGGTAGATGAATAGAGTTTCAGGGTACTTCACTGTCAAATAAAAATGTTACTGGGTGGTTCACTGTCAAGTGTTTTCACAGTTTTTTTTCTTTCTTTCTGCTCAGGGTGGGTTCTCACAAGGTTACTTTTTACTGGACAGTGATACCTTTGATATCAATAGTCAAGGTGTTGTGTTGCTCAAGAGCGATGTCACTCTGGATAGAGAAACGACAGACAGTTACATCATACAGGTACAAAACAATCTGTTTCACATTCTTGTTTGCTTCACCTGAAAAATGAAAGTTCTTTCATAATTTACTCATCCTCATTTTCTTCCAAATGCATATGATTTTCTTTTTTCTGTGGATCACACTTGGATTGTCTTTCTCAGGTAATAGCAGTAGACCAGCCTGTTGATGGTTTGAGTGCAACAGCTCAGGTCAAAATCACTGTTCTTGACGTCAACGACAACAACCCAGAATTCCTTCCTCTCCCAGACAATATTGAGATCCAGGAAGGTCTGTACACCCCCTCATCACCTGGAGAGGTGTGTGTGATCTCAGCCACAGACGCGGACACTGAGGACAATGGACGGGTCACCATCTCCACATCTTCTTTCAGTGAACTGTTCAGTTTAAGAGAGGTGAGAGGTCGATGCTTTTAGTGCATATCAGTATAATCAGTATATTCCAACGTCAAGAAACACTGTAGTTCCAGCAGAAATCTTAAATGCGTCCTGCAAAGTTTTTGGAAAAAAGTGTATTTTCTTCTCTTTTAGGATGGGACTCTGCTAGCTGTTGAAGAGCTGGATCGAGAAACCCAGGATGTGTACGATTTAGTCATTGTTGCCATGGATCATGGGATGCCACAGAGAAATGTAATAATTTCCTCTTCTTTTTATAATCAAATGTTATAAATATGTGTAGCTCAATACCATTTTGTGATAGCACTGATTGGTACATTCAAGTGTGGGTTGAAATAAAAAAGAAAAAAAAAAAGAAAAGAAAAATCATAATCAGTATTCTGGTGTTGTTTTCCAGCAAAATTTCTAAACATCCTTAAAACAAGATACATTTACACGAGAAGTACAATTACATAAGATATTAAGACATTAAAACAAGGATATTCTGGGCAACAAAGACATCTGTCTAGTGCATGTTTACATAGAAAAACTATTGAAAAACAGTGCAATTGAAAAATAGACGAAAAACGCATTCAGTGAGAACGGCCCCTTATTACTGAACAAAAGTTTGCTTCAAGTAAATTTATCTTTTTAAGGACTATTTAGATATTTTTACTGAAAAACACAACATAAATACTGATTAAGAAAATATATTTTTTTCGGTATGGGGCCAGAATTACGGTTCCGTAAAAGGTTAGGGTTTATACTATGCAGATTTTAGCCTATATGGAAAAGTTTTGCTTTGGTTCATTTTCTGCAGAGCATCACCACAGTGAGGGTCAGTATCACAGACGTCAACGACAACACTCCCGTATTTTCCAAGCAACAGTACGAGGCCACAGTTTCCGAGCATGCAACAGTGGGAACAGATGTGGTAAACGTTGCCGCGAATGACAAAGATGAGGGTGCCAATGGTATCGTGACTTATCATATTGTCAAGCAGGAGCCTTCTTCAACACCACCTGTCTTCAGCATAGATGCTGTGTCTGGTACTATAACCCTGGCAGAAACACTGGACTATGGCAAAGTGAAGAAGTATACTCTGGAGGTGGAAGGACGGGATGGAGGAAGTCCTGCTCTCACTGGCAGTGCTGCTGTCAATGTGTGGGTGGAGGACGTCAATGATAAAGCACCTCAGTTCAGTTCGGAAGAGTACGATGTGTCTGTCTATGAAAACCTAGCAGATGGAGCTGCTCTGGTGTCTTTGGAGGTGACAGATGAGGATGAGGTGAGAGAGGAAGAGTGGACGTTAGAATGGATTGGCAGAGGTACTAGAAAGTGGCTGACTCCTGAAAGTGACTCAAAAGTGACAGACTCACATTCTCTTTTTGCTTAGGGTGGCTTCTCTCAAGGTTACTTTATCCTGGATAGTGATACCTTTGTTATCAACAGTCAAGGTGTTGTGATGCTCAAGAGCGGTGTCAATCTGGATAGAGAAACTAAAGACAATTACATGATACAGGTACAAAACAATCTCTTTCATAATTTCTTAAGCCTAGTTTTGAATACTCAAGGTGAATGAGACAAATGCATTGTCTTTCTCAGGTAATAGCAGTAGACCAACCTGTTGATGGTTTGAGCTCAACAGCTCAGGTCAAAATCACCGTTCTGGATGTCAACGACAACAACCCAGAATTCCTCGCTCTCCCAGACCATATTGAGATCCTGGAAGGTGCGTACACTGCCTCATCGCCTGGAGAGGTGTGTGTGATCTCAGCCATAGATGCAGACATTGGAGACAATGGACGAGTCACCATCTCCACTTCTTCTCACAGTGCACTCTTCAGCTTCAAAGAGGTGAGAGATCTTATGAGAAAGGCAAATGTCAATGATATTTTATTAGTGCTTATCAACTGTAAATGAGCTGTAATGTGAAATACTCAATATTCTATAGAGTATTTACAGTAGATGTGGCATACTGTATGTACAAGGCACATTTTCCTTCTTAATTTGTCAAAGAAATCCTAATTTTGCTGTCTTTCAGGACGGGACTCTACTAGCTGTTGAAGAGCTTGATCGGGAAACTCAGGATTTGTATAATTTGGTCATTGTTGCCATGGATCATGGGATGCCACAGAGAAATGTATTAACTCACTCTTCTTTGTTTTATCACATAATGCGAATAGGTGTACCTTACTGATCGTTGTGTTTATACAACATAAGACATGGTCCCTGGATCAATGTCTTTTGTTGGAACTGGACAAACATTCCTGTTAAAGACACAAAGTTCTGACCCTATTCATAACCCTAAACATAACCTAACCACTACAATCAGACAGAAATAATAAGTTGATAAGAATGGTGCATAAGCCCCTAACCATAACTTAACCCCAACCCTACCCTTTCTCCTATCGCTAAAACATGATTGATTGACACAATGTTGTTTCAGGAACATGTCACACTTGGCAAAATCATGGCCACAATACTTCAATACCATTTTGTGAGAGCATTGATTGATATATTTCTAGTCTCAGTGTCTGATAGCACCCCACAGACAATCTGATGCATATTGTGCACAAAAATAACACGAACTTTCTTAAACTGGGAAGCTCAAATCTGATTAGCAATTTCTGGGTGTCAAAGCGGAAAGGATTTTATTATTCTCCTGGGATACAAAGTTTCTAACGAGCACTTCCAAGGAAGAACTAGTCGCTGGATTTTCTATAGTGATCCAAACACAAAACGTTTTGCACCTGTTTACACCTGTATTTAACGCTGACCACTTGTGATAGGATCACCTGAAGTGCATCTTAATACAAGGTGTAAATGAGGTCACTGTGAATTCTGTGACAGTACATTGAAAGTTCTTCAGCTGAAATCAGTCTTTGTTTACCGAAATTTGAACTGCCCTCAGTGCCTGAAGTTGGAAGTGTTGTTGAACGTATGGGCATGTGTGAGTTCCAGTTTCCAGGCAATATGTAGAAAGTGTGGTGCCAAAAGAGAGATATTTTTAGTTGTTAATGATGTAATACAGTCAATTGGAATGCATATTTTATTAACCATACACACCCTAGCCCAAACCTTAACCGTCAATGGAGTAAAAATGTAATCTCGCAGGGAAAATACAACCTCAGAATCGCACTTGTCATTGATTAGGTGTACGTAATTACTTCCTGGTTTCCACGGGACCAGAACACATGTCTCTGAGGCTTCTTGTGTAACGTGCTATCAGCTGCATAGAGGAAAAGGTAAACACATTTAAATTAATGCAAAAATGTCTGATGGGAGATGGAGCTTTTCAGAAACTCAATAAGGTCAAATATAGGGTCGATGTGAGGGTACCGGAACATTCGATTTCCTTTGTGATCATGTTAGGGTACTTAGAGGCACTTAGTAGCAAGTAAATTATATATCCTTAGGCACACCTTTGCTCTCACGTTTATATCTGATTTCAAATGTATCCATCCCTAAAGGACACATAAAAAGGCAAACTCAAGTTGGTAATTTTTGCATGTCGGTCAGATGGTCTCTTCTCGGCTAAGGGGGGGTTCTTGGCCAGAAGAAGCTGCTATGTGAATCAGACTCTTATGTCGATTGGCAAAGGTCTGCTTAGGCAAGACTAGAACATTCCTTATCAATTAAATACTGTTAATACCAGAAGTTAGGTCAGATACTAGACATGTCATATGTGGATTTTGTGGTCATATGTGGGTCATATACTGTACCTACAAAATGTTTGTTTGGTTCATTTTCGGCAGAACATCACCACATTGCGGGTCAGTATCACAGATGTCAATGACAACGCTCCTGTATTCAGTTCCGATACTTACAGCCAAAGCATCCTGGTTAAAGACGCCAAGGTTGGAGACCTACTGTTGACACTCTCTGCCACTGATAAAGATGCTGGAAGAAACTCACTCATTATCTTCAGGTCAGCTCCAGACTTTCACATGTTTACAAGAATTCAGACCATGCTTGCATTCAGAAACATTCAACATTCTGCTCTTGAGAATCAGTAGTATGGAGGCAAAGCCATGAACACACTTTACAGAAAACTTTTTAAGACAGATACATGATTCATCATGAAACTTGTGTATCTGTAGTTTCTTGGAAGACTCGTCCATGGTCACTCTTGATCCTGAGACGGGAGACATCACTTTGGCCTCTGACCTTAGTGAGGTCACAGAGGACACACTGCTAACCCTAACTGCTAAAGCAACAGATCATGGAACACCACCAAAATCTGCTACAGGTTTGTACTTCAAACTCACAAATTGTTCTTCTGCCTTAGAGACACGGATGTCTCTGCTGTGCTCTGACCTACATAGTCTTAGTCGGAGACAGCAAGCCTACAGACAGTTCACTGACTGTCTGTTGCATATTGCGAACAAAACTGACACACACTATCTGAACATCGGTGGTTGAAACTTATCTGGGTGCACCTGTCAGCTTAAACACAGACGTGTTTATTTAAGCCAGTATTTGATTAATAAATTGAGCACTTTTGAGAAAGAACTGGTCACTACATTTAACGTTTGCAAGGTTAGTGGCATCAAGTCTTTGAAAGATATTCAGAGTTGTAATGGAGGCACCTGAATTTGAGTTTTGCCTCAGAAACAAAGCAGAATATACAGTTCTGCTTGTGAATATCTAGTTAAAGTACCTCAATTTGTGTGAAATAATGTGAATTTGATCTGTAAAGTAATGTACCATTGTGCAACAAAAAGTTCTAGGATCTAGGAACCAGTTGATCAATGAGAATTTCAGATAGGCGAGTCCAGTTATGGTTTCTGAAATCAAATTAATTGTACAGTAATTCAGTCCAAGTAAATAGCAATTCCCTCCACAATGCAGACAATGCATGCTAAAACACAACTCTATCAGTTGGCCACAATTTATTCTTAGTGTATTCTGCCCTCAGTATTCTAATACGATCTGACTAACATGTCTTCTTCCTTCTCTTTGTAGCGGAAGTCTTGATCTACCTCAAACTTGTCTCTGTCAGTGAGGGTGTGGCTTTTGTCAGCTCCTCCTATAGCTTCTCGATAAAAGAGAATGAACCGGAGGCCACTGAAGTGGGTGTGGTCAAAGCATCAGCAGGAGATCCACTGCATACAGTCAGCTATAATATGAAGTCACACAAGGACATCTTCTCTGTGGATGCGGATGGGACCATTAAAGCTCTTATTCCACTGGACAAGGAGGAAGAAGAGTGGTACATCATCAGGGTGGAGGCTAAAGACTCTAGAACTCCACCAAATACTGCTGAGGCAACGGTATTATTTAAAGACACAACACATCAATGACTGGATTTCAAATGTACTAAAGTCAGAAACACACTCTGTGCAAGTATGCAAATGTAAAGTCCTAGCCAACGCATTAAAAGCGTACCATCCTGTAGATACTTAACATGCGTTCTTGTGCCAGTGTGGCAATAACAAAGCTCAGTACCAAAGGGGGAGATAGAGTTATCTTAAAAATCCTGCAATTAAACCAAATGTGTTATTATTCAGGTATCTATAAACATGTCAACAGTTTAACTAACTTTACCTTTCTCAAGATTCTCTTCAGATTGTTGCTCCACCATGACAGTAGTGGACCTGATAGAACACATGGTCTGTAGATGACAGTACGTCATAGCACCCCTTGTGGCAACGCTGAGAATGCAATGCATACTTGTGTAGCGTTATAAATCGAATAAGGACACATTTCCGAACAAACAATGCGAGTTTGCATAACTAGAAGGATTTGCGTTCACATACTTGCATAGAATTAAGTTTCGAGCCTAATTCCTGCTCTTTAAGCACTTTTAAAGCCAAGGTTTCTTAAGAGGATGCCCATTCGAGGTTTATTTAAATTGCCATTTTACTTTCTCCCTCTTAATGTTTAGGTCAGCGTTCAGGTTGAGAATGTGAATGAGGCTCCTGTGTTTGATGCTGAAAACTACAAGGCAGAAATCTTCAGGATCTCTCCCTATAAATTCCCAATAGTGAAAGTACAGGTACGTATATCTCAGTGAGGCCTGGTGCTTTTCATAGGAGGGCATAGATGTCAGTTAGCAATGAAAATAGACATTTTCAAATCAATTATATTTGACTGCTCAGGCAAGCATTAATTTACCTGCTATTGCTCAAATTAGGGTTAGGGTTTTGAACAAACCCAGAACACCATAACAACCACCCTTACATTCAGAAAATCACGTTTTGGTGTCTACATTTTTGCTCCCAAAAGCAGCTAAGCTGCTAGCCATCAAATTTTTCGTAAAGAGTGAATTTGCCTATTTAGAATACTTGACCAAGAACTGAATAGTTTAGAGGTTTAAAATGGTTACATTTACTTCTACACTTTCTTTTTGTACGTCCCTCAGGCATCAGACCCAGATGTTGGGGAGAGCTCAGAACTGCAGTACACCTTGCTGAAATCGACCTCACTGCTGGACGTAGATGGTCCGACTGGTCAGCTCTATGTGTTGGATGCAACCAGTTTTGAAGGGTCTCAGACCTGTGAGGTTAAAGCCACCGATAAACACGGATTGTCAACAACTACAACAGTACAGGTGAGCAGAGATGGAGAGAGGAAGCCATTAAATGAAAGATTCGAAGGCATTACACTGCAATAAATACACTTTTTTGAAAGTATAGCCACAAGACGTAAACATCATACGTGTTAACATGAAATTATATTGTGATAAAATCGCATACCAACCTTGTGGCAACCTTATGTGTGGCATTAAAATTGAAACCGGAATGTTCTTTGAGTCCAAGCACCAATGTGTTTGACCCCCCCTTTAGGTGGTCGTAAAACCAAGTGAAACTGACAGCGTCGTGGTCATCTCAATAAACCAACCAGTCTTCTCAGTGGAGAAGAAAATACCAGAGATTCAAGAGTGAGTAACACTGCACTTTATGATTACCATATTCAAGTACAATGGTATTTACATGGTACTTCAAGTTACTTAAGAGAATACCATGGTACAACAGTGGTACATGCCCAAAAATACCAGGGTATTACCATGATACATGTCTTAAGAGCTATTTCTATGAATCCATGGTGCTTTTTGCTGATGTTGTGTGTTTTCCACAATATCTGATGATATATTTTTCTCTCAGTTCTCTGACGAGAGCTCTAGGCTGGACTGTGAGCATCCTCAGTGCGAGAGCTGATAATGGAAATGAGATGCGCTCCGTTCTCAGAGAAACCACAACCAAGACTTACGTCAGGTTTATCGCTACTAGCACAAGCGGGACTGTGATCAGTGCAACAGACGTCAAAGAGTAAGATAAATTCCTAACCGTTTGTTATTTAGATTAATCTTGAGTGGAAACATCTACCTGAAAATATGGAAATGGCATATTCTGGGTTACTGTCAACTTAATGTCTGTGTACTGCAAGAGTAATTTGGGGATGGTTCTCTCCTTGTCCGACTCCATGGTTGCTTCATCATCCGACTGGACAAGTGAAATCTGTAGGGGCAATGCCCCCCTCTTAGACCGAGTCATGTTACCAATCCTCCTAGTTACACAGTATCTGTATAACTAGGAGTAATCCTGGTTACTTTCATGCGTTCACGCAAAAATACCAGGATGGAGCATGGAAAGAACATGTCTGTACCTCATTTCCAGATGTTCCTATGCATAGAAAAGAAGTCCTCAAAAGGACGATTCAGACTTCACAGCTCAAAAATAAATTTTTCTAATAAAGAATTACTGCCTGCTAGACTTCCATTGCAAGTGCGTATCTTGCAGAATGGGAGTTTTTAGGAGGCTAGAATCTGACCGGTGTTGACTTCCACAGAAAATTGCAACGTGAGCAGAATGCTGTAACAGCTGAACTGGAGAATGTGTTTGGTCCTGGTCTGGAAATCTCAGTGGAGGAAAGTTCTGAAGACTTTGGCGATTCTGAAGATTCCAACCAAGCAGTCGTCATTGCTCTCGGCATTCTGCTGGGAGTGAGCACTGTGGGGCTTATAGTGCTAGCGACAGTCTTTGTGATCAGGTAAGTTACTTTTTTTTTTCTAGGCTGGTGTTTTCTTAGACACTGAGTAGCCTTAACTTAGTTCTGGCCTACTGTCTTGAAAATCTGAAAACTTGGCAGGAAAACAAAATCGAAAACAAATTTACACCAACAACGATTAGAAATGATCTCTAAGTCAACATGAAACCAAAAGTGACCCTATTTACTTTTTTAAATGCACGTTCCTTGTCTTACTGTACATGTTATTCCAAAGAACAAAAATGTTTCTTTGCAATCTTTTATGAAATTGTCATTGCATGCTCTGCCTCTGAAGAGCACAAATTTATAACATCAAGTCCCACTCTACGGTGGCCCAGTCGTGCGCAACACAACAAAATTAGCAAAGCAAATAAAAGCTGAAAACAACTAAATTAAGCCACAACACACTGAGCATGCTTTAACATGTTTTGTGGGAAGATAAACTACTTTAATACATGTTGTTACTGTTTCAGGTTTAAGAAACTGAGCAAGGACACGTATTCGGACAAAGAGAGCTTCAATATTGGCAAAGATGAAAGTTTTAACACTTTCACGTAAGTGCCAAAATCTTGATGCAAACCATTAAACTGACATTTGTTTGAAAATGAGTTCAATTGCAAAATGTGTATTATCTTAATCAGTTAGTTTTGAGATGTTCAGCTCAACTTTCTTCTCACTCCAACAGAAACCCTGCAGTGTCCACAACCAAAGAGGTACTAAAATCACATGACCTTAACAAAAATTCAAAGGGATAGTTCACCCAAAAATGAAAATTCTGTTAACTTATGCTCATTTTGTTCCAAAACTGTATGACTTTCACATTCTGTGGAACCCTTAAATAACGTAAAAGTCTGGCAATATTTTATTGGATTGTATTTTATTGTATCTGATTTTTCTAATGTCCAGTGATGTGTGTTTTTCAGGAGCAGGTCGTTAGCAGACGTGATTCTGAGAAAGAATACACATATGACCGAAATGAAAACGGCATCTCAAGCTTCTGAAAACACCGATTGATCAAAACACCTCTTGATGGATTCAAAGACTTACATAAGCTCACATCCCTTCAAGAAGATATAGAGACACTTTTAGACAATATTTACTGATATATTTAAGATATTTTCCTTTAAGATATATGAACACAGTCCATGCAACTGCCTTTTTTTTTCTCCTTAATTCCCAAATGTTATCTTTGATGCAATTGGATATTCTGTGCTTACAAATGTTTCAGATATTTTGCACTTTAACCGTTCTGCATTTAATTTGTGTCTTAGAAAATGTAAATAGCCATGAAAATAATTCAAATGTATTTGAAAATAAAAAATGTTTCTTAACCAGCATGTTTGATAGACATGCAGTGTTGGGTGTAATCTGATTACAAAGTATTTAGATACTATAATCTGATTACTTTAAATTTGAAAAGTAGTGCAACTTGTTACATTTTAAATTCTTGTAATCATATTAAAGTTATCGACTTTCAATAATGTAAATTACTTTTAAGAACAGTATTTCAGTTACACGAATTTCTAAAATAATATTATGTTGAATACATTTAAAACTTGAATTATGTTCGTATGTACGTCTGTTTGCATTTCTGTGATGGTGTGTGCCCGCTAACAAGTCATTGTCAGGGAGAATTGTGTGGTGCTGAGTGCATGAGGTGCAGTGAACAAGGAGGAAATACAGACAATTTGGAATTCATTGAGCGGAAAAAACTTTTCTATGAAATGTGTTTTAGAAAGTAACGTAAAAGTACTTAGTAATGGGATTAAGTTTTCAATAAATTAATCAGTAAAGCAATCTGATAAAAAAAATGTTTTAGGTGTAGTTAGTAATTTGTCGTGGATTACTTTGAGTAATTTACCCAACACTGAAGACATGGCTTGTTTCCATTCATCACACTTTAAACCAGCGGATTTTCATTGGCTATGTTCAGCATACTACCATACTATCCATACAATATCCACAGTACCTTTACTGTTTGCAGCGTGCAAAAATCAGTTTTGACGGAATCCTCAGCCTACTAAATACCAAAATGTGCAACATTTCCAGTGTGACAAATAAACAATGATTTTTAACATCTCTTGAATTGTTATTTAATCGGACTGCCAAAAATAAACACCTTTTCAAACAAAATTTTATTAAAAATGTTAAATTACCATTTTTATTTTCACGATAACCAGATGGCAGTCTGAATTAATCGTGATCATGTAACAATGTAACTATTTTTTGAAACGTTTATTGCCGCATATACATTACTTTTTTGTTGTTGTGTGATTTCCTGGGGTATTTTCTGAATAGCATACTTCTCATTCCATTTCTGCAGTATGCAGCATGTTTAAATTTCTATTTAACTGAATAATCAAACTACTAAATGCCAAAATAGCAAAACTGGCATTATTTAGTAGTATAATAGTAGTCCAGTCTAATAGTAGCCAGTATACATTCTATACTACACAGTATGTAGTAAGCAGTACGCTAGTATTCCCAGGAGATTCACCCAAAACACAGACTCTCACACACACACAAAATCAAAACCAACACACCTGGTTTTTGACTCTGTTCATAATTAAATCATATTAAAATTTTATTAAGTTATATCCTATATTAAAATAAAATCAAAACAGAAAGACTGAGAAAAAAAATCAAATACAGAGAATGCAAGAATGACATCCAATAGATTATGGAATGTATTTCGGTAAATAAAATAGAGAGCTGTTCCAACAAATGTGCAATAATTCAGGCCACAAATGTTCTGAGCCTGAAAAAAAAGCACCGTTAAGTTTCTATATACACAATGTAGGTATATATACAGTAGATTTATATATACAGTATACTGTGCTTCAATGGTTATATACTGTATACATATATCTTACAGGAATATATATGTATATATATGTATATATATATATATATATATATATATATATATATATAACCATCTCATTTACAAAGCCAGGCAACAACTAGAAGATTCTTTACAGAATCAAGGTTCTTGTGGTTCGTTCTTCTTTTCAATGTACAAGTAAACATAGTTTTTCATATCCACCACAAAGAAACAAAAACACAGCAAGGCCATTTTCAGCCCCGCATCTTTAAGTACAAAACTGGCACAGGAGACAATCATAATAATAATAATAATAATACACGTGAATAAAAACGCAAATTAAACTTTGCACTGACGGGACTAAAACGTTGTAAACCTTTTCCCTGTTTCACTGCAGCCTCAAAAATCAAACCACTTCAAAAACAAATAAACCAAACAAAATTACGCTTTTTTAAAAAAAGAAATTGCCCTTTGCGAAAAATAGGTATCAGCTAATATTGGTTATTTTTCCTTTATTTTGAGATAATGTGTAATTGATTTCCCCGTCAACGGAAATGTCTGTTACCATGGTAACCACATGTATATCCAGAGTGCCACGGAAACGTGAAACAAATGATGCAAGCGTGTAAAGGGCAAAAAAACAAAAAAAAACAAAAGGACAAATCTGACTCAAAACTGAAATGTGTGGCGAACGGTAAAAGAATAAGAAAAAGGAGGGACACGACAGTAATGTCACAAAGGTGGCGGGCGTGACCCCCCTTTCCCGTTCGAAAGTTTGGCAACCACCGCGATCGTGGCCTCGACTGTGCAACAGAGTATTTCCAAAGCGTCCTGTTGTGGCCCTGCTGGATTTAAAACACCCTGTGAGAGGGCGTGGCCGTATGACTCCGCCTCCTGGAGTGAGCAACTCCGCCCCTCGGCTGCATCCGACAGACTGGAGAGAAGAAGCGTCGGGTCAGCAGAGGAAGTGGAGGGGACTTCCTCTCTTTCTGGCTCTACTTCCTGCTCTTGTGGTTCTTTACTTCCATCTTCCTCCTCCTCTCTTCCTGCTATCTGGGGTGGAGCTTCATCTGTCCGACTAAATGCTTCGTGAAGGGAAGATGATGATGATGATGAAGATGACGACGATGATGAAGCATCCATTTTCTTCTCCTCGAGTGATGCGCTGTCGGGAGTGGGTGGGTCATTCTCGGTTCCTGGGTCAATGAGGGAGGAGTCTCGGGTTTCAGTGTCTGAAGTGCTGGTTGGCGTTAACGCCTCGCCTGGCTCCGCCTTCTGCTCAGAGCAGGGAGCCAATGAGGAGGTAGAGGGTGGGCAAAAGGCGCTGCTGCTGCCCTCTGCTGGCCGATCTTCAGCACTGCTGCTCACTCGCCTGCGCTTCACTGGAGTTACACCCTCCTCTTCCACTGACAGTGACACAGAGAAATATTTTTAAAGCATTCTTAGATGTAAATTAATTCTTAGATGTTCATTCAATCAGATTATAGAGCCAGAACGATCTATTTTATAATACAGTGAGTTTAGCATTTACAAGTGTCTGTGATTGTGCATGTATTGATACCTTTGACCTTGCTTTCCTTGGCCTCCATCTCTAATGTGGTGCGATGCTGCAGGCACAGTTTGCATTTAGACAGCAGCTCCTGTAAAGCCGGGCCTAAAGCCGGGTCTAACTGCTGAGGAGCGTAAACCGACACTATCAGCACCAGCGCCTGCAGATCCTGTAAAACACCGAAAGAAGAGAGAGAAACAAAGAGTTAAAAAAAAAAAGAGTGATGGATAGCTGGAGTGTGGACATGATGTGAGGAGGTGGCTGTACGGACTGCGTTGAGGAGGCTGCTGGTCTTGCTGATCTCTGCTCTCTGATTGGTCAGTTCAGGCTGCAGACTGTGGTACTCGTTCAGTAGGTTGGTCACCAACACATTGATGAGATTCGAACAGCTCTGCCCTGATAACACTTGCACCGGCACCTAAACGCACGCACGCACACACACCAGTGTTTTTATGGTTAATGAAAGCTAAAACAAAAACTAAATGAACAAATTTCCTGAACTTAAAAATAAAAATGAAAAACTAAAAACAAACTGAAACAAAAAACCTAAATGTTAACATTTTAGTTAACTAAAATAAAAATGACCTAAAAAAAAGCATTTTTGCTAAATAAAAATTACAAATGAAAACTAAATGAAAACAATTTCGTTAACTGAAATAAAAATAAAAAATAAAATAGAGCTGCAAGCAGCGATGACGGGCCCAAGCACAACTGGTCCATTTCCACCTGGTGGCTTTTGGAAAACAATTCAAGTTGGACACATGCATTTGGCATATGACATTATTCAAAAAAATTTCGAAGCAATTTGGGTAAATATAAAAGGACTATTTTAAAGTCTGTTGTAAGAGCCACACTTCCTGCTGCCAGGTGGTGGCACTATGGCCGTGACCCAAAATAGTCAAATCCATGTGATTAGCCCCCAAGACTAAACATATATCTAAATTTTGATCTAAATCACACATTGCACACAGATGATACGAGACATTTCCTGTTTCCTATTTTTCGCCATTAATGCCTCGCCATGACAACACCGTTTGATATATCATAATCTGTTCACAATTTAGCATCTTCAATGTCTTGGCATAATGTTGTCTAAATGTGGTGACAGTCTCATGAATCACCTAGGAGTATTTTTTATTTTTATTTTTGGGGGGGGATTTTTCCCCTTTTTGTCCCATTTTGGAATGCCCAATTTCCAATGCGCTCTAAGTCCTCGTGGTCGCATAGTGATTCGCCTCAGTCCGGGTGGCGGAGGACGAATCCCAGTTGCCTCCGCGTCTGAGACAGTCAACCCGCGCATCTTATCACATGGCTTGTTGAGCGCGTTGCCACGGAGACATAGCGCGTGTGGAGGCTTCACGCCATCCACCGCGGCAACCAGGCACAATTCACCATGCGCAACAATTTCAATTTCAAATTCAACAAACCACATTATAGCGACCACGAGGAGGTTACCCCAAGTGACTCTACCCTCCCTAGCAACTGGGCCAATTTGGTTGCTTACGAGACCTGGCTGGAGTCACTCAGCACACCCTGGGATTCAAACTAGCGAACTCCAGGGGTGGTAGCCAGCGTATTTTACCACTGAGCTACCCAGGCCCCAATCACCTAGGAGTATTTAAATGTTCAGAGACTGCAATATTCAAAAAAATCTTCCTGTTGGGCAGACCTAATGACTATACTTATGAAAGCTGTCCGGCTTGAAGAGAACTATATATGTACCAAATTTGGTGACTGTGGGTGAAAATGGGGGTGCTACAGAGGCCGTCTTACACACCTATTTTAAAGGGGATGCTACAGAGCTCCCCCCTACACGCCCATGCGTGAACTTTTGGCCAGACCTAATGGCCAACGACTCTGACCTAACACTAACCCTAACCATGTGTGCAAAATTTCATGAAATTTTAAGCATGCCAAATGCCTCAAAAACATCCAATTATAGGAAGGAATAATAAAAATTAATGTGTTGCCATGGCAACAGTATTTAAAATATCAAATATCCCTTTACAAATTTACATCAGCAGTGTCTTGACATTATTCTAAAGAATTTTGAAGCAATTAATGTAAACATAAGAGGGCTATTTCAAAGTCTGTTAAAAGTGCCATACTTCCTACTGCCAGTTGGTGGCCACATCAATGTGATCAGACCCCATTACCAAACAAACAGCAGAATTTTCATCCAAATCATACAAAGCACACAGAAGATATAAGGAAGTTCCTTTTTCGACGTTACTTTATCACATCGCCATGGCAACACCGTTCGATATATCAAAATCCGTTCACAATATAGCATCGTCAATGTCTTGGCATGATGTCGCCCACATTTGGTACCTGTAACATGAAATCCCTAGGAGTATTTCAAATTCCAGAGCATGCATTTTTCAAACAAAATCCAAACAATCCAAAATGTTCAACTTCCTGTTTGGCGGAGCTTATGACTGTAAGTGCAAAATTTGTCCAGCTTGATGAGATCTATATATGTACAGGAGCCCCCTGAACATGTCCATCTTCTAGGTGGCACTACATATCCCCCCCATGCACCTTTGCCCAGCCCTAATGGCAGACGACTCTGATGTGAGTGCAAACTTTCAAGAGTTTAAGCATGTTAAGTACCCCAAAAGTACTGAAAACCTTGAAAAGAATAATAAGAATCTTTGGAAGAACAATAGGGCCTCTGTACTTTCAGTGCTTGGGCCCTAATAATCCTTAGAAGAACAGCAGAGCCTCTGTACTTTCAGTGCTTGGGCCCTAAATAAAAACTAAATGAAAACATTTGTTATCTAAAATAGAAATTAAAACAAAAAATGAAAACTTTAACATAAAAAATGCAAAAATA
Source organism: Myxocyprinus asiaticus (assembly GCF_019703515.2). NCBI lineage: Eukaryota > Metazoa > Chordata > Actinopteri > Cypriniformes > Catostomidae > Myxocyprinus > Myxocyprinus asiaticus. Next base: position 50,235,789 of record NC_059351.1, read on the forward strand.
AAAAACTAAATGAAAACATTTTCATCATCAGTTAACTTTGTCAGCCATTAAATACTAAAACTAAAATACAAATGAACTATACTAAAACTAGAAAATGCTGCCAAAACTGAACCAAAAAAAAGTTTCACACAAAAAGGAAAATTCTGTCATCATTTTTTCCCACCCTCATGTTGTTCCAGAACCCCTACAGAGAGGTCAGACACTGTCAAGCTCCAAAAATAATAAAAAAGCACCATAAAATGAGTGCATACAATACATACTTTAAAGTCTATTAATGTAAAGTTTGCAGAGATTTGACAGCTTGAATTTGGGTCTGTTCCTCAAAGACATTTTATGACATAAGAATTCAGTGAATACAACATATGCACTACTTTTTTATGGTGCTTTTTGTCATTTCTGGAGCTCATCAACATCCATCTTGATTTCTGTGTATTCACCTTGTTTAAGAAGCAGGTGAGGAAAGAGTAGGCGATGTTGTTGTTGAGGAAAGTCCTCTCGTCCATCAGGATACACTTCATGTACTCTCCAAATGCCGGATCCTCACACAACAGCTTCACACACGACTGAGCCATCGCACACTTACACACAAGAGAGAGAAGCGAGACTATAAGATTTTGTGTATGTGTGTGTGTGTGTGTGGGTGTGAGAGAGAGAGACAGATAGAGTATTTACAGTATGTATATGACAAAATATCATACCTGAGATTGAGAAAGTTCTGTCCATAGTTTTGGAAAGAGAGCCAAGTGCAGAGGAAGTCCTTCATATGCAATCAACACACCTGTATACACATGAATAAAAAAACATCAGCACACACACTCAAACACACACACACACTCACACTCACACACACAGAGCGAATGGGCTCTTACTGAGTTTGACGAGAGTCTCTGTGAACTTCTCGCAGTTGATGGCGACTCGACAGAGCAGGTGAATGAACTGATGATATGACAGGAAGTAGTCCAACAGCATCCTGTCATAAACCTCATCTTTACCCTACAGGAAACGCAAAAGACACACATGAACTAAAGCCGACAGTGAAAAATTATTTTCCTTGAGCTGAATTCCCGGTCATACACACTTTGCTGGTCTCCACCATTGATGGCAGCAGGCACATGTTGAGTTCAGGCCTGGGTGGCCGAATATTGTTCTTTCCTCCCATCAGTTTAATGTTTTCTCTACAGGGCAGATACGGCCCAAATGACACTACAAACACACGGAAAACAAAAAGTGTCATGCAACAATGCTAAAAACATACATTAAAGTGATATTACAATGAGAAACAACATTTACCACTCTACTCTGCCCACCTAAACAGGCATGAAGTCATGATATTGATTATTATGGCTGTAAGTGTTATGGTTTGACTCACTTGGGATGTTGCTATGGTGATAGGTGCAGTGGTTGTGTTGCAGGAAGGGCACGAGTGTGTGCAAGAAGTCATGAGGACTCAACAGCACCAGCTCCTTCAGCACATCTGAGGACGAGAACAGACACACAGACATAGCTTTAAGATGCTGGTTTCCTTTAAACTATGTCATGGAGTGTACTGCAGTTTTTGTACTTTGAGTACTGCATTGTAAAGGCAACTCACCCAGACAGGCGTTCCTCAGCTCTGGTGGACTGTACGAGTTGAGGAGTGTTAGCAGCTTATGAGCAAAATCAATCCTTTCCTGCCACTGGATCAGAGCCTGCTTCACATCTACACAGAGAAATCATATTGGCAGCTATTGAAGGTTTTGGAGTCAGTGTAAAACAGTGTCCAAAGCAGGTATGAATCGATAAAATGATATGCAACAAATTTCTTGTACATTAAAGGAATGTTCCGGGTTCAACACAAGTTTAAGGGATAGTTCACCCAAAAACCAAAATTCTCTCATCATTTATTCACCCTCATGCCATCCCAGATGTGTTTAACTTTCTTTCTCCAGCAGAACAAAATGAAGATTTTTAGAAGAATATCTCAGCTCTGTAGGTCCATATGATGCAAATGAATGGTGACTAGAACTTTGAAGCTCCAAAAAGCACATAAAGGCAGCATAAAAGTAATCTGTAAGTAGGGTTGTCACGATTATGATATTTAGCTGAAGATTAATTGTCAAACCAATAATTGCGTTTATGATGATTGTCTGTTTTAGGGCTGTGACGATTAATTGTCTCGTTAAGGGCTTTCACGATTAATTGTCATATAAACGGTCATATTTTTTTAATGTGTGCTTTGTTTCTGCATGTGTGCTTCATACACCTTAAGAAGTCATTTTTACATATTTAACTTCAAATATATAAATCAAATAATAAAAGAGGGATAAACTATGATTTTCTTTTAAGGATTTAAAAACTTATGAATAACATGAAAATGTATGCTTTAAATATCAAAATATTTCTAAATACTTAAAAAAACAAAAAAAAACAAAACAAAAAAACAAAAAAAAAATATATATATAAAAATCTCTTATTGGTCAACTTTAGTTTTGGTCAATTTTACATTTACACTTGTTTTTTGAACTCATATTTTATAATTGTTTTAATAAAAAATAAAATATATTTTATATATATATATATATATATATATATATATATATATATATATATATATATTATATTTATATAACATTTTTATTACACTATGCAATAGTAAAATATTTATTTCCTTTTGCATGTTATTTTAATGCTCTGATTAAACCCACGAGCCCTTATTTTATCATGAAGCAAAACCTTTGAGATTTCGTTTTATCAGTTTATCACTCCACAGAAATAGAGTAAGTGTGCGTCTCCTCTGTCACTGCATATCATTAACACTGTGTGTATGAACCAGAACATATGCCATTACACGATCATTTAAAGTGAAACTGGAGTGCTCTGCGTTCACTATCAAGGTTTATACTTGTTCATTTATATTTACGCAGGAGTTTGGCATGAGCCTCTGCTGACAGCACACGCTCTTCTGGACAGAAGCCGGTTGACCGCCGCGATGCGTCTCAGAGATGCTCGGACTTGTAATTCTATTGAACTCCACGCACGTTCATGGCATATATACAGTATATTCGCTTAAAATTCACTTAATTGGGCATTAAAATGTGATTGGAATTTGAATGCCCAATAATTGCGGTTGTCTCAAATAACCACGGTTAGATGAAATAACCGCAATCAGACGGTTATTTAATAATCACGACAGGCCTGACTGTAAGGCTCCAGTCTTCTGAAGTGATCTAATCGGTTTTAGGTGACCAAAATATAACTTATTTTTCACTGTAAATAATGAAATCAGCAAATCAGACTCCTTGGCGATAATTATTTTAAGCTCAATTACACTTCCTATAGTGCCATCTAGCGCTCTGCGCATGTGTCAAGCACTAGGAAGTGTAATCGAGCTTGAAATCATAATCATGCCGAGAGACTGCAAAGGCAAGATGTTCAGTGAAAAAGGAGTTACAGTGCATTCAGAAAGTATTCAGACCCCTTTATTTTTTTCATGTTGCAGCCTTATGCTAAAATGCTTTAAATTTTTTTCACATCAATCTACACTCCATACCCCATAATGACAAAAAAAATAAAAATATAATGTAAGTATTCAGACCCTTTGCTATGACACTTGAAATTTAGTTCAGGTGCATCCCATTTCTCTGGATCATCTTTGAGATGTTTCTACACTTTGATTGGAGTCCACTTGTGGCAAATTCAATTGATTGGACATGATTTGGAAAAGCACACACCTGTCTATATAAGGTCTCACAGCTGAAAATTCATATCAGAGCAAAATCCAAGCCATGAGGTCAAAGGAACTGCCTGCAGAGCTCAGAGACAGGATTGTGTTGAGGCACAGATCTGGGGAAGGCTACAAAAATGTTTTGGCTGCATTGAAGTTTCCCAAGAGCACAGTGGCCTCCATAATTCTTAAATGGAAGAAGTTTGAAACAACCAGGACTCTTTCTAGAGCTGGCCGCCCGGCCAAACTGAGCAATCGGGGGAGAAGGGCCTTTGGTAAGAGAGGTGGCCAAGAACCTGATGGTCACTCTGGTTGAGCTCCAGAGATCATGTGTGGAGATGGGAGAAACTTGCAGAAGGACAACCATCACTGCAACACTCCACCAATCTGAGCTTTATGGCAGAGTGGCCAGACTGGAGTCATACACATCTGGGATGGCATGAAGGTGAGTAAATGATGAGAGAATTTAAATGTTTAGTTGAACTATTCTTTTAATCCACATAACTGTTAGATAAACATCAAATTTGATTGGATGGGAGTTTTTTCTCTCTCGCAGCATTGCTGCGTTCAGAAAAATGACTTGGTGCATGAATCTTGTTGCATCACCTGGTTAAGCATACATTTTACACAGTAAAGTCAAGAAATTAACATTTGTGTCATTTTGTCATAGATGCATTTGCAAAAGAAGATAGACAGTAATCTGATATTGTCATTAAGAGTTACTGTAGTTGTATGTTTTTAAGTAAATATGCTTCCTATATAAGGTAGCCCTAACCATTTCCACGTAACTGTAAAGTCAAGTGCAGTACCCTTATATAAGATGTTAGGGTGCATTACGGGTAATGAGGTAACTCTGTTTTGTGGTGTGGTGGATTGTGAAAAATGTAATACCTTTGCGCTGCATGTAGGGCCGTGTTGCCTTTAAAACTGACAGAAAGATGGAGAGCAGCTCCACTAGATCTCCTGTCACATGACACGCTGTGGCCTCATGGTACATCATGTGAAGGGTGTTGAATGACTGCAGACACAGACGTATTTAATCGTTCATTACATTCAAAGACAATAAATAGTTTAATCACAAGAGACTGAATGTGTATGAATACCTCAGTCATAAGGATGAGGCCTCTGTTAAACACCACCAGCAACCGATCTTCATCATTCTCCAGCAGTATCCGGAAGGCACTGACAGAGATTTAGTATGAAAGAACATTTTTTTTATTTTTTTTATTTTTTATTAAGTGAACATGAAATGACATTTGAGACCTATTTTACCTTTTAATGTGCCGTATTTCTGGGCTAAAATATTTAACGAGAAAAAAGTAGGGCGGGACGTGATTCTATTCATATCCATAAGGAATTTAATAGGATGTGAAACGTGGGTGCTCTCTACCGGAGTGGAGCCAGACCTAAATGTGAGGTGTGTATTTGTGTGTCTGTACCTGATGAGTGTGGTCCAACAGGAGCGTCCGTCCAGACAGCGCAGGTAACAGCTGATGGTGGTTTTCTTGAACTGTTTCACGTCCTCCAGTTCTTCCTCTCTCATATCAGGCCTCTGAGCCACAAACAACTGCATCAGGTTAAACAACTCCTCCACCGCCTACAGACACAAAGAGAGAGATAACATGTTGTGTTAATGGATTTTTCTAGCAATAAACATTAAATCTCCTATAGTTTAAGAATCTGCACCCTACTTTTGTCCTTCGGGTCATTTTGACCCATACTGAAAACCATTCAAAATGCATAAATTCTTGAATGCAAGAATCTAAGGCTTGTTAAATATTTTTTGGTCAAATTTAATTCATATATTTACAAAAAATTATTTCAAGCTGTAAAACATCCAGAAAGTCTGAAGGTGAAAGGTCAAAACTGGTTCTTCCAATATGGGTCAAAATTGACCCATTAAATTTATCAAATTAAAATTCTTATTTCACATAATTATATACAAAAATACATTTTCGTTTTTGTTTTATTTGTTGTGATGGTCTTGATCAAGTCACAACATTCTTTACCTGTTCCGAGTCAAAAATGACCCTAAGAAAATAGGAGGGTTAAATAGACATAAAAATTGTCTATGTGACAGGGATGTTCAACGGTAAAGGGATTCCAGACAAAAAACAAAAAAAGAACACTATAGTAACAGGGAGACATAGGAGTACCCACCCCTGGGTACTGGCTGGCATGGGGCGTGAGGTTTTTGAAGGCCCACTGGATGTTCTGGTGAGATGCCAGCTGCCGGGTGAAGGCAGGCGACTGCTCGCAGCACATGCGCAGTATTGCATAGTACGCCGGCAGCATCCCGCGGTTGAACAGCACCACCTCCTGATCGTCATGATCTGCCAGGATGTAGTTGAATGCGATGTTTTTAGTGACCACGGGGTTTTGAACAATGAGACGGACGTTCTCGTTGCAGTCCACACACACATTATACCAAAACGACAGAAGAGCCTGTTTGTTGTGATTCGTGGCAATCGCTGGCTCTGACAACTTGGGCTGAAAACACAGAGAGAGAGAATGGTTGACAGGTGATTAAATAAAACAGGATGTAATAGTTCGAATTTACGCTGAAATATACATCATAAAGGTGGACAAGAATATCACAGTTGGTCACATTAATTTGGTGTAAAATCAAGAGAGTAACTTTAGCAAAAATGGTGCTAAGAATTAGAAGTTCAATTAATTTCCATGAATCAGTTTAAACTGTCCATGCCAATGAATCGGTTCAAAACACAGATTTAAAGATTTGTTGGTATCTCAACTCAAAATGTTCATGGAAGTCTCTGTGTGACATTTTATATGCTTTAAAAAGTTCTAGTTAAAATTAGGGCTGTCAATTTAACGCATTAATTCAGTGCAATTCAGTATATAAAAAAATAATGCAATCAATCATGCCACCTTCATAATAAGGAATATTTCACCACTGGAGCAATTTAAGCTTGAAGTACCACCTGTTTTCAGCAGGGGGCAGTAAGCGAAACTCCAGCTGTAGAGAACAAACCACACTACACTCAGGTCGAATGCGTTCTTTCGTTCAAACGCAGCTGGACACGTCCGTCTGAAGTAGGTTTACATTGATGCATCCTTAGAAAGTCCTTATGATAAATCTATCTCAGACAGACTGACAATTCAGTTGCAAAATAGATTGCTGTGGACTGTAGGCCAATGATAGACTTATGTTCGATAATATGAAAATAAACAATATACTGCCTTCTAAAGCCACTTTCTGTCTTATCAATGCTTTACTTGTCTGCCACAATCATGTAATGCATTTTAGTAATTATATTATATTTGTTTTTACTATGTATTATATTTATAATTGTTTAAATATAATTAATCATTATATATATAGAATTATTGGTATTTGAGGGGCTCTCTCAGCAAATATTTATATATGCGATTCATTTGATTAATCAGCATATCATGTATTAAATTAAAAATTATCGATTGACAGCTCCAGTTAAAATACATGTAAATATTGCTGTTTATTACTAAGTACTGCTAAATTGGGGCATTTAAAAGAAAAGTACTTTATATCATTCTTCCTTTTGTTCATTAATTGAAAATTATACTGGAAATCATGCCTTACACAGATTTTTATATCAATATTTTACTTTTTGCATTGAAAATGTTAAATCTACTTGGTAACAATGGCTGTTTGTTCCACATGATGGTTCCTGGAAAAAATTGTAATCTCCTTTTTCAAATAATTTATTGGAAAAAAAAAAAAAAAAAAAAAATGTATATATATATATTAACTACAGTATAGACCACTTCAAGGACGGTTCGTTGGTTTAAGGAAGTGACGTATTTGACCATTAGTTGTCATAGAATGTCATTATTAAAATTTGGACCATGTTGTTCAGTGGTTGGATGCTCCCTAGATGTCTGGAACTAACGTAAATAAAAGTGTTTAGATTGCCAAAAGAGCAACCACAAATGGACGCATGAACCGCAGCAGTGAAGCGAGGTATGTGCAGTACTAACTGTAGCACTGTCTTATTTCTGGAAGGTGAACAACGTTTTCACAAACTAATAGTAAGTTTGATAGGTAGAGTTTAGCTGGCTAATTAAGTCAGACTATTTCTTTACGGGCTCTCAGAGTGAATATAGATAGCCCCTACTATAACCCAGAACTGTCGACAGACTGTTGATATTATTATAATACCTCTATAATAACAGAGGTATTAGGGAGGCCAGCAGGGGGTGCGGTCTTTGTGGGTCCTAATGCCCCAGTATAGTATACTGTATATACAGTACACTATACTGTAAAAAGGTCCTTCGGATGAGACATAAAACCGAGTTCCTGACTCTCTGTGGGCATTAAAAATCCCAGAACACTTCTCAAAAAGAGTAGGGGGTGTAACCCTGGTGTCCTGGCAAAATTCCCCCCACTGGCCCTTCTCAATCATGGCCCCCTAATAATCCCATTTCATGAATTGGCTGTATCACTCCACTCTCTCCTCTCCACCAATAGCTGGTGTGTGGTGAGCGTACTGACGCACTATGGCTGCCATCGCATCATCCAGGTGGATGCTGCACACTGGTGGTGGTTGAGGAGAGTCCCTTGTTCACTGTGTAAAGTGCTTTGAGTGTAGTCAGAAAAGCGCTATATAAATGTAACGTGTATTCATTATAATAAATGAAGCTGCGCAAGTTATTTACATCTTCATTTAGCAGATGCTTTTATCCAAAATGACAGAATTGAGGAACGTAAGCAAATAGTCATAGAAAAGTCAACAGTAGCTTGAGAAGTATAAAAGCTAGCGCAGAAGAAAAAGACACACCAGGAAAGTCTTTTATTATAATAAAATAAAAAAAAAAAATAAAAAACTTACCTTGTCTGCAAGACACACACTTACAGCTTCATTGATTATAACAGGAGCGATCCAATTCTCCTGACCTAAGCAAGCATGAGCATCTAAACTACGATACACTTTCATCACCTCTCTCACGTAGACACGCTCAGTATCAACAACAAGTCTGGATAAGTCACTGGAAATGTTTGTTCTCTGAGAAAATGTGTTGACTTAAAAGGATCCAGTAATGACTCTTCAATGTTTATTTATTTTTTGCATGTATCGTATTTGTTCTGTTTTAGCTAGACTCTCAAGGTATGTGAAAGTAGTCATTTTATTTTGAGAGTTCGGGTTTATAAAAAAGCTGCTAAATGGAAATGCTTCCACAAGACATGTGCAGTCCTTTGTTATGGTTTACGTCTTTGAAATGGTGTATATAGCCCAGCCCAGTTGAGAACTGTACTTTAACGTTTTCAAAACACCAAAGATTTTCATCATCCACTCTTCATTCATTATTTATTCTTCATCCAGAATAAAGCTGAGCTCTTGAATAAACCTTGCATATTTAAAGGAACACCAGCGACAATGTCAATTACTCCAACATTCAGTGTCTCTTCATGTGTGCGTAAAATACCTGGAAGAGGTTCCAGAGGTCCATGAAGTAGCTGGAGAACATGAGCTTCTCAGTTTTGGAGATGAGGCAGTAGGTCATGAAGCTGAAGTACTGCACCAGTTTGGTAGTCCCGTGCACGGGCACGTCCACGTAAAGTTTGGCACGACCCAGCAGACCCAGCAGCAGGTTATACACCTGGTGCAGAACCACAGTGGTGTCGGGACTCAGCGGGAGGTCTCGCGTCGGGATGTGAAGAGAGCGCGTGGAGCGAAACATCTGACGAAACGAGTTACTCGGGATGAGAGAGACCAGAAGATATGCCGCAGCTAGGACAGAGAAACAGAGGGGAGCATTAGATCACAAAATATCAAACCAAGTGGCATATTTTTTGTTATCAAATGCAATTACATTCATACATTTTTAAGCGTGGCGTTGTTTTCAAATCATTTTCTTTCCTGGCCATGCATAGAGACTGTGTTTGAGCTTCTCCCCATATATGTGTCTATGTAAAATAAAGGTGTGTTCTTACATGTGCGGACACGAGGGTAGTTGTGTGCCAGCAGAAATCTCTCCACCCAGTTCTCCATGTTCTGCAGAACCCAGCTGTGAGCCAGTTTATTACGAGGAGTCTGCACCGCCAACCAGTCCAGACACTGAGATGGGTTATACTCGATCACCTTGCACAGACATTACAGTTTCAGATTATAGAGTTTCAGAACTCAGTAGAGGTACAACGGTGTTTCGTGGCACGATACATCGTGGTTAAAAAAAATCAAATCAAATCATTGATAAATTATGCAAACAGCTCTGAATCCAATTTGGTGGCGAAACTGATAACATCAAAACTCATTGGTTCTTGAGACATGATGTTTAGTTACTAAATGTGCAAGAACCGACAAGGTTTGATCTTATCGACATTGCTGCCATAACCGATTCAGGGCTGTTTACATCATGATTTCAATGAGTGAAAAACAACTTTCATTTTAATCCGTATATAAAACAAAGTCATTATATGCATTTAGAAGACTATATAAGATATAACACAAGGACTACTATATGACATCTCTTGGGTGCTTATTTATAATCATTAAAGTGAGTAACTGTTTAATGTCATTTGATTGAATTCAGCCATTACATTTTCTCCTTTTGTGTTCTGCAGAAGAAAGTCATGCAAGTTTGGAATGACACAAGGGTGAATAAACGATGGCAGAATGTAATTTGAGTGAACAATCTCTTTAATATGAGAGCGCAAATCATAAAGAACGGGCTGTAAATGGAAGAAGTCTGAAACAGGCTTTTGAGTCTCAGATGAATTGTGACTGAATCAGCATTAGAATCTCAGATCAGTGAGGATTGATTTAACATCACAGAATCAGATCAGTGCGGCAGCATTAGAGACTCAGATTGAATATGAGCTGATTTACCTCCCAGATCCTTTGCAGAATGTAGGACGCAAACGAGGGCATTCCAGGAGGACCAGCAGCAAACTCCATCAGCATTGTCAGCAGCTTGAAGAACGGGTTTGCTGCCTGGGAGACAAACACACAAAATATAAGGTCATGTGTGTACAACAAAGAGATCAAATGAATAAACAGCACTTACTTCTGGAGTGAGTTTAGCTATGGAGGTGAACAGCATGGACACAATCTACACCAACAGAAGAAAACACAAATCATGAGGTGTTACATTACAGTTTACAATGCATACGTGTATGTCTGTGTGTAATAGAAGTACAATACAATAGAAGCCTATGGTATGTCCTCATTTAGATGCGCAAGTAAATGTGTGTGTGTGTGCCGTACGTGTTCTGCCAGGCGGTTGTTGTATCTGCAGAGGCTGAAAATGAGGTTGCAGGTCTGTCTGATATTGATGCTGTCTCTGATGTGCTGGAACAGGAAGGGAAAGCCTTTTCCTCCTGTCAGTGCTGCCATATCACTCTGAGACAGAGTCAAGTGTCTGCAGATTCACACAGACAAACAACAACCAGTCAATGTCAATGACCTCTTTCAAAAATACATAAAAAATACAATTCACACAAAACAATTACTTGAATACACCTCTTCTATGATGAACATGTTTTCAATTTCTCAAAGTTAACTTGATATTCATTCTGTAAAAGCAAAACGGCATATGATATTTTGTCTTGTTTTCAGAGAGATCTAACTAAATTTAGTGAGTGTTATGCTTAAAACAAGAAAAAACGCTGATTACGAATGTAACTGTGGTTCTATGAAAGACCGCCAGAGGCAGTACTGAAAGCACTAGTGGAAAACTCTTAAGCTTTGACCGAGAATCGAATTAAGAAAGTTGTCACCCTGTGACGCATGACGTGTCTTCACCTATAAAAACCCCTGAACACGTCAGCTCGATCTCTAGATCATTCTCGCGAACTCCGAGTGACCAGAGACTCTGGCGGTCTTCCACTCCACCACTGTTACATTTGTAACCAGCCTTCTATTTCCTTCCATTCTAGACCGCAAGAGGCAGTGACGAAAGCACTAGTGGAAGACGAAAACCTATGCAGTCACGAAGAATCCCCTTGCGATGCATTAGTGGAGGTAGAGAGCACCGCAGCATACACTGCTGGCAGGGCAAGAAAAAGTACAGGCTGAAGCCCATGTTGCTCCTGCACAAATTTCAGAAAGCGATAGACCTCTGAGTGCTGCCCAAGATGTTGCGAGTGCATGCATAGAACGACAGTTAACAGATGAGGGGCCCTGAAGACTCGTATGCATGAGAAATGACCTGCTTCACCCAGTGCGCTAGCCTCTGCTTGGAGAGTGCAGTCCCTTTGCGTGCATCACTAAAGCAAACAAACAATTGGTCAGTCTTGTGCCAGGCTGCTGTCCTGTCAATGTAAACCCTCAAAGACCTAACAGCACATAGCTCAACCCGCACGCCAGCCTGATCTGGTGGCACAGCAGCCAACACAATGGGCTGATTCATAAATTGTGGAGACAATGTCTTGTGTAAAAATGCTGGATTGGGCCACAATGAAATATTACTGAAATCCAGCCCCCAGCGCAAACAGGGAGTGCTAACTGTTAATGCATGGAGCTCATTCACACGCTTTGCTGTTGAAATGGCCAAGAGCAATGCAGTCTTTAAAGACAGCCATTTAACATCAGAGTCCATTATAGACTCAAATGGTGCTTGACATAAGGAATTGAGCACCACACTCAAGTCCCATGCTGGGCTTCGCACATCCCGTGGAGGGCACAGATGATTAGCTCCTTTCAAAAATGCCACAACTAACTGGTCAGACCCAAGTAAGACACAGCTCACCTCAGAACAGTGGGCTGCCAAAGCTGCTACATACACCTTGAGTGCAGACGCAGAACATCCAAGCTCCAAAAGATCTAGCAAAAAATCTAAAATCGATCATACAGAACAGTTTAATGGATCAGCAGCATGGCCGGTGCACCAATCACAGAACACCTTCCACTTACCAACATACAATTTTCATGTAGATGCTGCACAAGCATTCAAAACATTGTCCCTGGCCCCCTGTGGACACTCCAAGAGAGGCCTGGTGGACCCAGTGGCCACATCCACAACTTCAACCAGTCTGGGTGAGGATGCCAAACTCTCCCCTCCAACTGAGTCAGCAGATCTGATCTGCTGGGTAGTGGACAAGGTGGCCCTGCTAACAATGACAAGAGAGTCTGAAACCATGGCCTCGCAGGCCATTGAAGAGCAACTAACAGCAGATGGTGACCACAGTCACGCACATGGCACAGGGTTCTCCAAATCAGTGGTAAATGGGGGGGGGGGGGGGGAGCATACAACGTTACGTCCGGCCAATCGTGAGCCAGTGCATCCAGGCCCAGTGATCCTGGCTTGTCCATCAGAGAGAACCAACAGGGCAGTAAGCTGTCTGACTGTCGATGAACACATCGAATACTGCAGTCTCGTAAGTCTGCCATATCATCTGCACCACCTCCGGGTGTAGTCTCCAATCTCCCTGTAACACCATGCCACGTGAGAGAGCGTCCACGGCATGGTTGAGTCAACCGGGCATGTCAGCAGCACAAATGGAAAGAAGGTTTGCTTGAGCCCATCTCAGCAGATTGTGAGCTACTTGAAGTGCGCTCTGTGATATTGTGCCCCCTGGTGATTGATGTAGAAAACCATTGCCACATTGTTTGTGTGCACCAAGACATGTTTGTCCCTGAGCACTGTCTGAAAATGGAGTAAAGTGAGAAACACTGCAGTCAATTCCAGAACATTTATATGTGCTGTGCACAAAGCCCTGCTCAAAGTGCCATTCACTCCTCTCTGGCGCCAGACTCCACCCCATCCGAGAAGACTGGCATCCATCCTTATTACCTCCCACGGAGGACTCAATGGAACTCCTTTGAGGAGGAACTGCTTCCATAACCATGGAGCCAGGGCCTGAATGCAGCGCTAGGTGATTTTGACCCTTGCATATTTGTCCCGCACTGGACACAGCTGCTTCTGAATGTGCCAGAGTTGGAATGGTCTCAGTCATAGCAATCCTAGTGACACCACTGCTGTTGATGCTGTGAGCTTCCCTAAAAGCCTCATTAAAATAATGTAGCATTGAGTGTGGCCCAGCCAAAGATGCTTCACCGCTGTCAGAATTAAATTCCTTACATCTAAGATCGGCCGAAACCTGAACTTCGTGTGCAAGGGTGTCTACCTGCCGTGGATCCTGAATTACTGTGGATCTCACGCCACTGTGTACAGGGAGTCGACGGCGAAACTGTATCAGATAGCCTCTTGAGAGGGTAGTCAGCAGCCACTGGTTTGTTTTATTGATCCCCAATGAGCCAGTTGACTCTCCATAAAACAACCCACAGTCGACCTTACCATATCAGCGCTCCTGTCTCAACTTGTCTGCAGACATGGGAGGGGAGGGGCGACGCTGGGGGCCTTGATGTTGCATGTGAGACTGATGACCCATAGTAAGGTGCCACCACGTCTGGCAGGAGGAGGTTGAGTTTGGGGTCTTGGATGGCGAAACTGATGAGGCGGCTTAAATGTAGGTTTTGACCAACATTCTGATAGCAAGCAACAGGGGTCACTGTAGGTGCCCTGGGGCCTGAAGCTGTTCCTAAATGATGGGAACGATTCTCTGAGACTGAAACACGCCAATCCAGAACTTCCTTTGCCGTCGGTCCAAAGATACGACCAGGTACTAGCGGTAGCCGTCTCAAGTTGTTCCGACAGACCTCTGACAAAAGGGATTGGGCCAACCAAACCTGCCACCGTGCTTGCACTAGAATGCCCAAAGCTGTGCCGCAGTGGTTGGCAATGACACCTATCGCCTGCAACACAAGTTCAGTCAGATCAATCACTAAAGGGTTAGATGATGTTGTACTCAGGGAGGAGTGCAACGCAACAAGAATGTGCGCCAAAGAATTAGAAACACGACCAAGACATGCTGTAGATTTGTATGCCCATGACAGCAGTTTATCTGTGCGTCTGCACTCAACGTTGAGGCACCGCACGTTCTCACGGAGTGCCTCATCAGGAGACACTATGAGTGCCGCAACACCCACTGCCTCCGGGTCCTGCATCACAGCCAGTGTGCAGGCCAGTTGATCAGGACGTGTGGCCTTTGATGATCTCTGTAATACAGACACCAATAAGGATGTAAAATCACAGCACTGAGGCATCATAAAGGAGGCTCTTTGTGCACGACGCAGAAAAACATTGTCAGAGCCCACTGCTGGCTGTGGGGGATCCAGATTAATACGAGCAAGCATCGTTTTCGACGTTCCCTCCAAGCACATTACCATTGAAGACAACCCACCCGATTTCTCAGACACATTATCATTGTAAGAGTGGTGTAACTGGGCCTCAGGCAAACTCTCATCAATCACTGAGGTCGCGACCGGATTTGTGCCAAAAAGCGAGTCAGAGGCAGCCACTGACATTACATCTAACTCCTGTTCTACATGCATAGCTGGTGACGATGGCGTGCATGAGTTTTCCACTAGTGCCTTCAGTACTGCCTCTGGCGGTCTGGAACGAAAGGAAGTAGAACTATTTGCCAATGGCGTAAGAAAAATAAACTTAATTTAGAGGGAAAACATGTTCATTTTTCTTGTCTTGTTTTAAAAGTGAAGTTGACTACATTTTGTCAGATTTCGCTGAAAACAAGACTTAAAATTTATACCACTTTGATAGTCAAATAAAATTGTCAAACACAGTCTTGTGGGATTTGATGGACTATTAATAAAAAATATTTTTAAAAAAAATTCCCACTGCTTATCTTTTTTTAAAATATATTTATATATATTTTACTTATAATAATAAAAATAATACGATTATTCCAAACTACGTATGCCAACATTTTTTTTTTTTTGATTTTCAGCTTTTTATTAGACTTTACTTAGATAGTTAGTCTGCAAAAATCATTTTGTTAATTAGTATTTTTGTCATATTTTACAGTAAAAATATCTAAATATTCTTAAAATATATATTTACTTGACAAGCAAAATGGCATAACATTTTAAGTCTTGTTTTCAGAGAAGTCTAAAAAAAATTAGTAAACTTCATACTTAAAACCAGACAAAAAAATCTGCCAATAGGGTAAAAATGAATTTGTTTTCCATTTGAATTAAGTTTATTTTTCTTACCCCACTGTCAAATAGTTTTTATGCCATTTTGCGTGTCAAGTAAATGTATCTTGTTTTAAGAATATTTAGATATTTGTACTGGAAAATATGACAAAAATACTAATTAACAAAATGATTTTTGCAGACTAAGTAAAGTAATTTTAAAAGCTGAAAATCTTGAAAAAAGACATGCTGGCATAAGTAGTTTGGAATAATCTTTTATTATTATTTCTGTAAGAAAAAAAAGCAGTGAAAAAAAATTTGTTCTAAAGCATTAAATGAGTCGTGGTGTAGCCAAAATGCAGGTAACCAGTCTGTTGTCATGAGACAAGAAAACCATAAAACAGAGAAAGCCTCAAGACTGTGATGCGATCTTTGTGAAAAGGCACATTTTGTTCAGGTCAAATGGAATACCCTGAGAAAACGTCTTGATGTACGTGACATAAAAATTCATGATATTTACAAAAAAAAAAAAAAAAGTATTCAAGGATCAAAGAAAGTAATTTAATACATTTGACTTGATGGTTACACCACTTGACATTTTTTAAGTCATTAAATATTTTTTGTTTGTGTAGAAAATGCTATAAATACATGTTTTTTTAAAAATGTATGAAAGCAACATGGACACAAATATTACATACATACGGACCTGATACATGGGTTTTAAGCTAGTTATTTTTTAAATATTTCACATTTTTATTGTCTTCCACAACCTCATTTTGTATAACACACCAGTGTACATTTGAGCATGTGTGTACCTCTCAGATCTGGACTGCTCCACCAGCAGAGCTATGAGCGCGATCATCTTCTCCAGAGCGGCCGGCCGGTATTTCTCCTCTGCCAGAGACAGGATGTCCTCCTCTTCATCCTCCTCTCCCTCCTCTTCCTCTGATAACACCTCAACCTGAGGCTGAGAGACAGAACGAGAGTTTGATGTCACAATTTGAGATATTTGAGGGAAAGATCTAGAGAAGGTCTGCAGATCCACTCACATTTTCAGGTCCTTTAGTGCCCATGTAGAAATGCACCATTATAGAAATGGCTTGAAGAGACAAGAGGAACTGACTCTAAGGACAAAATGACCAAAAGAAGAAAAAACTTTATTGTATAAATACATACATACTGTACAATAAAAAACAAGACTGGTTATAAAATGTGCGAAACAAAGTAGATAAAGTGATGTGTACCTCCTCTTCACCCATTTTTGCAAACTCATAAAGGAAGGCAAAGTATTCGGTCAGATGTTTGCTGTGCGGCTTCACTCCATGTTCCATGATTGACAGCAGCGTTTTGACAAACCGCGTTACACAAGAGCGGCTGCCGATGTCCTCCACAGGCCCATCCATGTCATCAGAGCTGTAGAAGAACAACAACCATTAGAACCAAGCCATTTAACAGAGCACAGTAAGCAGAACTTTGCAGAGTTACATTAAAGGTGATGCTTTACATTATAGCTACACAAAATACTTTCAATTATTATCGAAATAAAACATCTAAAAAATATCACACACCCGTCCTCCATGCCAGGCTGCAGGTACAGGTGAGCGTGGACTGGTCTGAGCCTCTGGATCACATGAATACACAACCTCTGGAACATCTGAAACAACACAACAGCATGTCAGACAACACACTTCATGGTGATTGTTTGTGTGCATGCAACACACTCACCTGCCGTACAATCTGATTGGGACACTTGATGAGAATCTGCATCGGCCACCAGTTATCATCTGCCATTTGATCCAAAAACCACTGCACAGATAGAAAGTTACCTTTGTAAAAACACAGTACTGAGGAGGTTGGTGGGAAACAGGAAGCTGGAGGTTAAGTGTGTCTGCTTGTTACCTCGCAGGCAGCTTGACTGTTGTTGAATTGTTTGGTGAGGAGCTCGATCCACTGCAGCATGGTGGGCTTAGAGAAATAACATAACAGAAGATTAACTAACAAGAACACGAGATAAACATCAAAAACATACTCTGTCCCGTCCAATCAGATACAATCACATCATCAACGAGACCCCCCTACAAGTATTAATAATTTAAAACAAACTGCAACAGAACAACCACAGAAGTCTAAAGTACACAACTCAAGTAAACACATCGTCTTGATCTTTAGGGAATGTCCATTGAGTGGCGCCTGTGAAAGACGACAACACTGTCTCACCTTTTCTTTGGAGTGAATGAAAGTCTCTAAAACAAACGACGTGCTGAGCTGTGAGAGAAAGAGAGTGAGGAGAATTACTCTGATAATCTGTACAAAGCATTTCCAAAGGCAATAACTCCTCAAACAACCTGTAAACCCTGTTCAGTTGATATTTCATCAGTTGAAGAAGTGTTGCGCTGATAATGCTGTTTACGTCAACAGACTCACCTTAGCAGTCATAAGAGACACAGATTTAGGATCAGGTAAAGTGCTGGGAATACTACTGCACAGCTGCCACATGAAACTACAGAAACAAAACAAAAGAAAAAACCAAAACAAGGCAAAAGCACAACACAAAACACAAAAAAAGAAAAACAACAAATACCAAATTGCAAACAAAAAACAAAAACACAAAGAAAAAACAAAATGCAAAAACAATAAAAAAAATAAAGCAAAATCACAACAAAGAAAACAAAATAAAGACAACAAAGAACAAACAGCAAAACAAAAAGCAAAACAATGCAAAAAATTTAAATAACAACAAAAACCATCAAAATAAATAAAACAGCAAAACAAAAGCAAAAAACAAACAAAAACCACACAAAACAAAAAGAAAAAAACAACGCAAAGCAAAAAAAAACAAAGAAAAAAACACAAATAAAAAACAACAAAATGCAAACAAAAAACAACAACAAAAAAAACAGAACAAACAAAACACAATAAAGAAAAAACCAACCAATGAAAACACAAAATAAAGAACACAAAAACAGCAAATAAAAGCAGAACAAAAAGCAAAACAAAACAATGCAAAAAATTACATTAAATAAACAAAAACCATCAAAACAAAACACCAATAAAACAGCAAAACAAAAAAGCAAAAAACAAACAAAAACCACACAAAACAAAAAGAAAAACAAACAACGCAAAGCAAAGCAAAAACACAATACAAACAAAAACAACGCAAATAAATACATAAAAACAACAACAAACAAAAATATCATTAAAAAACCCAAAATAAAACAGCAAAAACAAAGCAAAAACACAAATAAAAAAACAACAAAATGCAAACAAAAAACAAAACAAAAACCAGAACAAACAAAACACAATAAAGAAAAAAACAACCAATGAAAACACAAAATAAAGAACACAAAAAAGCAAATAAAAGCAGAACAAAAAACAAAACAAAACAATGCAAAAATTATAAACAAAATAAAACACCACAAACAAAACAAAAAACAGAACACAAACAAAACAAAAAAGACAACAAAAACAAAATAATGAAAACAGAAAACAGCAAACAAAAGGCAAAACAAAACAATGCAACAATAACAAATACACACAAACAAAAAACAGTAGAAACACAAGAAAGAGAAAAAAAGATTAGTTGTCAAAGATTTCAAAAATATCCTCATATATTCACCAACTTTATCAAAGTTCAGAAGATGGTTCTAATTCTCTCACCCAAAGTATGTGTGTTCAAAGATGTTCTTGTCTTGGAGAAACTGCATGTTGTCATGCCAGATCCACTATAAGAGAGAGAGACAAGACAGATGCCAACTGTTAAATGCTCAGAAAAACAACAGTGAAGTTTGAGGATGAAATCGAGTGAGGTTTACCTCCAGAAGGTCTGGAGAAATGTCAAAGTTAAAGTCTTTCCCATTTTCCTCTTCCACTTCCACTCTCTTGTAGAACAGCATATATGCACTGTGTGTCTGAAAGAGAGAGTCATTTGTCACTCTGTTTTGAGAGTAATTCGAGAAGAAAAAAGTGTGAAAAATCTCACCAACCTTCTCGAAGGAGAAATCCATGAATTTGTCTGTGACAGAATCATAGGTTTTTGTCTGAAAACAGACGCAAGAGCATATTTCTCAATTTAAACGTTTTACACAACAAAATGAAAAAATAAAACTGAAACTGTATTGGATGACTTGATCTGATAAAATAGAAATATGAAAATACATACTGTCATCTCTCCACCAAAACACTCTGAAGCCAGCTGAGCCGAATCAAAAGGCTTCACCTCTGCATCATTAAACAGGTACCTGCAAACAAGAAATGACATCAGCACTTCAAAATGACATCAAATGCATCTAAAAGCCAGTTATCAATACCAAGACCTGTGGGTGGTAAAATGACTCCGTAGCTGTGAATGCATGAGTGTTAATAATCACCATTTGTTATTTCGGTAAGCGTGTGGATTAACAATGTCCCTGATGAAGCTGTAATAATGGCCACCATCCGCTGTGCCCGTGTGCACCGTCACACCGATGAGGTCATACTCATAACTCTCTGCTGCCTTTGCATCACTGTCGTCACGGAAACCTGCCAACGAGGTCATGATTAGTTGACTGGAGTGGACAAACAGCATTTTACATTTCAATTCTTTACATCTTTGAGGTTGTATTCTAGAAGAGTCCCAGTCTACCTTCCTTCCTGTCTCCCTTGGCCATCAGGAAGTCCTCCGTGTATGGCGTCATATCGAGCCGGAGTGGAAATGAAAAGTGAGTGTTCACTTTTTCTTTCATCATGGTCACCATGTTGAACGTGTATCGCATTGTGTTAAAACTCAAGATCCGTGGAAGCTTCTTAAAACACGCCCTGAGAGAGAAACAGAGAGGCAAAGAATGAAATATTTGCTTCTCTGTAACATAATGGAAATATTTCAGTTTGCAGACTCATAAAAAAATTGAACTGTACCGTTTTTCAGCACGTACTTTCTTCCCACACTGAGAGCAGGTGTACATGTTATCACCCTCTAGTGTGTCTTTAATAGTGACCTCATCCAGAGACTCCTGAAAGACAATAAAATTGATAACGTCTTAATGTTTGTCTGTTCCTTTCAGAAGACTGATGCTGCTATTTTGTCCTTTTTGGAGCTTGACAGCCCCCTGGTCAATTGTATGGAAAAGAGCAGCCTGGACATTCTGTCTAACATCTCATTCTGTGTTCCACAGAAGAAAGTAAGTCATATGGGTTTGGAACAACATGAGTGTGAAGAAAAATGACAGAATTTTCGTTTTTGACTCACATAGATGTTCTTCATGTCTGCCACCTGACACCTCACTGTGTAGAACTCCTCAGCTGTTTGACTCACATGATCACAGTCCTACACACACACACACACACACACACACACACACACACACAGAGAGAGAGAGAGTTGCAGAATCAACTTAAATGTACAGTTTTGCATACCTTGGCAGAAATTTTGGCATTGATTTTGAAAATATGACTGATCATGCACAAAAAAAAAAAAAACTGTCTTTTATTTAAGGATAGTGATCATATGAAGCCATTTATTATCACATAGTTGTTTGGCTCCTTTTTAAATCATAATGATAACAGAAATCACCCAAACGGCCCTGATCAAAAGTTTACATACCCTTGAATGTTAGGCCTTGTTACAGACACACAAGGTGACACACTCAGATTGCAATTTAAGGTTAATTTCCCACACCTGTGGCTTTTTAAATTGTAATTAGTGTCTGTGTATAAACAGTCAATGAGTTTGTTAGCTCTCACGTGGATGCACTGAGCAGGCTAGATACTGAGCCATGGGGAGCAGAAAAGAACTGTCAAAAGACCTGCGTAACAAGGTAATGAAACTTTATAAAGATGGAAAAGGATATAAAAAGATATCCAAAGCCTTGAAAATGCCAGTCAGTCCTGTTCAATCACTTATTAAGAAGTGGAAATATTCGGGGATCTCGTGATACCAAGCCAAGGTCAGGTAGACCAAGAAAGATTTCAGCCACAACTGCCAGAAGAATTGTTCGGAATACAAAGAAAAACCCACAGGTAACCTCAGGAGAAATACAGGCAGCTCTGGAAAAAGATGGTGTGGTTGTTTCAAGAAGCACAATTCGACGATACTTAAACAAAAATGAGCTGCATGGTCGTGTTGCCAGAAAGCAGCCTTTACTGCGCCAATGCCACAAAAAAACACCTTGACACGCCACACAGCTTCTGGCACACTGTAATTTGGAGTGACGAGACCAAAATAGAGCTTTATGGTCACAACCATAAGCGCTATGTTTGGAGAGGGGTCAACAAGGCCTATAGTGAAAAGAATACCATTCCCACTGTGAAGCATGGTGGTGGCTCACTTATGTTTTGGGAGGGTGTGAGCTCTAAAGGCACGGGGAATCTTGTGAAAATTGATGGCAAGATGAATGCAGCATGTTATCAGAAAATACTGGCAGACAATTTGCATTCTTCTGCACGAAAGCTGTGCATGGGACGCTCTTGGACTTTCCAGCACAACAATGACCCTAAGCACAAGGCCAAGTTGACCCTCCAGTGGTTACAGCAGAAAAAGGTGAAGGTTCTGGAGTGGCCATCACAGTCTCCTGATCTTAATATCATCGAGCCACTCTGGGGGGATCTAAAACATGCGGTTCATCCAAGACGACCAAAGACTTTGCATGACCTGGAGGCATTTTGCCAAGACGAATGGGCAGCTATACCACCTGCAAGAATTTGGGGCCTCATAGACAACTATTACAAAAGACTGCACACTGTCATTGATGCTAAAGGGGGCAATTCACTGTATTAAGAACTAAGGGTATGCAGACTTTTGAACAGGGGTCATTTCATTTTTTTCTTTGTTGCCATGTTTTGTTTTATGATTATCATTCTGTTATAACCTACAGTTGAATATGAATCCCATAAG
Source organism: Myxocyprinus asiaticus (assembly GCF_019703515.2). Taxonomy (NCBI): domain Eukaryota; kingdom Metazoa; phylum Chordata; class Actinopteri; order Cypriniformes; family Catostomidae; genus Myxocyprinus; species Myxocyprinus asiaticus. Next base: position 50,258,296 of record NC_059351.1, read on the forward strand.
AAATAAAAGAAATGTGTTTTGCCTGCTCACTCATGTTTTCTTTAAAAATGGTACATATATTACCAATTCTCCAAGGGTATGCAAACTTTTGAGCACAACTGTACATACATATTCTTTAGATAATGCATTCACACACGCTTCTCTTTTTCCAATTAAAAGATGTTCATTTGCGACCCTATATTTGGCTTTTTGACACTGTTTATAACAGAGACGGTATAGAGTAGACAGAAAGTTATGGTAGGACAGAGGAATAGGATGCAGGCAGCACTCAAACCTGCATCTCCTGCATTTCAGAAAAGACATAGACACACGTTCAGACAGTTGAGTGATTAAGTTTGCATCCTCCTTGCAGAATCCGCAAGATGTTTCTCATTTAAAAACAAATTTAAGGGATCATAAAAATTGCATTTTTTTGCAACAGTGGATATGCGTTATGAAGATGAGATCCAGCTTCAGTGCTTCAGTCAATTGAGGGACTTGTACACAATTATTACAAAAGGTGCAAACATTCATTGATGTGCAAGAAAGCAAGATACTAGATTACTTTTAAACAGGATGATTTGAGGTAACTGTTATTATTCTGTCTTTTGGAAAATACTGTATTTAAATATCTGTTATGTAGCTTCAGAAGGGCAGAACTAAATAAAAAAGAAAGATGATTTTTTTACCTCACGTTTGCATAAATTCAGAATGGGGTGTGTAAACACAGGAGACAAAAGTGGGATGCAATCTTATACAAACAACTGTAGAAATGGTTGAGGGTTGAATAAATCCATCGTCTTACCAGTGAAACAACGTTGTTTGTGATGACGCCTCCAAAAAGTGTTTTCACTGTGTTTTTCTGAAACAAACACACAACAGTTATTTAATACACAGACAAAGAGACAGATTGATATACAGACAGACAGTCAAAATGATCGACAGATAAATAGACAATGATCCACAGACAGATAGATATACAGACAGACAGACAGACAGACAGAATGATAAAAAGATAGACAGAGAGATAGGAAGAAATGTAAACAGATAGACAGACAGACAAAAAAAACAGGTATACGGACGGACAGACAGATATACATAGACAAAAGGATCAACAGATAAATAGACATACAGACAGTCAAATATTTAGATATAAAGACAGACAAACAAACAGACAAATAGATAGACAGACAGATAGAAAGACAGATCAATAGACAGATAGAAAGACAGACAGATTTCACTTTTTCTCTTCCGATCCGATTCCGATATCTGAAATCTCAGTATCGGCCGATACCAATCCTGATCCGATAACAGTGTTGTTTTTCTGCATAATCAGTTTAGAATATCTTTACATTATTGAGTGGAACTAATTATGGGTACTCTTTAATATGTAAAGAAACAAACCTCTAACTACACATTATTTCAATATAAATGTATAGCTTATTAAGAAAAACTTTACTGTTAACTAGTTTACTGGATAATGTAGCAAAAAATTAACAGTAATTCCAGTCTACAAGTCTTCAGTAGAAAAGAAACCAGTGTTTTATTTTTTTCAAAAATGGACTTTAAAAGATTCAGATCTCTTTTTTTGTTCAATTTAGTTGTAAGACATCAGTCCACTTTTCATTCACACAGTTATTTATTGGAACTCATACAACTTAAATATTGTTATAAATTGTAAACAAATACTAATGATGACAATAATAATAATACATTGTTATTAATATTATTATTATTGACATTTAATTTTAAATACAACAGTAATATATTTAAATCGTGCACTTTTTAAACCCTCACGCTTTTCTAAACTCTCCAGGAAGTCCTGTATGAGTCTGTTTGTAGGCACGTTCACAGTAGTTGAATTCGCTTCTTATTCAAATTCAATCTAAATGCATATTATAAATGAACCGAACTACTGAACATCTACATCTGATATGCTGTTCTTGAGTAGCGCTCAAATATTGCGCACCGCTGTGAAGGCTAAAAATAGCCGCGAGTGCATCACCAGCCTGTGCGTGAGTTTGTTTCAACATTCACTAACACGCTGGCGCTGCAAGTGCATACTATATATTTACTTATTAAATACAGCCTTTTGTTATTCACAGAGCTATCAAATGTCTTCAAGTGGCTTTGAATAAAATGCACAAGTCATATGAACTGCTTTAATGGTGTTTTTATGGTTCTTTTATGTCATTTTTGGAGCTTGACAGTAACGAACATGACTAACACACAGTATCGGATTTGGATTGGGCTCATCAGACCGATACCCGATCAGTCTAAAAGCTTCAGTATCGGAGCCGATACTGATCCATGTATCGGATTGGTGCATCCTTAATCAAAAGACAGATATACAGACAGACAAAATTATCGATAGATAGACAGATAGATAGATATACAGACAGACTGACACACAGACAGATCGATATACAAACAGACAAATATAGCTGAAGTCAGAAGTTTACATACACCTTAGCCAAATACATTTAAACTCAGTTTTTCACAATTCCTGACATTTAATTGTAGAAAACATTCCCTGTCTTAGGTCAGTTAGGATCACTACTTTATTTTAAGAATGTGAAATGTCAGAATAATAGTAGAGAGAATTATTTATTTCAGCTTTTATTTCTTTCATCACTTTCCCAGTGGGTCAGAAGTTTACATACACTTTGTTAGTATTTGGTAGCATTGCCTTTAAATTGTTTAACTTGGGTCAAATGTTTTGGGTAGCCTTCCACAAGCTTCTCACAATAAGTTGCTGGAATTTTGGCCCATTCCTCCAGACAGAACTGGTGTAACTGAGTCAGGTTTGTTGGCCTCCTTGCTTGCACGCGCCTTTTCAGCTCTTCCCACAAATGTTCTATCGGATTGAGGTCAGGGCTTTGTGATGGCCACTCCAATACCTTGACTTTGTTGTCCTTAAGCCATTTTGCCACAACTCTGGAGGTATGCTTGTGGTCATTGTCCATTTGGAAGACCCATTTGTGACCGAGCTTTAACTTCCTGACTGATGTCTTGAGTTGTTGCTTCAATATATCCACATAATTTTCCTTCCTCGTGATGTCATCTATTTTGTGAAGTGCACCAGTCCCTCCTGCAGCAAAGCACCCCCACATCACGATGCTGCCACCCCCATGCTTCACAGTTGGGATGGTGATCGTCGGCTTGCAAGCCTCACCCTTTTTCCTCCAAACATAACGATGGTCATTATGGCCAAACAGTTAATTTCTTGTCTCATCAGACCAGAGGACATTTCTCCAGAAAGTAAGATCTTTGTCACCATGTGCACTTGCAAACTGTAGTCTGGCTTTTTTATGGTGGTTTTGGAGCAGTGGCTTCTTCCTTGCTGAACAGCCTTTCAGGTTGTGTCTATATAGGACTCATTTTACTGTGGATATAGATACTTGTCTACCTGTTTCCTCCAGCATCTACACAAGATCCTTTGCTGTTATTCTGAGATTGATTTGCACTTTTCGCACCAAACTACATTCATCTCTAGGAGACAGAATGCGTCTCCTTCCTGAACAGTATGATGGCTGCGTGGTCTCATGGTGTTTATACTTGCGTACTATTGTTTGTACAGATGAACATGGTACCTTCAGGCTTTTGGAAATTGCTCCTAAGGATGAACCAGACTTGTGGAGGTCCACAATTTTTTTTCTGAGGTCTTGGCTGATTTCTTTTTCCCATGATGTCAAGCAAGTTTGAAGGTAGGGCTTAAAATACATCCACAGGTACACCTTCAATTCAGTACACCTCCTATCAGAAGCTAACTGGCTAATTGTCTAAAGGCTTGACATCATTTTCTGGAATTTTCCAAGCTGTTTAAAGGCACAGTTGACTTAGTGTATGTAAACTGCTTACCCACTGGAATTGTGATATAGTCAATTAAAAGTGAAACAATCTGTCTGTACACAATGTTGGAAAAATTACTCATATCCTGCACAAAGTAGATGTCATAAACGACTTGCCAAAACTATAGTTTGCTTATATTAAATCTGTGGAGTGATTAAAAAATTAGTTTTAATGACTTCAACCTAAGTGTATGTAAACTTCTGACTTCATTTGTAGATAGAACACACAAATGATAGACAGAACAAACGATGGATGGATGGATGGATGGATAGACAGACAAAATGATCCACAGACAAATAGATAGATAAAAAGACAGACAGAGAGAATGAAAAATACAGACAAATAGGAAGAGATGTAAACAGATCGATAGACAGACAGATAAAAAGACAGATATAGAAACAGACAGACAGATATACATACAGATAGAAAAAAGACAGATAGGAAGAGATATAAACAGATCGATAAACAGATATACAGACAGACAAAATGATCGAAAGATAAATAGACATACAGACAGATAGATAGACAAATAAAACAGATCGATATACTGTACAGCAGACAGACAGACAGTCAAATAGCTAGATATACATACAGACAAAAAGACAGACATACACACACACAGACAGATCGATATACAGACAGGCAGACAGATAGATAGATAAACAGACCGATAACATTAGATAGACAGTCTGACAGACAGACAGGTGTCGTACCAGGTCCTGAGACATCTCCTCTATCTTGGTGATGAGGTCAGTGAAGAACTCAGTCATGTCTTTTTGTTCTCCTGTGTTCAGAGGTTGTTTGTCCATCGTGTAGGTCTTACAGAACGGCCGAGGGTTATATGCCTTCCTCTCACTTTCCTGCGCATTGAAATAACATTTATATTGGCATTTAACGCACTTTCATTCCAAGAGACTTACAAATGAGAATAATATGAGAATTATACAAGCAGATCAGTTAGAATCACATACCATGAGATAGGTGAACATCTTCTGCAGCTCCAGCAGCGTGGTCTTATGCTTTATATCCTCCAAATACTGTAAACACACACAAAAACATACATACACAAGAGTCACACATGGCACATTCCAACACATCTACAGATATACACAACAGAAAACATGATTCTTTGACTGAGTAATATACTGCAGTTCATTAGCTTCCCAGTAGGCTGTTTACAGTTGCCAAGCAACACGCAGGAGACATTCACACTGAACAGTTCTTGCGTTGAAAATGCTAGACGCAGTGCAATGTGTTTAACAGAACTCAGGTGTCTTGACAACTGTTTTCTGGCATGGCGCTGAAAAAATAGCAAGAAGTGCCACAACGGTCAAAAATGTTTGTCAAGCCTATGTTTACATAGCAAAAAAAAATTAAAAACAGCAAAGACAGATGCAAGAATCTGTTTGGTGTGAATGGCCCTAGTAGGTGTCTGTATACTGCCTATTTTACAACAGCTTCAAATTTAGCTCATCCAGTCAGATTAGGGTGTCCTTTCGGTGTGTTGTACTCACTTTAGCAGTAAAGACTGCTTGTCTGGCCTCTGGGATCATGTAGAGTTGTTGGATGGTGGAGGCCAGGTAACACGTGGCACCCAGGTTTGTCAGCCCCACAAATCGACATTCGGCTCGGACATCATCATGAGGCCAGTAATCCCATTTATATGGTGCATGAGATGCTACAGAATGTAAAGACATATTTGAGTGGTTTATACGTTTTCTTGGTCTTTATGTGATGATTACAGAGTATGTGTGTATTCCTCACCCTGCATGTGCTGCGACATGACCCAGTTGTGCAGGAGTCTGTAGTTCTCCACCGAGCCCTTCACCACCTCCACCAGCAGGTCGTAGGCTGCGGCACGCGCCGCGGGACTCTTGCATTTGGGCTGCTGGCGGTCCTTTAAGCTGGGCAGCAGGAACAACAGATCATACGTGTCCCTCAGGAACTCTTGACCCTCCCGTGAGAACTTAAAAGGAGGCTTGTGCTTCAGGACACTGGTGGCCAGACGCAGAAGACCCGTCAGACCATCGTCCTCGATCGCACTGTCCTGCTGGTCTAGAATCTCACGGCTACTGGATTAAAACAACCATCAATTAGAAGTGATGTAAATGTATAGCATATTTCATTCTGATTGGTCAAACGCAGCGAACTGATTTCTTAGCTGTGCTTGTTTCATGTCTCTCGAACCACTCTGCGCTCTCTTTTTTATTCTCACATAGGCCTGTCACGATTATTAAATAATCGTCTGATCGTGGTTATTTGAGATAAATTGTTTGAGAGGGGCAGTGGTGGCTCAGCGGTTAAGGCTCTGGGTTACTGATCAGAAGGTTGGGGGTTCAAGCCCTAGTACTGCCAAGATGCCACTGTTGGGCCCTTGAGAAAGGCCCTTGACCCTATCTGCTCCAGGGGCGCCGTATCATGGCTGACCCTGCACTCTGAACCTAGCTTAGCTGGGATATGTGAAAAAAAGAATTTCACTGTATATGTGCAAACGTATAAATTAAATTAATTAAATTAAATTGCGATTATTGTTCACTTTAAATTCCAATCACATTTGTGTCATTCAGTTAAACTCCGAGTGTCACTGAGCCGCACCATGGATGTCAACCAGACGAGAACCAGCCAGATATATATACAAAAACATATATATACAAAAAACATAAAATACAGGAGTTCCAAAAACAACAGTGTAAATGCAAAATTGACCAAAACTAAAGTTAACAAAACAGAGACACATTTCTAAAATATTTAGAAATATTTTTCGTCATTCAGAAGTTTTTAAAGCCTTAAAAGGAAATCATATTTCTCTATTTTATTATTTGATTCATATATTTGAAGTTAAATATGAAACATGACAATTTATCTAACAATTAATCTTCATAATCACAATTATTTGTCTGACACATAATTGTCAGTCAGATTTCAGAATCGTGATAGCCCTTTTCTCACATAATAAAATAATTTAAATTCAAATCAATATTTTATGTCTTAATATTTAATATACTTATTTGGCATGTAGATGTGTAATAAAACATGTAATATGATTCATGTCTTGGTCCTGACGTCAGCTTTATTTCATGATATTGACTGGTAGCACTGGTTAAATTTGTTGATTTTTTTTTTATTAACCGTGAGTCCATTCACTAATCCCATTATTGATTCTTAAAATCCCAAGATCGACCTTTACATTTTACTTTAAAGTTTACATCAGTTTTGGTTGTGTTGATTATTATCTGCTATATCTGTTATAAATAGATAGCAACTGAACTGCAGTTTGGGCCCTGTTGTTAATTGTTTAAAGGTGCAGTCAGTAATTTTTTTCCTAATAAAAAATTTTTACTCCTAAAGAAATGAATTGTAATTTTGAAACATATGTAATAAATAATGAGCACTCACATGAGATGAGGACTCTAGTCATATCAGTAACCTTATAAAAGCTGTTTTATTCTGCATGGGGAGGGGCGCCCTCATGGGGGCTGCCATTTTAGAATCACATGACCAGCCAAACTCTACTCGCTTAATCTCAGTAACCATCTTATTGGACACTTTCACTCTTGGGTTAAATTAATCACGGCTGATTGTGAATACTGAATTTCTACAGTGGCATCTGTAACTGAAAACTATTGATTTTGAATGATGCTGCATCCACACCACTAGGTGTCACTGTAAGTCCAAGATGACACGAGCAAAAAGTCACTGAGTGCACCTTTAAAGTTTTCGTAAAGTAACAAGTTAGAAGGTTCCCTGTATAATTTACAGCATTAGCTGAGAATTTCTTTCATATGCAAGCAAAATAGACATTATAACTGAAATATAGCTAAATAATTCAGAATCTAATCAAACTGTATCAAAATCGGAATCAAATCGAGAGCTAGAGAATTGGAATTAAATCAAACCGGGAAATCTGTATCGATTACCAGCCTTAATGACTGGCCTACAGTATATCAGATATTTTGATAGTTACATGGTTTCTATTTCCGTTGCATGCGTTGGTAAAATCTCATTGGTCCAAAATCTCAGTCCACATAGCTGCACATTAAAGGAATAGTTCGCCCAAAATAAAATTCTCTCCTCATTTACTCATCCTCACGCCATCCCAGATGTGTATGACTTTCTTTCTTCTGCAGAACACAAATGGAGAAATGTATTTGAGCTCTGTAGGTCCTCACAATGCAAGTGAATGGTGATCAGATTTTTAAAGCTAAAAAAATAAAAAATAAAAAATCACATAAAGGCAGCATAAAAGTAATCAATATGACTCCAGAGGTTCAATCCACATCTTCTGAAGTGATAGGTGTGGGTGAGAAACAGATCAATATTTAAGTGTTTTTTTTTTTTGTTATAAATTCTCCTCCCTTCCCAGCAGATGGCAATATGTACAAAGAATTTGAATCACCAAAAACAAAATGAGAACACTTAGGAGAGCTGTAAGAAAGTGGACATTTATAGTAAGGACTTAAATATTGATCTGTTTCTCACCCACACCTATCATATCACTTCTGAAGACATGGATTTAGCCGCTAGAGTTATTTGATGTATTACTTTTATGCTGACTTTTATATGCTTTTTAGAGCTTCAAAGTTCTGGTCACCATTCACTTGCATTGTATGGACCTACATAGCTGAAATATTCTTCTAAAAATCTTTTTTTTAAAATGCGCAAACTATCCCTTTAAACATCAAATCTGTTCAGATTGACTGTGATTTTTGTTGCTTTGGGCAGGATTTTCATTTTCAGTGTGGACATTTAAATTACTTGACATGTTGTGAATGGTACAAATTCTAGTGCTGGCCTTCACGTTGATAGTGATTTTCCATTTAAAATGCAACTCTAATCCAATTTCTAAGTTGACGTGTTTGTGGTTGAGCCTAAGAGGAGCCAGTTCTCTTTACCAAATGAAACTATTCCAGTTAAAGGAAATCGTGAAATCCTGCTGAAAGAGAAAGATGTGTGTGTGACCTGCGAATGCAGTCGGCGAGGTGTCGGGCCAGCGCGTCCAGATCCAGTAGGGTGGTCTGACTAGCGTCTTTCACATGGATGTTGTCGATGAGTTTGCAGAGCAGCCAGAAGTATTCCTTACAGCCTGTGCGGAACATCGCCTCTTCCTCAAAATCCTCCACCTGAACCAGCAAAACAGAAGCACGTATACTCATTTAACAAAGGGTTAGCATGTACACATTTTAGAAACACTGTGCATCTATTCACTCAGCATGGCATTTTACTTCTAAAGCCAAAAAACCCCACACCATTTACAAGTATATACATAAACATTGAGAACTACTGTACGTGTGTACTGACTCTGGTTGGTTTAAGCGCTTGAGCGTCTGGCAGGAACTTGAGCAGTGTTGATGCAGCGAGCAGCAGGAAGGATCTATTGATGGATTCTTCTCCTTCCAGTCCAGACAGAGAGAGCTTATAGAGACCACTGCATGCCTCCTGACGCACCGCCGTCTATACGCAAAAACACAAAACAGTTCAGTGTTATAAGACCAATGCCACCACCAATGCCAGTGTGTCTCTCTTCTGTGTGTCACCTCGGGTATGAGCAGTGTGAGTTTCTTCAGCCAATCGTGCAGATGTTCACTATCAGCCAGACTGGATTTCACCAGAGAACAGCAGTGAGCCCAACTCACCAGCAACCACATGGAGTAATGAGTTACTGAAGAACCAAACACAGCAACATACTCATCATGACACTATAAGTGAAACATCACAGGATAACATCACAAACAACCACAAAGACCACTAAATATGTTTAAGAAACGAAAAACAGTCCAGTTGGAAATTCTTCCTGGCCGTCTATGACTACCTAGACCCATCACAGATAGATATTCAACCAATCACTTGCTTACCTTCATGTCTGGATCTGTGATCTGATTGGGCCTTCAGAACCCTGCAGAATAATCAGAGGACAGAAGGTATTCAAGAGGAGCTGAGCTTGACTGGAAACAGATGGTTGCCATGTGCCCTGACTTGCCTTAGAGGCTATCAGTTTGTTTAGCTTAGCAACATGCCACTGTCAAACTCTACAGAAATTAACTGAGAGAAGTCTACTGTGTGCTTCACACGAGGAGCACTATTTGAGCGGATGCCCATCTAGAGCATTCCAAATCAGTCACGAGGTCCAAATCGGGTTGGATGCTGCCTTAGATGGTAGCTGCCTACGTAAGCAGCGAGTGTCTCTCACCTGTGTGCCAAATTGTCGTAAGTGTAGGCCACGTTGATGAGTCGCTGGATGAGATTGGTTCCTTGAACAAGACTCAGGAACACCTGACAATAAACAAAATTAGCTGCAGTATACACAGGCACACACAGACTCTGGAAACGTTTGGAGAAGGTTTCACACCTCCGTAAGGCGTGCTATATGCAGGCCCTTCCCATGGTCCCCGCCGGCTTTGCGGGACTTCCCTGGCCACGCCCTCTTCCTCTGGGAGTCCGTGAGACCAGACCAAGCGAACACGTCGTGATACGCCAAGTCCAGATCGGCCGGGTCCACCGCAAACTGACAAATCAGCTTCAACAGACACGCGAGACAGTCCAACAACCACTACGGAGAGAGAGAGAGAGCAAGAAAATGGTAAGGCTCAATATGCCGGCTGTAGGAATGAAAGTCCTACCAGTTGAGTTTGTTTACTCTTGAACATGCACATGTGCATTAAGTTTTTAGCATGTTTTGAGCTAAAGAAGCAACATTTGATGATCCCACTGTTCATACTGTCTTTCTTTGAAATAAGGTCTTTACCCATTCAAGTAGACAAGAGCTGTACTTGTACGTAGAGATGGACGCTTCAAAAGTGGATTTAATACATATAATACACGTTGTTATTATTATTGTCATGGTACAATCAATCATTTAAGACAACCAAAGTTGGTTTGATAATTAATTTGCTTATATCTAATCATTGCACAGGAGAACTGCATTGCCGACAAGGGGGAGAAGATAACTTTAGAGCTAACATTAGCTGTTCAAATTGTTAGAACAATGTTACAAAGTCAAGGATGGAAACTGCTTACCTTTCCTCTTAATATGCTCTTTTGAATAGAATAAAAAAAGTCACTTATGAATTCTGATCATATTTATCAGTTAATCGGCTATCGGCCTGTTTTCCCACCTTAGTTATCGGTCAACCTCTACTGGGTTTATCCAGAGACACTCACCACAGTCCAGGATTCCTGTTCTTTCGGCTCTAAAATAGCTGAATTAAAAATATCCAGCAGAAGCTGAAGACCTCCAGACGACACAAACTACAAAAGAGACACAGGAGGATACATTAATTCAGAAACAAGTTTCCAGCACAATCACACATCACTGACAATGAGGCCATTTGTAACAACAGAAATATGTTGGGTGTGCCCCAAGGCTCAGTAATTGGCCCCCTCTTTTTTTTTCTAATTTACAAGCTTAAAATTAGCAGATAATTCAGCAGCATGGTCTCAGATTCTATAGCTATGCTAATGACATGAAAATCTAGGCCTTTATCAGCTCCCAGGTAGGACCCAGGTGTTTGTACCTTGCAGCTCCAGGTGTTCTTGCTGTTCTCAATCTGTTCTTCACTGGAATCATCAGAGTCTGGATATAGATCACTGTAGCTGCCCTGCAACCCACACACATCAGAAAGGTCAGCTTCAAAACTGAAGACAACATTCAGGAACCCTTACAGACTCAACAGATGGCACGCATGGACAAGTAATTGAGAAGAAAAATTATGAACGTGATGTTGGGTGAGTGTGTTTGTCAGCTGAAAAGCAGCGCAAGTGTGTATGTACCGTAGATTCACGGTGAATCCTGCGGTTTGGTTTGCCGAGGGCCTCAATGATTTCTAAAGCATACAGCAACTTATGAGGACTCTTGATTCTCAACAGATCCTTCCAGCACAAACCGTCAGACCCCTAAAAAACATACAACACATGTATGTCATGTAGAAAATACAAAGGCTTTAGGTCAGTGAAGACCATGCTGGCGAGGGTCATGTGACTGACCGTGTCATCAGAGATGTTCTGGAAGGCCTGAAGCATGCTGGGACATGTCGGTAGCAGCATGAGCAGCTCCCAAACACGGCGAGACAGATTTTCTGCATGGAGGTGCAACTCCTCACAACGAACACTCTGCCGAAGAGTAAACACACACAAACACTGATTAGAAAAGACCTCTGGATACTATTTCGCTTTATCTGAGCTCAAAGGTGTGGAGCCAGATGTTTGTTACCTCAGTGCTGTGCTGGGGTCTGTCGGGGCCGGGTGGTTTGAAGCAGGCCAGCATTTCCAGCAGGTCAAAGAGTGTGGTGAGGTGTGGCTCCTGCAGAAGGAGCAGCATGGGGATGTGTTCCTTCTGAGGTGGAGGTAAACACGATGCCGGTAGCTGAACTCCCTCGCCCTTCCTCTCCCTCCGCGGAGCCCCCAGAGACACAAACACCATCTGACGGGACATGAAAGATATGGAAATCTGAAAAAGTGTGTATGTGAGAAAAACTAGGAGTGTTCTAATTGCTATCTTTGTTAATCAGGTTAAGTGTATGTATGTTGATTTGTTCATGTTACCTGCATGTCTTTGAAGCCGAGCTCATGAAGAGTTTTCTCATCGTAGTCAGTGGTCAACTCGTGTCCTGATGAGATCATACGCACTGGACCCATCAGACCACCTGTACAATGGCAATGAAACAGAGTCACAATGATCCAATACTGGTATTTTTAATAACATCTGGAGAGTGTGAAACTAGCCGGATCTCTGTGTTTGTGTGGGTACCTGGGAAGTCCTGCTGGCGGCTGGTTTGGCCAAACTCCTGCAGCTGAGCCTGCTGACTGAACTGATCCTTCTGAAGATTTTCATACCAGTGAGTGACCTCTGCCCTCAGATCAGCCACCTGATCACTAGGGTACATCTCGATGGTCATCTACACACACAGCATGACAATAAGGCTTGTTTACAAAAGTCAAAAGGACAAGACAAAGTTTTACACAGTTGGTCAAACTGTCAGTATAAACCAGTCGTTGATATTACTGAAAGTGCATGTGTTAGCATGTGCTTACTGCTTTTTGAAGCCCAGCCTGAAATCAGAGCTGATATTTTTAATGATGATGAGGAAGGTATTTAGTCTGACCTTGTCTGGCAGTCCAGCAGGCTGGCACACAATTCTGAGAGGGAGTGATTGTTTATCACTGAGTGCTTTCAGATGACTGCTGATGCCTGTTCCCTCAATCTGCCACTGGCGGAGGTGATATGCAAACCTGAACAGACACATCAGATCCAAGCAGCCTGACTATAACACACTCAATAACTGCCAGTAATTGTGTGTATCTGTGCGTTTAGTGTATGGTTGTGTGTTTGTGTAGTAGTGTGTATACCTGCGTCTGAAGGCCTCCAGGTGTGTTTTGAGCAGCAGTAGACCTCTCTCTATGATGGTGAGGCTGGAGTGAGCGTCTTTCTCCAGGTTAGAGGAAGCCATCATCAAACTCTCCATACACTTACTGATAAACTCCTGCTCTTTCTCTAGACCTGTCTTACCTGCAGCCAAATTCACCCATAAATAAATAAATAACACAATGTCCTTTTTGTTATGTGTTCAATGAATTATACAAATGTATGGGAGGGAGTTTAAAGTTTACAGACCGCTGATGTAATATGAGTTGATATACTGGATTGCAGCTCGGCTAATGTCTGCAGACTGAGCCCTCAATGCGATTCCCCACAGCTGATCCATACCACACAACTACAGACAGCGAGAGAGAACAATCAGAGAGAACAGTCAGAGAAAACAATTAGAGAGAGATAACAGAGAGAGAATTCAGGGAGGGAACAGAGAATGAGAAAAATCAGAACATTTACAGAGAGAACAGAGTAATACTCAGAACAGAGAGAACAGTCAAATAACAAAGGGAATAGCCAGGGATTAAGCAGGGAAACAATCAAGAGAGAGAATAGAGAGTGAGAAAAGAGAGCAAATTTAGAGAACAAATTTTAAGTATAGCCAGAGAAGAGAGAGAACAGCCAGAGAACAGAGAAAGCCCAAAAGAACAGTCAAAGAGAGAACAGAGAGAACAGCCAGAGATAGGAGAGAAAACAGTAAAAGAGAGAACAGAGTATGATAACAGTCAGAGAGAACAGAGAGTGAGAACAGTTAAATAAAAAGAACAGAGTGAGAACAGTCAGATAGAAAAAACAGAGTGAAATAGTGAGAAAACAGAGTGAGTGCAGTTAAGGAACAGAGAGTGTGAACAGAAGAACAACCAGAGAACAAAGAGAAGAGTCAGAGTACAGAAAGAATAGTCAGAGAACAGAGAGAGAACACTCAAAAAGAACAGAAAGTGAGAACAGCCGGAGAAAACACCCATACAACAGAGAGTGAAAACAACCAGAGAACAACGATTAAGAACAGTTTGAAAGAACAGCGAGTGAAAACAGTCAGAGAGAACAAAGAGTGAGAACAATTAATTAGAAAGAACAGAGTGAGAACAGTCAGATAGAAAAAACAGAGAGTGAGACACTGAGAAAACAGAGTGAGTGCAATTAGGGAACAGAGAGTGAGAACAGAAGAACACCCAGAGAACAAAGAGTGAGAAGAGTCAGACAGAGAAAAGCCAGAGAACAAAGAGTTAGAAGACTCAGAGAAGAGTCAGAGAGCACAGAAAGAATAGTCAGAGAGAACAGCCAGAGAACAGAGAGTGAGCAAGAACAGTCCGAAAACAGTCAGAGAGAACAGCCAGAGGAAGAACAGACAGAGAGAACACCCAGAGAACAGAGTGAAAACAGTCAGAGAGAACAGCCAGAGAATAGAGTAAGAACAGTTGGAGAGAACAGCCAGAGAATAGAGTAAGAACAGTCAAAGAGAACAGCCAGAGAATAGAGTAAGAACAGTTGGAGAGAACAGCCAGAGAACAGAGAGTAAGAACAGTCAGAGAGAACAGCCAGAGAACAGATAGTAAGAACAGTCAGAGAGAACAGCCAGAGAACAGAGAGTAAGAACAGTCAGAGAGAACGGACAGTGAAAACAGTCAGAGAGAACAGCCAGAGAATAGACTAAGAACAGCTGAAGAGAACAATAAAGAACAGAGAGTAAGAACAGTCAAAGAGAACAGCCACAGAATAGAAAGTAAGAACAGTCAGAGACAACAGCAACAGAAAAGAGTGTGTGAGAACAGTCAAAGAGAAAACAGACAGAGAACAGAAAGAGATAACACAGATTGGTAGTGGTTCTAATGTCTCACCTCGCAGTTGGAGTTGCTGTCGTAAGCACTGGTGGCCAAACGAGCCAGATTACACAGATGCTGAAACAAATTGAGTCCCGTCATGCTGATTGTCTCCGGCTTGAGCTGAGGCATCTGAGAGAGAGAGAGAAGAGAGAAAACCAGGTGATGACAGACTCATTCTCACACCACATTCTGTTTAAGGCTTAGTGTTCAACTCTGCATTCACCAGACCTTCTCCAGGAAGAGATGTTTATACGTCTCCATGCCCATCGCATGCTGGTCTTTACTACGGACCTGGTTTAAGAACCAATGCAGCGCATCATCGTAACACTCGGAGTCCTCTACCAAACAGTGCCACAGGATGTCCACCTGCTCCAGACTCAACCCTGACAAAAACACATTCAAGAAATCCATCCAGTTAGAGTGAGTCTCAGATGCACAACCTGTAGTTATATGAGAGAGAGAGACACTCACTGAAGTGGTCAGGTGATCCGAGTGTTGAGAACACACAGGTGAGAAACTGGAGACGCACCTGCACCTCTGCACTGTGACTGTATCTGGGATACACAGGACCGATTTTAACACACACAATCCGGACATTAAACACACATACTTATAGGCAAAAACACACACAGAGAGACTTACAGAGCAAATTTGTGGCACTGTTCTCTCACTTCCTGGATATAATGTAACAGATCTTCAAAGAAGAGCTTCATCATGTGCAATTCCTTCTCAGCCCACCTGCAGCACAGACAGGACACCATCCTCATCATCTTTATCACAATTCAGTTCTGACACATGGAGTAAGATTCTTATAGCTATACTATAACTATTTTACTTCCATAGTCATTATATTATTTTACTACAGTTTTTTCCCCAACGTTTTCTGAGATATTTAATTTTAACCCCATTTTAGAAATAACTTAATTATTTTCAAAACTTTTGCCATCCTCAGAATTAACAGGAAAATAAGATCCAAAACAAGTTGGGCAAAGCAGTGGTGGGCAGAGCTTTCTTACATGGTTATCCAATGAGTGTCATAACTGGAGCCAAACTGCTGAAAGGTTCCAAAGAGCTTTGGCAGCAAACGCAAAGACACCACCACCGACCTGACATCAGAAACAAACACTTGAACATCTGCTGGATCTCAGAGAGACTCAAACCTCCCAGTGCAAACCGCAAACTGAAATCAGTAGCAAGTGTATGTCTGATGGACTCACCGGTGGTCAGAGAGGTTCTCCAGACAGCCCTCGATGAAACGCATGCGGATCTGACGATCGGTGAACCAGCACACCAGAGAACACAACAACTTCTCTGCTTCATTAATGAGGCCTTCTGACAGGTGTATCTAATCACCATAGCAACAAAAGAGAAACACATTTACCAAACATAATTAAAACTATACATGCAAAGTTTCAAAATAGTCTCAGTCTGTTGTAAGGGGAATGTACCGCGTTGTCATCCTGGACCAGGTCCCACAGAAGAGTGTTTCCATTCTTGCACACGTTGTCCAGGTTGATGTCAGTCACGCCGTGGGCAGAGTACTGATGCTTGTGCACCGCTGGGCCTGGACGTTTAGACATACATCTGACTGAAACTCCCAAGACTTTTATTTGAAAAAGGGGCAAAATGAACCTGCTGTACAATTGTTGGCAGAATTACTGAAATAATGTCCGTTTTACCCATGTAATAAGTGACTGCTAATGCAAGCATAACCATTACTAATGCTTACAGGGATTTGACCAAACCCCTTACCTTAAGTACTTTACTTCGGCATGTAACTTGTCCTGCGCATTTGTGCTTCGGGCATGAATGATCCCTCAAATCATGTAGCTTGTTTAGGAGAGGTGAGTAGGTGTCAGTGCAAGTGTGTATGTACCTTGTGCCAGGTGTTCATGGTATATGGAGGCCAAGTTGGGCAGATGTTGCTGCAGGTGTGAGCTAAGTTCAGCGTGAGAGTTGATCTGGACCAGCTCTTCCTCGCATCCGGATTCCTCTCCGTCAAAATCCGCCATGTTTTTCTCGGACTTCGCACTGACCTGGGAACTGCTGCAACTGACATCATCAGCACTCAGCATGTCCTCTACCATATGACTACGAACAGAGAGAGAGAGATTGAGTTTGAGAGAGGGACAAAGGTGGTCTTGAGAGCACATTTCTCAATGAAGTTGGAAAACCTAGTGAAGCTGCCTACCTAGACAGCATTTTTATGTATCACAGGTGCATTCCCAATGCGAAGGCTGTTCCAAGAAGTAGGCAGCAACATTATGCTGCCTTCTATGATTTCCTTCTTATGCCCAAATTCTAAGGCAGCAAAGTCTACGTATATCCTTCGTGGAGAAGGTAATCACAGAAAGCAATGCGATGAGTGGAATAATTCTTCAAAGATGGCAAAAAATGAAGTGTTGATTATAAATGTAATTATTACCAAAAATATTCATACCAAAAACACTGTTGAAACTAGTTCCAAATGGTAAAAAATGTCCGCCTGCGCTATTTTTTATGTAAACGTGCTAGACGAAAGTCTTTGACATATGTCCCACATCTCACTGTTTTTTACAGTGTCATGTTTTTAAATGCACTGCAACAAGCTCAGTGAAAAATAATCCAGGATGGCAGACGAGTTGAGACAAAATGTTGATTATAAATATAATTCATTCACTACCAAAAAATACTGATAAACTTGTTGAATCTAATTAAAAATCGTTCTTCTGAACTAATTTTTCTATCTAAATGTGCTATATGAAGTTTTAGACAGTCGTATCGCATCTCGCTGTTTTTTATCATCTCACGCTATGAGTGCCACATTTTTAAATGCATTGCAACAAGCTCATAATCTAAGATGGTGGACGTGTCTAGATGAAATGCTGATTATAAACATAATTAATCACCAAAAAGTATTGAAACCAAAAACACTAGTTGAAACTAGTTAAAGATAGCAAAAAACTTTCATCTGTGCTATTTATAATATGTAAACATGCTCTATTTGGATGTCTTTGAGAGCTGTAACATGTCTCACTTTTTTTGTAGCATCTTGCGCTGTGAGCACTGCATTTTTTTCGATGGCATGTCTAGCTGAAAACTTTTCAAAATGTGTCTCGAGATTTTTCCGTTCTGTTCCTTACCTTTGCACTGCATCTACCTGTTTTTGAACACAAGTCCTGTGTGAACAGCCCCTTAGATGGTAGCTACCTATGTAGGCAGTAGACAACAAGGCAGCTCACTAGATTTTAATGTATATATCACTTTAGAAAGGTAACCTCACCCATCATGATGATGATGGTGATGGTGGTGGTGGTGATGATGTGGGCTAATAAGACGTCTGCAGTTGAAGAGCTCATTGCCCATGGCCTCAGTCAAGAAGTCTGTTGGCCGTGGCAGACAGGGTGGCTCCTGGGAAACGGATGGCCCGTGTGAGGGGCCCATCTCTGGCCCGCTCTGCTGTGGCTGCTGAGGATTCTGGGAATGGGAATGTGAGGAGGGATCCGCCTGCTCTCCGGATGTTCCCTCCAGGCACATGGACGAAGAGGAGCAGGGTTCGAGGATTCGAAGAGATGAAGAGGCGACCACAGCAGCAGCTGCCTCAGGGGAGAAGGGGAGGGACTTGTGTTTGGAAAGTCCAGAACCGGAGGCGATGGATCCAGGAAATCCCGGCGGAATCCTGGGTCGCTCCGGAGGACCCTGGACTTCTCCGAGAGCTTCACCGGCTTTCCGTTTGCGCAGTTCTGATGTAGGAGCGTCTCTGGAATCTCGAGATTCTTTCTGCGGGCTTCCCTCGGCTGTGACGGCAGGCAGGTCATCATCGTCGTCTTCATCATCATCTTCATCATCCTCATCATCATCTTCCTCTTCTTCTTCATCCTCCTCCTCCTCCTCCTCTTCTTCTTTCAGAGCCTCGCTGTCGGCCATGTCGTCGGAGTGCAGCTCACTGCCGGGACTGCCTGCTGATTGGCTGGCTCTGCTGGATCCAGCCTCATTACTGGATGCTTCGCTGCGGCCGCTGCTGCTGCCCTCTTCCCCGCTGTTGGCTGTCTCGTCTGAGCTGCCCTGCAGAGACTCCTGTGATAAAACCCACCAAAATCAATAATAAACATGTATGACACACTCATTTTTTCAATACTTATTGGAGTCTTTGTGTGTGCTCAGTATTACCTCTGTGTCCGACAGCCTTTGCTGCCCCCGTTTTCCGCTGCTCATGATTGGGTCGTCCATCTCCATGTCACTTCCTCCACTGTGATGAGTGTCACTGTTGTCACTGCTCTCTGGGCTTCCTGCAGGAGAGCCTGTGGGGACAAATATCATACAATGACATTTAAATCCTTTACCAGAGCTATTGTGGAATAAATCATTCATACATTCCGATTCATTAAGTGACCTTTTCCAATTTCTGGTTGCACATCTAAACACAATGAATTAACTAGTGTCTGATTCAGCATAATATCAATCAAATGTGTTGTTGGAGTAGGCTGGTTCACTCAGTGGCCATCATGGTGATGAACTTGAATGGGAAAAAAAATGAAATCTCCAAAACTATTTGTCAAGATTGTTCAAACCAGTAGGGTGATCCTCACAAAACAGTTCAAGAAAATGTCCTACATTTAACCCCAAATCAGTTTTATTGAATTTGATTCAGCATAAAGAAAATGAAGTCTACATTTAGGACCATATAAAGTTTTTTTACTTGCATTGTGACATTATTTTTTTAAGGATACTTTAAGCACTTTTTGCCCCACGATACTCATTTCCATAAGGGACATTTTACTTTTTACAATTCCCATTGTTTTCAATGATGATTCTCAATACCATAACATAGTCATTTGTTTACTGTATTACTGTAAAAACGATAGTGTTGTACACCAATTTTTTAAATTAAAATGAGCAAAAGGTAGTACCAATATAGTACTACTATGATGTTCAAATAATTTACAATTTTAATAATATATAATTTTTTCATGTTGCAGTAATGAGAATATCATATTAATCGTCTTTTATCGTGTCATTATTGTCAGGACACTTGAGCACGTTACCCCCAATTCTCATTACCAGGACATTTTATTTTAACTATTCCTATTTTTTCAATGATGATTCTCATTACCACAATCGTTATTTACTGTAATACAGTAAAAACGCTGCTGTTATACTGTCTTTTTTTAATTAAATCATTAAAAATGGGAGTCACGTGATGCTATGCGAGAGGATATGGAAAATCGGAGCAGATGTAATAATGTGCGTTTCGTTGGAATCCCTGAGTGAAAGGAAGGTCAAGAAATGGTGAGGGTTTTGGAGGCTTATTCCAAAATGTATCGACATAGCAGGCTGCCGGCTCGAGAGCACGCACCAGAGCTCTCGGTCAGCTTCCCGGGGCAGGTGACAGACCCCGATCTATCCAGGCAAAATTCTTGCAGTCGGCTGACAGAGCCTTTGTTCTACGAGCAGCGAGGATTAAAGGCAAGCTGTGCTGGGAGGACCACAACATCATGGTTTTTCCAGACTTTGCTAGAGCGACCCAAGCGAAGTGGGACGGTTTCAAAGAGTGTAAAAAATTACTGCACCAACAGAAGGTAAGCTTCACCATTTTCCTGCAAAGCTGTAAACTGATGCCAGGGACATGTGTAATTTTGCCTGCACTCGATCAACAATACAGACTACACCTCGTGCATTTTACTGATGCAGCCTGAGAGGGTTTGTTGTTTGCCCACTGGCTCCTAACTGACAACTTGGCCTTGTGCTTGGGGTCATTGTTGTGCTGGAAAGTCCAAGAGCGTCCCATGCGCAGCTTTCGTGCAGAAGAATGCAAACTGTCTGCCAGTATTTTCTGATAACATGCTACATTCATCTTGCCATCAATTTTCACAAGATTCCCCATGCCTTTAGAGCTCACACCCCCCCAAAACATCAGTGAGCCACCACCATGCTTCACAGTGGGGATGGTATTCTTTTCACTATAGGCCTTGTTGACACCTCTCCAAACATAGCACTTATGATTGTGACCATAAAGCTCTATTTTGGTCTCGTCACTCCAAATTACAGTGTGCCAGAAGCTGTGAGGCGTGTCAAGGTGTTGTTGGGCATATTGTAACCGGGCTTTTTTGTGGCATTGGCGCAGTAAAGGCTTCTTTCTGGCAACTCGACCAAACAGCCCATCTTTGTTCAAGTATTGTCGTATTGTGCTCCTTGAAACAACCACACCATCTTTTTCCAGAGCAGCCTGTATTTCTCCTGAGGTTACCTGTGGGTTTTTCTTTGTATCCTGAACAATTCTTCTGGCAGTTGTGGCTGAAATCTTTCTTGGTCTACCTGACCTTGGCTTGGTATCAAGAGATCCCCGAATTTTCCACTTCTTAATAAGTGATTGAACAGTACTGACTGGCATTTTCAAGGCTTTGGATATCTTTTTATATCCTTTTCCATCTTTATAAAGTTTCATTACCTTGTTACGCAGGTCTTTTGACAGTTCTTTTCTGCTCCCCATGGCTCAGTATCTAGCCTGCTCAGTGCATCCACATGAGAGCTAACAAACTCATTGACTATTTATACACAGACACTAATTGCAATTTAAAAAGCCACAGGTGTGGGAAATTAACCTTTAATTGCCATTTAAACCTGTGTGTGTCACCTTGTGTGTCTGTAACAAGGCCAAACATTCAAGGGTATGTAAACTTTTGATCAGGGCCATCTGGGTGATTTCTGTTATCATTATGATTTAAAAAGGAGCCAAACAACTATGTGATAATAAATGGCTTCATATGATCACTATCATTAAATAAAATACAGTTTTTTTTTGCATGATCAGTCATGTTTTCAAAATCAGTGCCAAAATTTCACAATTTCTGCCAGGGTATGCAAAATTTTGAGCACAAGTGTGTGTGTATGTATAGTATATATATATATATATATATATATATATATATATATATATATATATATATATATATATATATATATATATATATATATATATATATATATATTATTGTTTATTATTTTTTACACAAGAATCAATAAAAACTGTTAATAGCAAATCATTAAAAATGAAAGGCACTACCAAGGGAGTAGCACAGTGATGAATAAATACTTTACAATTTAAATATATAAATATTTTTATTTTATTTTTTCCACATTGCTATAACAAGAATACCACCATTACCATCTTTGTCTCATAGCGGTCATGAGAATTAGGGCGTTAGAAATTGTGCAACTGTCATGAAAATAATGTCACAATGTAAAACATCTTAATGGCCCTAAAAGTAGGCTTTATTTTCAATATGCAAACAGTAACTTATTATTTGTTTCTTTTGATTTTGGAGAACAATACATTTTCTTGACAGGTTTTGTGAGAATCACCCAAAATTGGTATTGACAAATGGTATCTGTGATTTCACTTAAGCTAAAAATTGTATGTTAGACCAAGTTATTTTAGGCTGATAGCTACTAGGCTAATTTAGCTAGTGTATATTTAAGTTAATTAAACCAGGTAATTCTTCTATTAATAAGGCGATTGGCTCTTTTATCTGAAAGACAGGACTTTCTTTCTTATAGCTGGCATGTTAAACATTGTAATTTTTCCCTCTTCTCCTGTGCGTTAAATGCAGATCTCTTACACACCTTTCTTGTTACCCATGGGAATGTTGGTGTTGAGCAGCGAGGCAAAGGAGCTCTGCTTGGACAGCTGAGTTTTGGCTGCCAGGGCATTATTCCACAAGGCCTTGATCAACATGGATGCCAAATACAGCGTCTACACACAAGGAAACACAACTTAATCACATAAAGGCATAGTCAGGTGAAAACACACAATTTAATTTCAATCTGTCCAGAGAAGGCTGTGACATTCTAGGGACTTACTATGCATTTTAGTGCTCAAATGAGAATTCATCTTAAATATATAACACTGTCATGCAGTCATCAGGTCATATAATTGCTAGATATGCACATATAGAGTGTGGCATACCTGTTCGGTGTGTGCGCTGGGGTGTAACCCAGACACCAGGCTGAGCACGTGTCGCAGGGGCAGAGGGTCCAGGTTCTTTATGAGCGAGGGGAACAGGTCGTGGATGTAGCGACTGCAGTGTTTCAGCTAAACACAGAGACAGCAGTTTAACACTACAACATTTAAACCATCACAACTGTATGAAATACAAAGAACATCAGAACAGCGTGTGTGTACCTGAGCAGCAACCCATATACAGTCCACATGCTGAGTGCTCAGTCGGCCCTCGGCAGCCAGAAAGTTCAGGATGACTTGGCACTGTTTAATGATCTACAGTAGAAACAACACAATAATAAATCTCTAGTCAGTGATCAGGGAGAAATAAATGTTCAACTAGATTAAATGTCACAAAACATGCTCAGAGCAAAAGCCCACTGACAACAAGGACAACAAGACTAACATTTTCAGAAGAATATCTGAGTGGTGCTTGACAGTGTAAGGCCACATTCTCAACATTTTGGCCTTTGTCCAGTGAAAACGGAGCTTTTCGAAAATGCTCTCCCAAGTGGATAAATTTGAAAATGCCGTCTTTGTCTACTAGTGTGAACAGGAAAAACGGAGATGTTCGATAAAGACTGTGTTGTCATGTGACGCAGTCATGGGATCCATTCAACCCAAAACAATCAAGATGGCGCCCATGGAGCCTGGGTAGCTCAGCGAGTATTGACGCTGACTACCATCCCTGGAGTTGCGTGTTCGAATCCAGGGTGTGCTGAGTAACTCCAGCCAGGTCTCCTAAGCAAACAAATTGGCCCGGTTGCTAGGGAGCGTAGAGTCACATGGGGTAACCTCCTCGTGGTCGCGATTAGTGGTTCTCGCTCTCAATGGGGCACGTGGTGAGTTGTGCGTGGATCGCGGAGAATAGCGTGAAGCCTCCACATGCTGCGAGTCTCCGCGGTGTCATATACAACGAGCCATGTGATAAGATGCGTGGATTGACGATCTCAGAAGCGGAGGCAACTGAGACTTGCCCTCTGCCACCCGGATTGAGGTGAGTAACCGCGCCACCATCAGGACCTACTAAACAGTATGAATTGGGCATTCCAAATTGGGAGAAAAGGGGATAAAAAATAATAATAAATAAATACAAAAAAGATGGCGGCCCATGTGTATCGCGTTTCAATAGCGTTTCAGACCGTACATGGAAATTAAATTTTTTTCACAAGTGCAGTAAGGGGATTTAAATGTTTTCTGACGGTTTAGAAGCTGAAAGAAATAACAAGATGTGAATAAAATCTCCAAAATGCGCATTAAAACTTATAAGCTCACTTGAGGTGGACACATTTTTTATTCGATAAGAAGAAATACCCATAAACTATGATGGAAACACATTTACAGAATGAACTATTGAATTTATCAGGAATACAAGATGCGCATCAAAACTGTCATGTGACTGAATAACTCGTTCATAACTGGACTAACCAGCGGACCTGAAATGTCGCTCTAGTCATCCTGAAATAATGTGTCCTGAAAATCCAAAGCCTGCAGAGAGTTTGTAGAGAAAATAAGTGGAATATAAACTTGAACTGTGCCGAAGAGCAGGTTTATTGACACTTTTGAAAATTATCTTCTAGATCCGCACGGTAAAGTCATAAAGATGGAGGAATGCACACACATAGCGCTGCCAGAACTGTGTGATGTGCTGTCGCTCCCAGACATGTGACAAAGTTCTTTACAGTGTTTTGTCTGCGTGATCGAAATCGCAAGTATTTTAATTAATAAAAGAGTGGCAGTGGCAACAATTACTCTGGAAGTGACGATTTTCTTCTTCTGAACACATGGTATGGAAACATGGCTTTATTCGCACATTGTTTTTGCGTTATTATGGTTTTTCGCATAAAGGAGCACTCAGTCATTTTTTGAAGTATGTCGAAGTACGACTTACACTGACACCTAGTGGCATGGATGCTGCATCATTCAAACACAGTAGGTAGAATGATGTAGTTCAGTTACTGATGCCATTGTAGAAATTTACTATGCACTAGGAATGTCAATTTTCAGACATTTTCATAATCGATCGTCGAGGAAATGAACAATCAATTACTCGTTAATGTTAATATCATGCAAAATGCCTGTGGAGGACTCCAAATAATATGTGCATGTAGCCTACTGTTTAAATATAATTTTAAGAAATGCAAGCATTGGTGTTTTCCTCTTAAAATATTCTTAGTTCAGTGTATTTTTTATTATAAATGAAGTCCCATTATAACACGCTGCATAAACAGTACATAACACGCTACCACTTCTCTGGTGATGGTGAGACGTTAGCTGAATGTGCCTTAGTGCTTTCCCGGTGATCGCTGACGCAATTGTACATTGGGATGAAGCAAGGAGATCAACAGTGCTTGTTGTCAAGTTGTACTTTAACACTATCATGGTGTGTGCAGAAAACATTAATGTTCATTTATAAAGAAATGCTCCAACATTGTTTACATTGAGCCCGCTTCATCTCTGATCTGTGTGTAAGTGTGGCTCTTCTAATGCGAAATGGATAAAACATGACATGCAGGATGCAAGCGCCCTCGAGCGGCGGGTGACTGTATAGACAGCCTAATCACCGTCTGCAGGAATGATTACTGAACAAAATGAATTAATTGATAAGCTTAATTGATCAAATTATTATCAACAATTAATCATTAACATCCTTACTATGCACAGTTAATCATGATTAATTTAATCCATGAATGAAAGTGTCCAACAAAAGGGCAGTTACTGAGATTAAGCGAGTAGTATTCAGCTGGTCATGTGATGCTAACATGGCCGCCCCCATGAGGGGACCCTGTTTCATGTAGAATAAAACTGCTTTTATAAGGTTACTGATATGACTGAACTCTTCATCTCACATGAGTGGTCTCGATTTTATACATACATTTCAAAATTACTATTCATTTCTTTAGATGTAAAACTTTTTAAATGACGAAAAAATAAAAATTCGCCTTAAATTCACCTTTAAATTCGCAACTTGGATGGAAACATAGCTTGTGTTTATGACCAACTTTTGGAAAACGTATAAAAAACAGCAGCATGGTGTCTCGAAAACTATTTTGTTAACAGGACTAATAATAAAAACTAACATGGTTACAAAATACTGAAACTAAAACACTCCAATAGTTCATTACTCCAAAACCAACTAAAATAAACTACAAATGACCAAAATAATGAGTTTTAGTTTTTGTTACTCTGTATATTATACAATTTGAAACATTTAACAATATAACACAATAGATAGCAGCAAAGCTAAACGTCCCTGCGAAATGTAATGCAGCTTAACATATTTAAATAACACCAGTTAACGCATTAGCTTTGGAAACCATAAAATACTACAATAAAATCAGAATTGAAACTAGAAATCACTGAAAAAACTAAAACAACTAAAATAACAAAGATAATTCAAAAATTCAACTGAAATCAAAACTAAATTTGTCTAGCCAAGGCTGTTGTAAATATATGAAGCATAATAAATTAATACATAAACTCACCTCAATGTGCAAATTTGGTCCAAATATGTGCTCTACAACATTGTTGTTGATGAGCCAGTCAGCGAGTTCCTTTGCAATTGACCTGAGAGAAGAAATGTAAATCATGTTGATACACGTTCAGGCTCTATTAATAGCATTGGACTATTTAAAAAAAAGTCCAAGAGCTAAAAAACACACAGACTCACGTCTCAGTGTCAGACACCAGCGATTCATTATTACAGACATCATTGAAGGTGTGCAGCTGATTCTGTGAAAAAAAACACAAAAGACACAACATTTAAAACACGAAGCACACTGGGGAGAGAGAGAGAGAGAGAGAGTGTGTGTGTGTGTGTGTGTCTCTCTCTCGTACTGTGATCTGACTGAGTCCAGCCAGTCTCATGGTGAGTGTCGGACTCATAAAGTATTTGAAGGCCAGGTCCAGACTCTCTCTGTCGAAACACAGCGCACTGTCCAATGGCTCTTTCACCGTACTCCACATCAGATCGGCCATGTTACGCGCCGCGCTCTGACGCAATTCCTGATCCGACAACTTACACAGATACCTACAGAGAGAGAGAGAGCAAGATAGTTTCAGACAAGACTCTCCAGCTGTGATTTTTCATGAGGCAGATCAAACAGGCTGTCATCAGGTGCATATAGATCTCTGTTGGCAAATATTCAGTACAATTTAAAGGAATAGTTCACCCAAAAATGAAAATTCTCTCATCATTTACTCACCCTCATGCCATCCCAAATGTGTATGACTTTCTTCTGCAGAACACAAATGAAGAATTTTAGAAGAATATCTCAGCTCTGTAGGTCCATTCAATGTAAGTGAATAGTGACCAGAAATTTGAAGCTCCAAAATGCACATACAATTAGCATAAAAGTACATTTATCGATCCAATCGATTTTGGGTGAGAACAGACCATAAATATAACTCATTTTACACTATAAATCTTGACATCAGCAGTCTCCTTGGCAATCATGATTTCAAGCTCGATTACTCTTCCTAGCACCATCTAGCGCTCCGAGCATGTGTCAAGCACTAGGAAGTGTAATCGAGCTTGAAATCATGATTGCCAAGGAGACTGCAATAGCAAGATGTACAGTGAAAAAGGAACATTTTGGTCTGTTCTCACCCAAATCCATGGATTGGATTGCTTCAGAAGTCTTATGGATTACTTTTATGCTGCCTTTATGTGATGTTTGAAGCTTCAAAGTTCTGGTCACCATTCGCTTGCAATGTGAGGACCTATAAAGCTGAAATATATTTCTAAAAATATCCATTTGTGTTCTGCAGAAGAAAGAAAGTCAGACACATCTGGGATGGCATGAGTACCGTATTTTCCGGAAATAAAGTTGCACCTGACCATTAAGTCGCACCGAGTCAAAATCGCATTGTTGAGAGAAAAAAAACACACATAAGTCGCACCTCTGTATAAGTCGCACTGACAGAGGTTGCATGCAGAAGGCACTAGGACCCAGGAGCAGCCGCCAGACTTATACAGTATTAAGACAATGCCAGACAATATTAAGTCCTGCAGTCCTTGCAACTAAAAGGGATAGTTTAAACAAAAAGCAGAGGTGAACAATGTTTCTGGAAGTACACTAAACATACAGTATATATTTAAATTTACAGTGGATATAAGATATTTTTCACCATCTAAGTATAGTTATATGGAAACTTTTGAATTCCACAAATTTGTTTTAACTGTAATGTGCTATATAAAATCAAACTAAACTTAATTTAACACGTTAAAAATCATTTGTTTCCTAATCCATAACAGGCATCGTTTTCCTTTCATCAGGCTCTTTAATGATATAAGGAATCTTTATGAATATCTGAAGCAAACAAGGCCAGTTTATTTCCTAATATCTAACACCATTCTCACAGAACATACAGTATATGACACATTAGTTTGGCACATGAAGCAGAGCGGTTCCCTCGCGCTAGCAGTTCTGTGATGGCTCACGCCGCATATTTAGTGCAAGATGAATATAATGATTTTTTTAATGAAGGAAAAACCTCGGACAAGCCAAAATGCAGCCAAACTGTGGATTTGGCAAAAAAACAACAAAAAAAGCAACAAAAAAAAAAGAGGGGAAAAAAGGATAGAGGCAGGCAGATTTTGAATAGTCTCCGATGCATCCATGCTGTCAAAAACTTTTCCATGTTGTGGGTGATGTCTGAAGAGTTCTGTTGTAGTGTAGCTGTTGTTTAAGTACTAGATCGATTTGGTTAAGAGAACGTTTTTTCCCATGACCATAAAATTAATGTGGAAAAATGTAAATAACAATATTGATATTTGGTGGGGGCCTGGGTAGCTCAGTGAGTAAAGACGCTGACTAACACCCCTGGAGTCGTGAGTTTGAATCCAGGGCATGTCGAGTGACTTCAGCCAGGTCTCCTAAGCAACCATATTGGCCCGGTTGCTAGGGAGGGTAGAGTCACATAGGGTAACCTCCTCGTGGTTGCTAGAATGTGGTTTTCGCTCTCGGTGGGGCGCGTGGTGAGTTGTGCGTGGATGCCGCAGAGAATAGCGTGAAGCCTCCACACGCGCTACATCTCCGTGGTAACGCGTTCAACAAGCCACGTGACAAGATGCGCGGATTTACGGTCTCAGACGCAGAGGCAACTGAGATTTGTCCTCCGCCATCCGGATTGAGGCAAGTCACTACGCCACCACGAGGACTTAGAGCGCATTGGGAATTGGGCATTCCAAATTGGGGAGAAAATTTGTTTTTTAAATTAAATAAAAATAACAATATAGATTTTTGGCACGTGAACAACAATACAATATCGTAAGGAAAAATATTGCAATACTTTAACATAGATTTTTCTCCCCCACCTCTAGTTGTCATGACAACAAAGTAATATTGGATGTAACTTTGCACAGATAAGATTAGTACGCAATTTCATGTTTCATGACACTAAAATCATGTTTTGTGGCTATACTTCTGGAACAGTGTGTATTTGAATGTTTATGGACAGGCCCCATTCACTTCCATTGTAAGTGCCTTACTGTAACCACAACTGTTGCTCCTTTATTTTGTTGGAATAAATGAGGGAGGAGTCAAAATAATTTTTTTGTGGGAATAAACATCGCCACAAATGCTGTCGATTGAGCATAATTTATTTTAAACCCGGAACATTCTTTTAACACGTATGCTTTCAAAACTTTAAAATATTAACATTTATACCACTGCAATGCGCTGCCCCACAGAGTTTCGATATAAATGCATTACTGTAAATGAGATTTTAGCTAGTTTCTACAAACAGAGGGATGAGTCGAAATTATTGTCAGAAGCAATACACAGCCATAAACCCAGAGTTTACCTTTAAGGGGAAGCTGTATCTGTATCAAAAGTGCGTAACCACTGGTGAATGTGATAGCTTGTTGTATCAAAACCCAGAAAAACAGTTGACCGTTGAAAGCTTTAGTTGGAAATTAAAGCTAGTAAATGTAAGAGTCAGTATGATAAAGTCAGGATAGAGCACTTCCACGACACCATCAAAACCAATGATCAGAAAACCAAAGAAAAAGATAGAAACAGTTCTTCAGGATTCTGCCTGTATACACAAATGCTCTTTCTCACTGTGTCTCTATTTTGCTGCTCTAATCCTGTCTGGCTTGAGTCACATGACCTGCATTCTCTCAGCTCCCCCGCCAGCCGTCTGGCTCCCCCAAAGGTGATGTGAGGAGAGCTGTGGCGACTGTTGCTATGGTGAGGGATGCTCTTCCTAGCAACATTCTTGGCGGTAGTGCTCTTTATGAGAGCAAGCTCTGCCTGCCTCCCGTTTATTTTTTCTCTGTGGGTCACTCTTATAACCAATTAGATTAAACTAACACATTTTAGGAGAATGAGATCTAGTTGAATGTTCTTACCTGATAACATAAGTGCGAAAAGGGATGATGTGCTGCATCACAGCGGGAATGTGCAACCATATTCTGATCTGTAAGAAACACAAATTATGCTTTTAAAATAACTATTTTCATTTCAAGATTACTTTCAATGAGCATGAGATCGAAGGTTAACGTATGTGTAACACTACATGTCTGATTGGCTAAAACTCTGACATGCTGATCTCTGATTGGCTGAGACGTTTATTTCGATTAGGATAGACTCACGTTAGAGACAATGTTGATGAAGGCATGGGCGATGGGGAAGGGCAGTGTGTCAGGAGTGCCGAACTCAAAACAATCCTTCATCAGAGAAAGGCCGTGCTTCCCACAGAACATACACACATAGCGCAGCAGGTGTAGCGGGACCTCCACATCCTGTAACACACACACGTTAACACATTAGCATGCTACGTAATCCTTATTAAAAACAAATCACAAGTTATTTCTATCACAAATGACACCAAAAGAACAACTGTCTTCATTTCTAAAGCATGAACATGTGGCAAAATAATACCAGTTGGATGGAACAACAGGACAGAAACTGATTTTAAAACACATTCTTTAGAAGAGCTCTGTGATCACCAATCGTGAACAAGATTCCAACGAGATTCCACTTTGTTTTTTCGAGTTCTATCTGTTATATAACTGCTACTTGTTACTTTCGCATTGTCAAAAAAAATACAAATTTTCATTTCTTTGTTTTCTGTACATTCTAAGACAGCCAAACCATTATCAGTCTTCACTTTTAAAGGGATAGTTCACCCAAAAATGAAAATTCTCTCATCATTTACTCACCTCATGATTTTAAGAATATCTCAGCTCTGTTGATCTTCACAATGCAAGTGAATGGTGGCCAGAACTTTGAAGCTCCAAAAAGGTCATAAAAGCAGCATAAAACTAATCCATAAGACTACAGTGGTTTAATTAATATCTTCGGAAGCGATATAATAGGTGTGGGTGAGAAACAGATCAATATTTAAGTCCTTTTCTTACTATAAATTCTCCTCCCTGCCCAGAAGAGGGCAATATGCACAAAGAATGCGAATTGCCAAAAACAAAAGAAGAAAGTGAAAGTGGAGATTTAAAGAAAAAAAAAGGACTTAAATATTGATGTTTCTCACCCACACCTATCATATCACTTCTGAAGACATGGATTTAGCCACTGGAGTCTTACGGATTAGTTTTATGCTGCTTTTATGTGCTTTTTGGAGCTTCAAAGTTTTGGTCACCATTCACTTGCACTGAATGGATCTACAGAGCTGAGACATTCTCCTAAAAATCTTTATTTGTGTTCAGCAGAAGTCAGTCATACACATCTGGGATGGCATGAGGGTGAGTAAATGATGAGAATTTTCATTTTTGGGTGAACTATCCCTTTAAGTTTTAGTATTTAAGTTGTAGTATGACTGATTTCAGATTTACCTGCCACTAAATGTCACAAAAAAATAAAACAAACTCTAGATGGTTGCTTTAGATACTGGTCACATGGTCTCTGAGTGGGCCGTTCTTTTCCAGAATAAACTGCAGAGTGGACCAGACTTTATTCTTATAGTCAAAAGTAAGTCTCACAGAGTCTTATGTACGGCTCCTGTTTCCTTTACATTAAAACAGGAGCACAACTGTCTGTTTCCGTGGCATGTTTGAATAAAGTGAAAACAGACTGGTGGATCAGGGCGATGACAGATGTTCTTCTAAATTAACAGCTGACATGAATTTCATCCAGATACAGCTTCAGTCCGAAAGACATGTTTGCTGATATCGTGCTCATACGAGCTCCATGGATCTACAGAGGCCTGCTTTATATTAAGTTTTTGAATGAGAAGTCACTGCCAATGCCATAGTTGCATTTAATAACTAAAATCCTTAATGATTCATGAGAGCAGATGAATTGTAATAGCCAATATTCAAACAAAGAACAACTCGTAATTTGAGACATTGGACCACACCTAGTTCTAGTCAGAGTCAGTTAGTACTGAACTGAAAGGCAGTGGCCCCAAAAAGTTTATTTCTGAACTTTGTGATTCAGGCCAATGTCATGAGCGTGTCTGCTTATGTGAGCGAGAGACTTACATTCATATCACAGAAAGAGCCGAGGATATTGCTCTCTTGTGCCGAGATATCCTGGGGGAAAAAAAATAGGGATATTAAAATAAAATTAAAAAAAAGAGAGAAAGAGAATGACCAAATTAAAATAAAATAAAAAACATACAAGTGAGCGACTACAAACAATCCAAAACTGTTCAAAGAAAAAAGCTCCTCCACTCTATTAAGGTTTTGTCAAGTTATTTAACACAGTTTGTCCAAATGTTCAGGAATAATGGAGCCCTAACTGGAAGAGTGTATCAAGTAACTCTTTGTGCATGTGTTATATCTGTAGTGTGATTGTGTTGTGCGGGTTGTGTGTATATATTATCTCTATGGAGCTCAAAAGCAGAGTTCTGAAAGTAACAAAGCCAATCAAACGCAAATAGCGCAATTCATTTTTTGTGATAATACATGTCTACAAACCATTGAAAACAATGTTATTTCATTTTGAATTGCCAATTCCTATTGAAGTACTACACTACCCACAATCCTGAAGCGAGATCCACCAATCAGAACCAGGGTGGGTGACATACCAGTTAAATCAATGTATTCGACAAAATGTGTCAGCTGGTGGAAATTTTTGAGTTTTGTTTCTCTTGCGGTAATGCAAAACCCCGCCGTACGGTAGGGAATTCACATTCCAGTAAAGGTTGCGCAACAAGTAAAAAGTGCCTTTTTCTTCACTGTCTTGGATAAACATGCACACAGTGCTGTAGATAAAGTAACTAATACAAATTGTAAAAAAAATAATTAAAAATAATAATTGTAACACTTTAAAATAAGGTTCTATTAGTTAGCGTTAGTTAATGCATTAGATATAATAAACAATATATTTATATTTTTTACAGCATACATTTTTACAACAATATGTTTACAGCATTTGTTCACCTTTGTTGATGTTAGTTTACAAAAATACAATTATTTATTATTAGCTCATAGTGTATTAACTAATCTTAACATATACAAACTTTTGAATTTAAAAATGTCTTAGTATATGTAGAAATAAACATGGAAAAAATATATACACTGGCGGCCAAAAGTGCAGCAATGACAGCTTTGCAGATCATTGGCATCCTAGCTGTCAGTTTGTGCAGATACTCAGGTGACATTTCACCCCACACTTCCTGTAGCACTTGCCATAGATGTGGCTGTCTTGTCGGGCACTTCTCACGCACCTTACAGTCTAGCTGATCCCACAAAAGCTCAATGGGGTTAAGATCCATAACACTCTTTTCCAGTTATCTGTTGTCCAATGTCTGTGTTTCTTTGCCCACTCTAACCTTTTCTTTTTGTTTTTCTGTTTCAAAAGTGGCTTTTTCTTTGCAATTCTTCCCATAAGGCCTGCACCCCTGAGTCTTCTCTTTACTGTTGTACATGAAACTGGTGTTGAGCGGGTAGAATTCAATGAAGCTGTCAGCTGAGGACATGTGAGGCGTCTATTTCTCAAACTAGAGACTCTGATGTACTTATCCTCTTGTTTAGTTGTACATCTGGTCTTCCACATCTCTTTCTGTCCTTGTTAGAACCAGTTGTCCTTTGTCTTTGAAGACTGTAGTGTACACCTTTGTATGAAATCTTCAGTTTTTTGGGCAATTTCAAGCATTGTATAGCCTTCATTCCTCAAAACAATGATTGACTGATGAGTTTCTAGAGAAAGCTGTTTCTTTTTTGCCATTTCTGACCTAATATTGACCTTACATACTGTGGCAACTCAAAAACAAACACAAAGACAAAGGCTGTGTCTCGTTTGGAAGACTGTGTCCTCCGGAGGTCGCATTTGTCGGCCGCATACGTCAGCGAGGCTGTCTCGTTTCAGAAAAGCGAGCCTTCGAATGTGACCTTCTTTCACGGGAATTCAGAGGATGCATGAGGTGAATCCTTCGTGGGCACTCACAACCCACAATTCTTTGCTTCAACAGAAATGTCTAAAAAATTAAATGACGCCAATTTGCCCGTAAATATGATGTTCAAACGCAAGGAATGTTAATTCCCAAGTTGAAGTACCTCAGTAGATGGGTGCAGAGTATATGTATAATTATATTAATATATAATTAAAATAACGTATTAGACTAAAAGTACACCTGTAAAACCTATTTTGTTTTCTCTTTACATCATAACTCTCCTAAATTTTACATCATACATTCCCTTCTAAAGGGACTTTGTTCCCTTCTCACTCAAAGTGCTCCCGCTTGTTAAAGAGTGGCGTGCTGTCATAGCAACCATGATACAATCTGTTTCCGTTTGTCCTACGAAGTCCGTCTCGTTTAAACGAGACTTGTTTAAAGGAGGATGCTCAGTATACTGCAGCCTTCAAAGGACACGTCCTACCTAGCATGCAGCCTTCCAAACGAGACACAACCTTTGTTAAGCTTCATTTAACGAACCAAATAGCTTTCAACTGTGTTTGATATAATGGCAAGTGATTTTCTAGTATCAAATGATCAATTTAGCATGATTACTCAAGGATAAGGTGTTGGAGTGATGGCTGCTGTCTAGATTTGATCAAAAATGACTTTTTTCAAATAGTGATGGTGCTGTTTTTTACATCAGTAATGTCCTGACTATACTTTGTGATCAGTTGAATGCCACTTTGGTGAATTAAAGAACCAATTTCCTTCCGAAACAGCAAAATCTGAACATTATTCCAAACTTATGGCCGCCACTGTATAAAATGTAAAAGTAATGTTCATTATAGGTTCATGTTAACTAATGTTGTCAACTAATGTTAACAAATTGTACCTTATTGTAAAGTGTTACCATAATAATTTATTTATTGATAAAGGGGTTTCACTGCAGTGAACATGACAGGTCAACATACTTTGGACATCATTTTAAAACGAACTTTTTTATTTATTTATTTTTTAATCATTTATAAATGCATATATTGTGATATATATATATGTATATTGTTAACGACCAAAACATTTAGAAGAATATTGCAATCTACATGTCTGCTTATATAATCCACCTCTATGTATGTAAAAGAAATTAGAGCAACACTTAAAATTAAATAAGGCTGTATTTGTTAACATTAGTAAATGCAACCAACAATGAATAATATATTTTTACAGCATTTATAAATCTTGGTTAATGTTAAATTTACACAAATACAATTGTTCATTGTACGCTTCAAGTTCATAACATTAACTAATGATAATATATACAACTTCTGATTTTAACAATGTATTAGTATATGTTAAAATGAACATTAATAATAGCAGAAAAAGTATTGTTCATTGTAAGTTTGTTCACAAATATTAACTAATTCAAACTTTTTGTAGTGCCGTCAAAATTTCATTAAAAATTCCAGAATTCTTTTGTAATGTTCAACACGAAATGCCTCTCACAACCCATTTAACTTCTGCAATATGACATATTTCTGACTGAAACAGGATACTCAACAAGATAGGGTGGGACTTTATTTTATCCATCAGGAATTGATTGGACGGTGAAAATTAGGCATTACAAAACAATGAAATTTTGATTGGACAAGCACGTTTGAAGGTGTTATAAAATTACTATACACCCACACCTGTGAGCACACACTATTAATGCACTGTGTGTTTTGTTTTTTATATTACCTCTATCGTGGGATGTGTGTTGTGTTTGTAGGCCGTATATAGGGGGAACTGGATCTGGAAGATCTTGGCAGCACATAGCAGCAGTTTCTCCTGGTCTTCTGTGCTCCAGGATGCAAATGGGTCCAGGCTACTGTCAGTCATGCTCTCGTCCGCCATGGGCTCACCGAGTCTGGGCTGAGGGTCCGGTTTGACCCCCTGGTTTTGGTTCTGCTGCTCATCTCCTTCCTCCATTCCACCATCCTCTTCAGCTGAGTCCCTTTCCACATTCAAAGGCTCATCCTCATTGGGTGAAGGCTGGGGCTGGGAGGACCCCCACTCTGACCCCGCCTCCTCAGTCCTGCTGTTGCTAATGCCATTGCGTAGACTGTCCCTAAGGTTGGTCACTTGGGCAATCACCAGGTTAATGAGGGCATAGACCAGCTGGCTGAACACCTCGAGGTGTTTGTATTCTTTAAAACAACACAGACACTGCCTGCAGATGAACACAAAGAAAATCAAGGTCTGCTGTCCCGTCACGTTTACATGCCAGTGTATGAAATAATGTGTGAAAAACTGCCATAATGAAAGAGAAAACAACACAACATGCTGCAGAATGGAGTGCAGAACGAATGAATGAATAAAAACTGACCTCTGTGTCCATGTGCTAATATATGTGAAGACTCTTAAGGCGTGCTCCTTCTTCAGCTGTAGGCCATCTGAGCTGTCTGCTTCTGAGACTGAGAGAGAGAGAGACCCACACACACATTTAATGAACCTGGTACAGGTCCAGGGTCAGGGTGAGTTCAGATACATTTCGCACTTTAAACGTTTGCATTCAGTCAGCCGAAAACAATAATTCATCCTTTAAAATTTACAATTAAAACACAGAGAACAGAAACAATAAAATATCCAGTAATTTAATCTGACTTACTTTCTCTCTCTCTCTCTCCAACACACACACACACACCACACACACACACACACACACACACACACACACAGTCTTTTCACTCATTCTGTCTTACACCGTCAATCAGTGATTTGTTTTACATTTCATTAGGAACTGGTACAGAGTTTTGTTTGATGTTCAGTTTTCAGAGCTTGCGACTAGATTTACTTTCTCATGTCAAATGCACTAAAGAGGATTTTCAATAAAAAAGGCATTCTTTAATCAGAATTATGTGTTTTCAGTAATGAAATTCAGTTGGTCTTATTAAAATGAAGATTTTTAGTATTATAAGTATTATTTGCAAACTGTACATTTGGGTGTCCAGCTATACAACTCACGTTGCACAAATGCCTGTTTTCCCCATTCTATATGTATCACTTGATATAAAAACTAAAAAACTAAAACTAACAAATAACTAAAACTAACAAATAACTAAATTGGAGTGAAAATGTAAAACAAAATAGAAATAAAAACTAAATTAAAAATGTAAAACTATTATAACCTTGGTTGGATTTTAAGAATCAATTTCCAATTGCAATTAATCTGAAAATCTTTATTTTTACCTAACCCTAGACATTTTGTGAAAGTAAATAATGACAGAATTTTCATTTTTGGGGGAGCGTTTCCTTTAAAGTAGCACATCTCTCCTCCACAAACCGCATGATTTGTCGTATCACTTATGGCTGAAACACAATTGTTGTGCAACATGTTAATACAGAATGTTCTGTCTTTCCCACGCACAAATACATCTTAATCCGTAACAGTCTGGACAACACTATGCCTGGAACTGGGAATCATTAGATCCTCTGAACCCAAAATTTCAAAAATGTAAGCTCCAAATAAGCATCAAGCATAATAAGTTACATATGATCAAGAAAAAGTGAACTCATTTGCAGTATTAAGTAAGTACAGGTCAACCAAAAGTGGATTTTGCTGATAACGATCATAACTAAGGTGGTGAAGTCAGATAACTGATTAATCGTTTGATAGTTTTAAAAATCAATTTAAAAACAAAAAGTCTTTCCTTACTGTGACAGGTACAGATTAGGGATACACCGATACCACTTTTTCTCTTCCGATCCGATTCCGATATCTGAAATCTCAGTATCGGCCGATACCGATCCCAAGCCGATAACAGTGTTGTTTTTCTGCATAATATCTTTACATTATTGAGTGGAACTAATTATGGGTACTCTTTAATATGTAAAGAAACAAACCTCTAACTACACATTATTTCAATATAAATGTATAGCTTATTAAGAAAAACTTTGTTAACTAGTTTACTGGATAATGTAGCAAAAAATTAACAGTAATTCCAGTCTACAAGTCTTCAGTAGAAAAGAAACCAGTGTTTTATTTTTGCCTTTTTTTTTCTTTTCTTTTTTTTTTTAAATAGACTTTAAAAGATTCAGATCTCTTTTTTTGTTCAATTTAGTTGTAAGACATCAGTCCACTTTTCATTCACACAGTTATTTATTGGAACTCATTCAACTTAAATATTGTTATAAACTGTAAACAAATACTAATGATGACAATAATAATAATAGATTGTTATTAATATTATTATTATTGACTTTTAATTTTAAATACAACAGTAATATATTTAAATCGTGCACTTTTTAAACCCTCACGCTTTTCTAAACTCTCCAGGAAGTCCTGTATGAGTCTGTTTGTAGGCACGTTCACAGTAGTTGAATTCGCTTCTTATTCAAATTCTGGTATAATGCACCACCGGTGTCGTTCTAAATGCATATTATAAATGAACCGTACTACTGAACATCTACATCTGATATGCTGTTCTTGAGTAGCGCCCAAATATTGTGCACCGCTGTGAAGGCTAAAAATAGCCGCGAGTGCATCACCAGCCTGTGCGTGAGTTTGTTTCAACATTCACTAACGCGCTGGCGCTGCGCATACTACATATTTACTTATTAAATACAGCCTTTTGTGATTCACAGAGCTATCACACGTCTTCAAGTGGCTTTGAATAAAATGCACAAGTCATATGAACTGCTTTAATGGTGTTTTTATGGTTCTTTTATGTCATTTTTGGAGCTTGACAGTAACGAACATGACTAATACACAGTATCGGATTTGGATCGGGCTCATCAGACCGATACCCGATCAGTCTAAAAGCTTCAGTATCGGAGCTGATACCAATCCATGCTATGTATTGTTCAACCAAAATCCCATTAATAACCGGGAAAAATTACGATTTGGTGCACAATGCGGGACTTTTAACTATAAACAAGCCTGAAACACACAAGGGACTCTTATTTTTAAATGACAGAAACTTATCTCAGTTACAATTACAAAATATGCATTGAAGTATAAAAACATCAATTATGAAAGATTTAAATACAGCAAATCACAACATGACTGTTTTTATTTCACCTCTAGAGGCCGCTTTTATACGGTAGAATCAAACCGTTCTTACCGTCGAGTCCTCCAGATTTGGCCACAGAACAAGGAGGAATAAAACAAAATAAAATCTATTGGCAACTATCAGCACAGATGAGGCTAATCGGTAAACCTGATACGTTGGTTTACTTCTACTATTGAGTGATTGTGTACCGTGTTTGTGTGTTGAGTTTAGGTGCACCCTCTCACCTAACCACACACACATACATACACACATGTATGCACAATAGAGCGCAGTAAAAGTTTTCCATGGTAATGAGGGAGTTAAAGGACTTGGTAATGTACCTTAGGGTTGTACAGTTCAGTCAAGCAGCTGGCTAGCCTTGACCTACATGAGATTTTTCTCTCTTCACTCCCTCACGTTCTGTAAAACAGCTTTCCTGTCTATTTTCCATCATTCCCATGCAGCTCAAATGGTAACAATCCAGGGCATTGTGTTCAGGCCTGACTGAGAAACAGAATGATTGTGATAATAATCTGTTTTCAAAGCCGTTCTTCTCAAAACTCACAACCGCAAAAGCTTCCTAAAACCCTCAAACCCTTATGCTACAAAAAAGTTAGTAAAACTCCTCACACAGTCTAACCGAATAGCATTATTGGGTTCTTTTTAAAGGGATAGTTCAAGAGTTATATGGAATACTTTTGTGGCGCTTTAATGGGGTGATTCTCATGAAACCCGTCAACAAAATGTCCTTGTCCTATTTCACTCCAAAATCAATTAAATTTTTTTTGCATTGAGACATTATTTTCAGGACATTTAAGCCCTCAATTCTCATTAACGCAGTACGAAAAAAGATGGCCATTATAATATTCTCATTACCGCAACATGAAAAACAAAAATATATATTATTTAAATTATAAAGCATTTATACATCATCATGGTAGTAGCCTACTTCCTAGGAACTTAAAGGTGTACTCAGTGACTTTTTGCTTGTGTCATCTTGGACTTACAGTGACACCTAGTGGTGTGGATGCAGTATTATTCAAAATCAATAGTTTTCAGTTACAGATGCCATTGTAGAAATTCACTATTCACAATCAGCCAGAATTAATTTAATCCAAGAGTTGAAGTGTCCAAAAACAAGACGGTTACTGAGATTAAGCAAGTAGTATTCATCTGGTCATGTGATTCTAAAATGGCAGCCCCCATGAGGGCGCCCCTGCCCCATGTAAAATAAAACAGCTTTTATAAGGATACGGATATGACTAGAGTCCTCATCTCATGAGTGCTCAAAATTTTAAACATATGTTTCAAAATTACAATTAGTTTCTTTAGGAGTAAAACTTTTTTTATGGAGAAAAAATTACTGAGTGCACCTTTAATTGTAATCAAGTAAAAACAAAACTGTTACAGTAATGGGAATCATCTAGTGCTGCAACAACTAATCGGTAAAATTGATAATGAAAATCATCAACAATGAATTTCATTATCCATAAGGATATGTGCTGCGTGCACAGAGAAGCTCCGTCACTGACATCACTTTACAGTGGTGAAAAAGGTGTTTGCATAATGATGGAAAAATTACGGAGACAAGTTTAAGTGGAAAAAACGATAATTTTGAGTTTTGTGAGAGTACTGAATCATGAATTTAATGTGAATCTAACCAAATCCTTTCACCCTTTATCATTTCTTTAAAAAAAACACACACACACTCACACACACGCGCGGGCCTGGGTAGCTCAGTGGTAAAATACGCTGGCTACCACCCCTGGAGTTCGCTAGTTCGAATACCAGGGTGTGCTGAGTGACTCCAGCCAGGTCTCCTAAGCAACCAAATTGGCCTGGTTGCTAGGGAGGGTAGAGTCACATGAGGTAACCTCCTCGTGGTTGCTATAATGTGGTTCGTTCTCGGTGGGGCGCGTGGTGAGTTGGGCATGGTTGCCGCGGTGGATGGCGTGAAGCCTCCACACGCGCTGTCTCCGTGGCAACGCGCTCAACAAGCCAGGTGATAAGGTGCACGGGTTGACGGTCTCAGACGCGGAGGCAACTGAGATTCATCTTCCGCCACCTGGACAGAGGCGAATCACTACGCGAGCACGAGGACTTAAAAAGCGCACTGGGAATTGGGCATTCCAAATTTGGAGAAAAAGGAGAAAAAGAAGAAAAAGAAAAAAAAAAAACACAAAACATCCACATTTTAATAAAATACTGGAAGTATTTTTAAATCCAATTAATCGATTAATCGAAGAAATAATCGAAGATTAACCGATTATCAGAATAAATCATTAGTTGCAACCCTAGAATCATTGTTGAAAACAATGGGAATAGTAAAAGTAAAACCTCTAAAAATTCCATTACGTTAATGAGAATTGGGGGGTTAAAATGTGCTCAAGTGTCATGAAAATAATGTCACAATGCAAAAACAATTAACTGGTCACTATATGCTTTGAAACATTCTATAAAATTAGCCACATTTTTTTTTGAGTTCCATGGAAGAAAGTCATGACAGTGAGTAAAAGAAGACAATTCTTATTTTTGGATGAACTAACTTTTTTTTAAAGAGGATATAAAGTTTTTTTTTTTTTTTTTTTTACAATGATTTAGGCCTACATCTTTTCTTCTTTTTTGTTTTTTATGACATCTGGCACCAGAACTGGTCCAGTGACTGTCTGGCTGCTATTGTACCTAAACATAAAATTACAGTGTATGCATAAACTACCACTTACAAATACAAAGCATAAAGGTTTTAAAACACACACACAGCATTAAAACTGGAAAAGGTCTGTCCTGAACACACATACAGCAAATCTTTTTCAGGTTAACAACACTGTCAAACACACACAATTAAAAGGAATAGTTACAAAAATGAAAATTCTCTCATCATTTACTCACCCTCATGCCATCCCAGATGTGTATGACTTTCTTTCTTCAGCAGAACACAAACAAAGATTTTTAGAAGAATGTTTCAGCTCTGTAGCTCCATACAACGTAAGTGAATGGTGATCAGACCTTTGTAGCTCCAAAAAGGAAACATAGAAGTAATCCATAAGACTCCAGTGGTTCAATACATATCCTCAGTAGCAATATAACAGGTGTGGGTGAGAAACAGATGAAAAAAAAAAAAAAGTCATTTTTCCTATAAATCTCCACTTTCACTTTTACATCTGAAAATGTCACATGTGGTGCCTGTTTAGTTTTACTTCCACATCTGAAAGTGAATGTTAAAGTGGAGATTTACAGTAAAAAAAGGACTTAAATATTGTTCTGTTTCACACCTATTATATTGCTTCTGAAGTCATTAATTTAACCACTGGAGTTGTTTGGATTACTTTCATGTTTGCTTTATGTGATTTTTGGAGCTACAAATGTCTAATCAACATTTACTTGCATTGTATGGACCTAAAGAGCTGAAACATTCTTCTAAAAATCTTTGTTTGTGTTCTGCTGAAGAAAGAAAGTCATACACATCTGGGATGGTGTGAGGGTGAGTAAATGATGAAAGAATTTTCATTTTTGGGTGAACTAACTTTTTAAAGGGTGGGGTTTGCTGGCTATCTCCATACACACACAAACCACAGCTTTTGTGGGGGTCAAAGGTTAAGCTGCATATGCACATATGGGGCTGCAACTCACTATGGGGGAGCACAGACACGAGACATGCCTGAAGGCCAAACACACACTAACTAATAGGCTTATATTATAAGATTATTCACACAAAATAGGCAGAAATTATCTCGCAAGTACGCGTATGCAAATGCAAGCCCTTGGCCAACGCAATGCTAATGCGCGGTCCGGTTAAACAAGCTTAACATGTGTTTTTGCGTTACTGTAGCAGTTACAAACTCAGTACTCGAGGGGGCGATAGAGTTACATTCAAAAGTATGTGCCATTAAACTGGATGTGTTATTCAGGTAAGTTGCTATAAAATATTGACTTGTATTCACTGACTAGTTCACACTGAATTGTTCTTTAGCATCACCTGCACCGACATTAGGGATGCAACATGTACTTACGTTGTGTTATGAATTGCGGTCTGACACAGTTTGGAACACAACATATCACGAAATTGAGCTCGGGTAGCTAGAAGCGCCAGCGTTCATGTTTGCATAGTGTGTTTCGGTCTCAAGAGTCCAAGCTTGGATTATTTACTTCTTAAACGTAAACCTGGATTTAGGTAA
Source organism: Myxocyprinus asiaticus (assembly GCF_019703515.2). Lineage (NCBI taxonomy): Eukaryota > Metazoa > Chordata > Actinopteri > Cypriniformes > Catostomidae > Myxocyprinus > Myxocyprinus asiaticus. Next base: position 50,301,801 of record NC_059351.1, read on the forward strand.
AACAATTAGGCTAATCTAAACAAAAGTAGGCATTTCAATACACCGGAGAACACTAACAAACCACATCACCTCTGTGAATGGGGATTTACAAAATGTTTACAGCCACGAGATGCTAAAAATGACTATGTTTAGGCTATCACCTTGTCAACCATTGCGAAATCAGGAGTGACTCCTGTTTTCTGTTTACACATGGAATACAGGAGTCACTCCAGAACTGGCGATGGTCGACAGTCAGTACGTTTACATGCACTTTAAAAGACTAAAACAACAATTTGTCTTATTAAAATGTCTTATTAAAAAGTGTAGTATCATCCCTAATGGAACACGTAACATTTTTTTTTACTACACGGAAACATTCGCCATTTAACTGCGGACAGAAGTGACATCAAACATGCAATGTGTTGCCGCTAGCTTTAGCCATCCTCACTTTAACACTTGTAACTCAATTCACATACATATTCAGACAAATTGGGGTAGGCCTGTCGCGATTATTAAATAATCATCTGATCGCGGTTATTTAATCTAACCGCAGTTATTTGAAATGATCGCGATTATTGTGCACTTCAAATTCCAATCATATTTTAATGCCCGAATAAGGGCATTTTAAAGGAATATATAAATGCCATGAACGGCACATTTGTGCGTCATTCAACTGAACTCCGAGCGGCACTGAGCCGCACCACGGACATCAACCCAGAGCAGCTCCTGTCCGGAAGAGTGTGTGAAATGCTTCTCAAACGCTCTGATGCGCTCATGACAAACTCCCACGAAAATATAAACGAACAAAGGTAAACGTTGATAGTGAACGCAAAGCACTCTGGTTTCACTTTAATTTAATGATCGAGTCATGGCAAATGTTCCTGTTCAAAGCGGGTTCATTCACACGTTGTTAATGACACAGAGGAGGTGACGCATGCTTTATTTCGGAGTGATGCTGAAATCATATATCAAAGGTTTTGGTTCATGAGAAATAATGGCTCGTGGGTTTCATCAAAGAGCATTAAAACAATTTGTCAAAGTGAAGAAATTAGGACAGAACTATTTTACTATTGCTTAATTTAACATAATATTCTATTATGTAATATAAATACAAAAAAAAAATCTATATTTTTTATTATATTTAAATTATATATATATATATATATATATATTGCCCCCATAGCCTTCAATTTTGTTTTAAATAAGTTCCAAAAACAACAGTGTAAATGTAAAACTGACCAAATCTAAAGTTGACCAAAGAGATAGATTTAAGTATTTAGAAATATTTTATATATGTTTTTAAAAACATATTTTAATGGGGCCTGGGTAGCTCAGTGGTAAAAGACGCTGGCTACCACCCCTGGAGTTTGCTAGCACGCTAGTTCGAATCCCAGGGCGTGCTGAGTGACTCCAAGCAACCAAATTGTCCCAGTTGCTAGGGAGGGTAGAGTCACATGGGGTAACCTCCTTGTGATCGCTATAATGTGGTTCTCGTTCTCAGTGGGGCATGTGGTGAGTTGAGTGTGGTTGCCGTGGTGGTTGCCGTGGTGGATGGCGTGAAGCCTCCACACGCGCTATGTCTCCGTAGCAACGTGCTCAACAAGCCACATGATGAGATGCGCGGGTTGACGGTCTCGGATTCATCCTCCACCACCCAGATTGAGGCGAGTCATTACACGACCACGAGGACTTAAAAGCACATTGGGAATTGGGCATTCCAAATTGGGAGAAAAAGGGGAAAAAATCAAAAAAATAAATAAATATTTTAATGTCATTCATATAGTTTTCAAGTCTTAAAATGAAATCTTATATCCCAATTGAATTCTATGATTAATATATTTGAAGTTAAATATGTAAAAATGAATTCTTAAGATGTATGAAGCACACTTGCACCTTAAGAAATATGACAATTTATATGACCATTAATCGTGAAAGCCCTAAAGGGGCAATTAATCATCATAGCCCTGAAACACACAATTAATCGTCATAGCCCTGAAACAGACAATTAATTTTTAAAAAAATTTTTTTGCTGCATTTTCTGTGTAAACAAACTACTCGCACTACTTGCACTTAAAAATAATGTAGAATAGTGCAGAAGTGTGCGGTTTCGGATGCACCTTTTGATAATGCGTTAGTAGCACAGATCATATTGAAAGATTAGAACTGTAGCTCGATTATAACTGGACATGTAAACACTGAGTGATCTAGTGACATCGATTTTATGGGATTCACTCCCGCATTTAAATGCTATTGCTAGTCCCAACACTTTTCATGTGCATTTGGCTTATGTCAACAAACACAAAATTCCCAATACATTCAACAGAATGCATTTTCTTTTATTTCTTTGCATAGGGATTATAATACTTCTGAAGGATCTGAACACAAATCCACAGGTTTATTTACAAAACAATCGCACGGAAATTAATGGATTCATCCTGGTTGTTTGAGTCAAATCATGACACCCATCTTAATATTCAGTTATTGTTGTTTTTTTTGGAGATACTGAATAAAATAGTATTCGATGTCCATCCAATTAACCAATGAGATACAAGCAAGACAGTCTGCACAGTAATGAAAGCCCATCATCAAAAGACAAAGGATTTCTGGACATGGTACCATGGCAATGCCATGTTTTTTGGACATGGTAATTCTATGCTATCCTTTGAATCACTTTGGAGCACCATGCAAACAGCATGGTATATACACTGGCAGCCAAAAGTTTGGAATAATGTACAGCTTTTACTGTTTCTGAAGGAAACTGGTTCTTTTATTCACCAAAGTGGCATTCAACTGATCAAAATGTATATTTAGGACATTAACAGTGTGAAAAATTACTATTACAATTTGAAAAAAAATTTCAGAACTTCTTAAACTACTTCAAAGATTTCTCATCAAAAAATCCTCCATGTGCAGCAATGACAGCTTTGCAGATCCTTGTTATTCTAGCTGTCAGTTTGTGCAGATACTCAGGTGACATTTCACCCCACACTTCCTGTAGCACTTGTCATAGATGTGACTGTCTTGTCGGGCACTTCTCACACACCTTACAGTCTAGCTGATCCCACAAAAGCTCAATGGGGTTAAGATCCAGAACACTCTTTTCCAATTATCTGTTGTCCAATGTCTGTATTTCTTTGCCCACTCTAACCTTTTCTTTTTGTTTTTCTGTTTCAAAAGTGGCTTTTTCTTCGCAATTCTTCCCATAAGGCCTGCACCCCTGAGACTTCTCTTTACTGTTGTACATGAAACTGGTGTTGAGCGGGTAGAATTCAATGAAGCTGTCAGCTGAGGACATGTGAGGCGTCTATTTCTCAAACTAGAGACTCTGATGTACTTATCCTCTTGTTTCGTTGTAAATCTGGTCTTCCACATCTCTTTCTGTCCTTGTTAGATCCAGTTGTCCTTTGTCTTTGAAGACTGTAGTGTACACCTTTGTATGAAATCTTCAGTTTTTTGGCAATTTCAAGCATTGTATAGCCTTCATTCCTCAAAACAATGATTGACTGACGAGTTTTTAGAGAAAGCTGTTTCTTTATTGCCATTTTTGACCTGATATTGACCTTAAGACATGCCAGTCTATTGCATACTGTGGCAACTCAAAAACAACACAAAGACAACGTTAAGCTTCATTTAATGAACCAAATAGCTTTCAACTGTGTTTGATATAATGGCAAGTGATTTTCTAGTATCAAATGAGCAATTTATCATGATTACTCAAGGATAAGGTGTTGGAGTGATGTCTGCTGGAAATGGGGTCTGTCTAGATTTGATGAAAAATTACTTTTTTCAAATAGTGATGGTGCTGTTTTTTACATCAGTAATATCCGGACTATACTTTGTGATCAGTTGAATGCCACTTTGGTGATTAAAGTACCAAATTCCTTCCGAAACAGCAAAATCTGTACATTATTCCAAACTTTTGGCCGCCAGTGTAATTATGCCAATCATTCAGTACAATGGTATATACAAGTACCGCATGCCAATTTATCATCACTGAGCCAAACAAGATTTCACTCAATCCACAACTATAGCATCAGTCACCCCGTTGACATGCCAAAACATCACCATTTAAGCAAAGAAATCCAATCAAGCCACATCAGATCACACACAACAAAGCCCAAACAACACACAAATACTGGCTCATTTCTGCCCTGCATCCCACATCAGGCCAAAGACCCTTAAAAGCTCCAATCATGCCTGTCTGATCACTTTAAATGCACCATAACACCAACGAATCAGTCGATTCAATATCAATAAACTTCGATAAGGATCGTGCTGTGTGTGTTCATAAGTTGATCGGAGTATTCTGAAGGATGACAATGTCAAAAACACTTTCAGCTCAGGCTAATGCTAAAGCTAATGTCAGTTCAACTTCTCGCCAGCCTCCAAACACACGAAAACAAACTGCTGTTGAAACCTTAAAATTCAACCATATCTGACATATTCGTATAAGGTTATTGCATATCAGATTAAACATGTAAATCTGCGCTGCTGTGAGGCATTGAGCCGCATGCTCGGACACTCATGCTAACAACTTCAGCTGCAAACAACTCGAAAAACACAACAAACTAAACAAACAACAAATACCGATGACTTACTCTCATTGAGCACCTCCAGAAGCTCGGCGCAGTTTTCACACATGGTTCATAAAGGCGGAAAGTGTGATTAGACCATTGGACAAACAAAATGTAGCCTGTTTTTCTCTCTGTCTCTTTTAAGGGGGTGTTTAAGGCCCGACGAAATGCTTGATAGAGGTTCGTTTTTATTAGACAACACAACCAGGGAGGTTTGTACTCATGCAAGCGGAATTATTAGCCGAAATGTCGAGGGTGCAGACTGTAAATGTGAGGCACTAAATGAACAGAGAGTCAGTCTCCGAGCAGAGCGTTGCTGTGTAGACTTGCACATACGGTAGCCATGATGAACAGGGACGGCAGTTCCACTTCGGTTGTTTCCGTCGGGTGCCCTCGGATATATTCGGGTTCCTCCGGAAATTTTCGCGGTCGCTCGGGTGCAGACTGGCAACGTTCTGTGAGACACCGGCTGTTTCCGTCATGTCTTGGTGTGGTACGTTCGGCTTTTTTCGTCAATCCCGAACGGAGAGAGGGAGGAGCAACGGTTTGTTACACATCGGCTGTTTTCGTCATGTCTTGGTGCGGTCCATTCGGTTGTTTTTCGGAAATCTCGCGATCTCTCAACAACGTCTCGCAGTCGAGCACGTGGATGCGATGCGTATTAGTTTCAATTAATGTACTATAAGGACTGGTGACATATACAGAACACTATCGGTATTTGTTGTTTGTGCAACAGTTCTGGAGCATAGATTAGATTCATTCTGGGTTATAGCCAGAACATATCTTTATATCCTTTGTGTACAAAATAGGATCCGACTTTGTACATGCATAATGTAAAGACTTCCATACAATGCAAGTTAATGGTGGTGACCAAAACTTTGAAGCTCAAAAAATCACATAAAGGCAGCATAAAAGTAATCCATCTGACCCCAGTGGTGTAATCCATGTCTTCTGAAGCAATCTAATCGATTTTAAGAACAGACCAAAGGATAACTGCTTTTTCACTATAAATCATAACGTCAGTGATGATTTCAAGCTCGATTACACTTCCTAGCACCAGTTAGCACTCTGCATGAAGCAAGCACTAGGAAGTGTAATCGAGCATGAAATCATGATCACTCCGGAGACTGCTGATGTTATGATTTATAGTGAAAAAGGAGTTACATTTTCATCTGTTCTCACCCAAAATCAATTGGATCACTTCAGAAGACATGGATTAAACCACTTGAGTCTTACTTCTGCTGCCTTTGTGCTTTTCGGAGCTTCAAAGTTTTGGTCACCATTCACTTACATTGTATGGACGTACAGAGCTGAGATATTCTTCTAAAAATCTTCATTTGTGTACTGCAGAAGAAAGTCATACACATCTGCCCATGGCTTGAGGGTGAGTAAATGAGGGAATTTTCATTTTTGGGTGAACTATTTAAGTTCAACAAGTCCTACAAGCTAGGTGAAAGACACAAACACAATGCTTTGTAAAAATATCCAACTTTATGTTGCCATAGTACTAATACACAGCTTTACAAAGTGAATATGAACAGACCCTTCCATTATAATGGCATCCTTATGAAAAACAAAAAACACAGCAGACACTGAATTAAGACAACAATTCAGTCATTCCCAAAATACTGCAACCAAAGAAAAAAAAAAAAAAAAAAGAATTATATATATATCAAAACCTTCAAATAATATAAAAATGAACTCAGAGCAGCTTTACCACTGATCCCAATCCTTCACATTCACTTGCTGTGGTATGTACAAGCCACACGGCCGCACAGCTCAATGACGTGTCCCTATGTGAGAAAATCTCTTCCTGTGCAGTACACTTTCACCTTCATTGGCCTGTCTTACTATATATTACATATTCACAAACAGAAGAGGGTAAAGGGCAACAGGGAAAACATTTAAAATGTTTGAATAGTTTAAACGTTATGTACTTGCAAACAGGAAAGCAAAATACCAAACAGAAACCGTGGTGATTAATATACAGTGAATTGATATACACCAGTTTCCTCCATATAAAACACGCTGTTATGCTGCCAAGTAAATCCAAGGGGTGGCCGGGGACCGAGTGGGAGGGGCTTGGTACAAAGTGAAATGTTTTTAATTTACATATTGGCATTGATTTGGTCGACAAACAACCAACATATTTGTCCTCATCGAACCACTATGTTTCCATTGGAGGAGCTTTGAGGGCCCCTCACATATTCCTTCAGTGTAAAACTGTACAGGTGCTCATTCGCACATCTCCTCCGGGAGCTCGTGAGGGTTCAGGATTCCAGGAACAGACAGCTGGAGCTTGTGTTTCTCCTCCTGAGCTTGACGCAGAGCTGCTTCCCTCTCCTCCAGAAACAGATCTGTGGAGTCCTCGCCCGCAAACTCCTGCAAACACACAATATATTTGATTATGAGCAACTGTGGAAACAAAATCAGTCATATTAGACTGCAACAATCAGAATTATTAGATCCTGGTTGGACTGATTTTGTTCTTGTTAAACTTTCAGTGGCTGGCTGTACATTGGTCTATAGTTAGCTACAGAAAGAGGATGTAAAATCAAGCAGGAAGGAAGTGACATACCTTAATCTGCACCAGGAAGTCCCTTAGATGCTCTTTAAAGGCAGGAATGTCCTGATTCAAGCTGAACAGACCCGTGACAAACACCTTCACCTGAGCACTGAAAGAAACAGTATATTAACCTCTTCAACTCGTACAAATTTTTTGCCTGCAATTTTTCACACCCAAATTTAAATGCTCACCTTCCATACAGTTGACCAATTGCCAAAAAAAGGTAATTTTACAGAAAACCGCCCAAATTTCAAAAACAGATTTCAATCTTTCATAAATAATACTGCATATGTTTATAATCTTATGATGAGCAAATGTCCTTAATTTGTTAATGTAATTCTGGTTGTGTTCGCTCTATCTCCCTGCATGACATCTTATTTCATTCCACTAGACGGCAACAAGTACCAGCAAAAATAATTTTTCCTCTATCACCATCACAATATACAGATCTGAACTGTAGGTGGTGTTCTAATGCAGCTAAACACTGACACCATAGACATCCTGTCTTTTTTGGATCGCATGCGTGTTCCCCACTGTTTCGTCAAATATCTCGGCCTCTGAGTGGACTAGAAGCTCAATCTAGGTATCGTAAGAAAGCTGATATCGGTGATATATAACATTTCATCAGTAGTTGATAACATATTTTGCCAATCATTTGTTAATCATGCTTTTTTTTTTGCTGGACTGCAAATTATGCCTGAGATATAACATTTAATTAAACAAACAAGCTCACAGACATGTAAAAATGGCTCATTTTGAAGAAAACAGGCTATTTGGGTCTTACAGAAGCAGTGATCGGAGCAGGCATGAGACATTTGTTTTTGTCATCTTACAGGGATGATATTTTACTTTGTGATTCCTTTGATCATTCAAACTGTGGTGTTAGGATAAAATAAAGTCACATTACATTCACATTCCTCAGAATGAGAGCTTTCATTTGATATATGACTTGCCTATTTATGTGCTATGTGAAAAGTATTTATATTCATACTCTTATTTCTACATCACCTCTAGGTGACGGTCATTTGCGCCACAGAGGATTTCTGGCTTTTTGTTATTTCATATGTAACAAATGCAAAAGTGATGGGTTTCTATTCAAGTCTTTCTGGAACACTCCCGGGAGACTATTTCCTGTCATGACAGTGCAGCTCTTATCTACTTGAATGGGGGAACACCAAAATCTCAAAAAGGGTTGGTGAAGATTACGATCAAAGAACATATTTCAAATCATAAGTAAAATCTGACAACACTGGTATCATTAATTGTGCTTCTTTACCTCAGATTACACAAATAAAAAAATAAAAAAATGCAATTTTCCCAGCTTGTATAGCTAATGCACATGCACGTTCTCGAGATGATTGACAGGCTTATGCCTGTATCTAAACGTGATTGGTTCTTTTACCTGTAAGGTGGGACTTCCTTTCTACATCTGTTGACCATTGGGTGCTAGAGCTTTTTGGCTGGGCATTCCAATTTCTCTCATCCATTTTAATAGAAGTGGCACGTCTCTGCTAAATAGTCTCTGGTTTCTATGATAAGTTCAGATTCTAACCTTTCAAACGGTACCACACCTGACTGACTTATGTCTCCAGGGACTTGTACAATTTAAGCGTAAACATATCGCCAGCGGAATTTACAGTAAGAGGTTAACAAATGACAATGGCCACATGTATAACTAAAACAGCAACAAGATTCGAGACTGTTCAAGCAGCTTACTCTTGCAGGTGTGGGAATGCCGTCTTTAGCAGGTTGGCCACGTACTCCTGCACGTAGCCCTGATTGTTTGCCGTGGTGCCTGCGTTCAGCGCTACGCTGATTTTACCCTCCTCTATCAGGTTAAACATGTAGGCCAGGATGGAGGCGTGCATCGTCAAACCTGCCAATCAAATACACAGAGTGAATAAACTTTATTACAACACATAAGCATGGTGCTTATATCCACAAGTAGAAGTTGAATAAAATGGAATGAACAGAAAGGATCTCATAGGCACGTGAATCTCACAAATAAATGCCCCAGGGTATATTTCACCACAAAAGCAATAAAAGAAAAACAAAAACAATACTAATTTCAAAATGCTAAAGTTTAGAAACAAAGAAAATGAAGCCTATTTTTAGGACTGCTAAGGATTTTTGCATTTTGATATTTTTCAAAACAATTATGCAAATGCCCCAAAATAGGCTTCATTTGTTTTTTAGCTAAATATAATTTTCTTTCTTTTGGCTTTGGGGTGAAATATGACCAGGCCATTTCTTGTTTTTGTAAGATTCAAAAGCGTTTTGTTTGACAAGTTTCCATTATCTACACTGTAAATTTGTCACTCCATCTCTGCCTAGCAACTGACCAGCCGTGTGCGACGTATCCGTGACAACAGAGAAGATGTGTTGCAGGATGTCGCAGAAGTAGGTCTGATAGAAGCTTTGAGCGGCTCCCTCTTCCTGTGCGATGTTCTGCAGCATGGTGAACAGGATCTGAAGCCCTGGAGGGACACAAACACACTCCCAGTGAGTATTTTAAGTGATGTTTATGAATCAGAATCAAACTGAAGCTCAAGACATGCTGCCCACCTGTGTCGGCCACGTTCCTCATGGTGTGTTTAAAGGCCCAGATGATGGAGTCTAGCACCAGTTTGAACTGTGCAGGTGGGATGGACAGGAATGCTGGGAAACACTGGGAGTTGACAGCCTGGAGAAGGTAGAAGAAATGTGTTCTGTGCTCTGGGAATTCCTCAAAGTTCTGAAAAGGAAAATAAGGAGTGAAAGTGTTAAAATACATACAAATGCACATTATTTATCGGCAGCTGTATCGGTCAACATTATAATTATTTTTATTACCACAACAGCCTGATTAGGCCAATATTGGAATATTTAGTGTAAAAAAGGCTTAAGAACAGGCAAAAACCTGCATATTCATAATTTATGCCATAAAATTAAATGAACAGCTAATGTAAACGGCCAAAAATTCTATCAGTGATTCACTGCTTAAGTGAAGTCATGTCCTCATCAGGTGATTGATCCTTTCATTTGCCATTTACTTATCTATACTCAAGAGTCACACTGGTTGGATATGGCAGTGTTGGGCTCATGAGAATCTAAATGAAATAACCAATCACTGATAAAAGACTAACCTTGTTGATCATTTCCAAGGTGCATTCAAACACAGCGTCAAATATCTTCGGGATCTCTCCTGTTATGTGACTCCCAAGTTTGTTGACGATGGTTGCCATGGTGCTGAGCACCTCTGGTTCTCGAGCAGCTGGAACGTTCCTTTGGTAGTCAATGAGAACTGCCTCCAGCAAAGGTGGAACAAAGTTCTCTCCGACCTGAGAACACAAAATATCATTGTCAAATCTGTCTTTATGACTCATTATAAGCTCTGGCTGATCCAGGACAAGCGGAACTCACCATCTGTGGGTCGTTGGAGCGGCTGACCCATCCTGAGATGAGTTTGAGAGTTTCTCTCTTCACTGTTCGCATGCTCCTGATCAGAGGCTGCTTTGTCACCATTTCGCCTGCAGAGACAGTGTTTTACACATTAACTCTGATGTATAACAATAAGCCAGTTATTGAGTCTTATCCTAAATGTCTGTTTGTGTGCGTCGCTCACCGTTGGTCTGGACGGCAGAGGAAATGTTCTCACTAAGGCACTTGTACACATTGAGCATGTCCAGGTAGATGCGTCCCAGCTGCAGGACGAAGGGGTGTCCCACAGCTTTACATGCTCTGACATTGGTCTTCAGGATGCTGCCTAGCTGACGCACTGTCTCGGGGTCCTTCAGGATGTCCACGTTCTGAAAAAAGAAATCAGATTTTGGTGTTATTCTTTCAAGTTTTCAATCTTAGCACCCACTTCTGTATCAAGCGATATGAAAATGTTCACCGCCATGCTCAACCTCACACAACAAACTAATGACTATGAAATGGAAATGGTTTTGATTTATCAGAAACTGAAAACTGAACCTTTTTTTTTTTTGCTCTAATAGATTTGTTTGATTTATTAAATGTTTCCAAATTCTAATAACACTCACCTTGGTGGCCTGCTGAATGATGCTGTCCCACACCTGGTTGGGGAGCAGCATGTATTTCTCAATCAGGTGCTCTTGGACAGTCTGGTCCGTCTGAGCTCCAATCATGTAGCCCACAGCCTCGTAGAAGGTGTGCACCTGCTGTGGCTGCAGGTCACAGATGATGGTGTTGATGTTGTTGAGAATCTCATCGATGAAGGGCATCACCTCGCCCACCTGCACCTGTACAAAATGCCTCCTACATTTCTGAGCGATCTTGATGAACGTGTCACACGCCATGTCCTGCACGCCATCGTGCGTCTCTGAAAAAGAGATGAGGCTTTCTGGTTAGCATAACACCAGAATAAACACATTCGATGGAACTTGCCGAGACAGGAAAAACAAACATACACATGGAAGGACACCTGGTGTTAATTATGCTTTTTCTGCTGGACTGCAAATTTTGTTTAGGACATCTGCGATATAACATTGAATTATTTAACCAAGCAAGCTCACAGACATATAAAAATGGCTTATTTTGAAGAAAACAACCTAAGGTAAGAGTTGATAAAGAGTTTGTGGCTATTTGGGGCTTACAGAAGCAGTGATTGGAACAGAAACGAGATGGTTGTTTTTGTTGTCTTTAGAGATCATTTTCACTTTGTGATTCTTTTGAAAATCATTCGAACTGCGGTGTTAGAACAACAAAATAAACTTAACAGTCACTTTCCTGAGAATGAGAGCTTTCATAATGGTGTTCCGATTGACATACACCGGAATAAACACATCCAATGGAATTTGCAGAGACAGGATAAACACAGTCTCGCAAACATACACATGACAGCACACTTGGTGAAACTCTGTATACTCTTCCTCACCGTGCATGAACTCGAATAGCTTGTTGACGACAGTCTTGAGGAACTTCCAGTGGGCCCTAAGGAATCGTGGATACTGGCCAACGATGTACATGATGTTAGAGGCGATGATCGCCTTGTTGTCTTTCCCTCGTTTCTGTTCGCACAGACCCAGCAGATCCTGAGACAGAAAAACGGATCACAGTGTGAGATCCAAACATTAAGGGAAGCGCTTTTTCTCTTCACTGAAAGAGAAATGCATCCACAAAGCATCCAAAATCACTCACTAAAGTAGTAAGTTCTTTAGTGAGGTTTTATTTTCACTTTTAGTTTTCAAGCTCTGACTGCAATTTGAAAGTTGAGTAAAGACCTTAATGACGGTGACGAGGAATCTCTTCTCATCCTCCTCGTGCATGGCTCCACTGATGGACCCAATGGCCCAGCACAGTGTGTTTAGGTTCCTCCAGGACCACTCAGTACCGTTAACCTGATTATGAAGCTTCTCGGTCATGATACGCTCCGTATCGGCATAGTCTAGATGAGTCAAGTAGACTAGACAAAAGAAAGAACCAAACAAAAACATAAGCCTTCTCTGCCTGAAACGCTTAAGCCGAATGAGTAAAGCTCATGATGATTACCCAGAGTCTCTCTCATGTTCTTATAGAGGTTGATGGAGTCGGTGTCCTTCATGAACTCTCTCACTACCTCACCCTGATCGTTCTCCACCACCAGAACCTCCTCTGGTTTGGCCATGCGGCTCACCATAAGCAGACGCACCTGAGATGGGTCGAACACACACATGGCTTTCAGAAAGAGCATTTATGAGCAGATTCCTACCAACACCCTTTTATTTGAGGACAGCATGTCTGACCTTGGAGAGCACAGGCAGGTAGAGGTGTCTGCGGGGCGGCACGTCAAAGTGTTGGCTGGTGGACAGTAGAGGGGAGGTAGAAGTGGAGAATGGACTTTCTCTGTACAGCTCAGCAGCCAGATGGTTCCAATACTCCAGACAGATCTTAAAGATCTCCGTATCCTCCACCTCGGAAACCAGCAGCATGTAATGCAAAGCCTGAACACATGGAAGTCACATTATTAGACATGAGATCATCTGAGTGTGTGTGTATTTCAATAAACATCTCTCAGTATTTGTGTACCTCCATGAGTGTCTCTCTAAGGTTCAGTCGTTTCTCTATCAGTTGTCCGTGCTCTTTGAGGAATGTGCAGAGGAACAGGCTGAGGTTCTGGATGAAGTTTTGCTCGTCATCTTTCCCATTTGCGTACGCCAGACGAATATTTGTGTTCAGTGGCAGCATCTGTTAAAAACAAATCATATAATCTAATTTCTGATCAAACAAACATGGTGATAGCCATCAATTACACTTCATAAATGGACGTTTTTCTCCATCTCAACCTTTTCTTAAGCTTTGTAAAAAAAGTTTCAATTCTAAAAACATTACTGGGAACTATAAGAGGCAAACTCTTTGGACATACCCAGACCCATGTAACATCATGAAGTGTTCCTCCAATCGGAGGACCAGTTGTGTGTGCGTGTACCTGTTTGAGCTGCATCATGGTGAGAGTGAACAAGTTGACAAACTGCTCCTCGTACTGACTGACACTGACGCCTGCGATCTCCGTCAGACACTTCAGCGTCACGTTCCGGAACATTGGTACGTTCAGAAACTGCGCAAGGAGGCAAAACACCAATTAACAACCAATTCTAAGCTTGCTCCAAAGATCTTCAACTATCACTCTGTGATATTTGGTAAGACGAAGATGTAGGACTGCCAGCTTGGACACAAAGCTCGCAGCAGAGTGCCGATGAGATCAGCCAGCAGTCCTAATGATCTTCCTCTCTTTCTTACGCACAGGCAAACTGAATCAATGCAAGTGCGCCTTTGTCAGAGGATCAACTAATTTATTAAACAGTTACAACTGTCAGAGCACACTAAGATCATTTCCTTAGATTTGAGTCAGAGGTAGATCGATATATCTGTTTTACCGATTAATCAGTGCCGATTATTGCTTTTTGGTACTACCTATCCACTGCAAAACTCAACAGCGATACTTGCCGATATCTTTTTGGAAAGATTCTACAGTTACAACTGCTTGGTTCTACTGTACAACAGTGGCCTCTAGAGTTGAAATAAAACAATTACTGACACCTCATGGGGATTTGCTATATCGAAATCTTCCATCATTAACCATATTTACCCCTATTTTTATCACCACTTTATTGCATACTTTATTTTTATTAGATAATATACATACAAAATCCTTAATCTGGTGGATATACAAGCTAAAAAAGCCTAATTTGGTAAATACTTGAGCACTGTAATGGAGCTAAGTCTCCGTCATTTCAAAACAAAGAGTCCTTAGTCTGTTTAGGGTTTGTTCACAGTTAAAAGTCCCACGTTATGCACCAAATCTTGGATTTTATTAATTTTAGACTCTTGTAGCGACTATGTCTGTGCCCGTCATAGTAAGAAAAGACTAGGACATTTTTTTTTATCCTTCTATAAATTGATTTTTAAAACTATCTGCAGATTAATTGGTTATCAGCCTTTTCCACCACATTAGTTATTGGTATCACAAACTTCACTATTGGTTGACCACTAATCTGAGGTACTGTGTTGCTTAATAGATCAAGTGTACAGATCCTCATTTAATTTTGGTCTTTCAGATTAATTCCGAATTTAAGCACTGGACACTGTATGGGACTTTTCACACATGGGCCAAGTCACTTACAAGGACACCTTCAATAATATATTGGTGCTGTCATTGACCAAGTCACTTTCAAGTACCTTGTATACCAGCGTGCTGATAAGTTTGGTCTCAAATATGTAACCCAGCGGAATCCAGTTCAGGAAACGAAGCAGTGTCTCCAACGTGGCATGGACCAGAGGGGCATTCTGGGAATTCTCCTGGTGAACACAGCATCATGTCAGTGTTAAAAAATGAGAGGCTGCCACTGTAATATTCCAAGATAAACATGAGAGAATGATGTTGTTTGTAACCTACCATGACAAACTGGCAAAGCTGGAATATTTGGGAAAACTCATTGCACATACTGGGAGAAAAAGACAGATAATGATTAAACAGTTTCCACATCAGACTTCTCATTTAAGATTACTGAATAAGGATTTTTAAGAGAGCACCCTCATGAAGCAATTTCTAGCCAATAAAATATCTTAAAGCAGAGTATGACTAGAAAAATGTATGTTCACTAGAACTATTTCAACACTAAGATTTCATGCTGTCCCATTACATTTCTAGGCCTGAAAGTCACAGTTTTAAAACTCCCTGACATTTCCAGGTTTTCCAAGAACTTGGGAACCTTGAAAATACCTGTCCTTCAGGTGCTTGGCTTTGACCTGAGTCATCTGTCCACTTGAGAAGTCAAACACCTCTTCACTCAGGAGCTTCAGAATGATCATGTTGTTCTGACACAGACTCTCACTGGTGCGACTTGCTCCCACAATGTCACTGATGAACGTGGGCCAGTGCTTCGGCCATTCCTGCTTCAGGATCTACACACACGTACAAGAAAATGCATTTACACAAGAACCACAGTCACTTCTTAAATATCACAATGACTAAATATGCCCAGCCACAAAAAGAAATGATTTATTTAATCACGCTCACCTGCACCAGGATCATGTTCAGCTTTGCTATGTAAACTCCCTCTTTCTGCAAGAGTGAAGAGATGAGCTCAGTTGGGATGCATTCAGTATGCACAAAACACATGGAGTGACTGCTTATGGATGAGCATAGTGTGAACAATATTATGTACATAGGTGTGTGCGGTTACAGTGAGTATGGATTGTGTCTAAGAATGAACTAAGAGTGTGTTGGACATATATGTAGCTGCAGTACTGATGCATAACTACTAGCCCAGTGTACACTTAAATGATGAGCAATGCTAAATATGAAACTACCTAAAGAGGGACTGTTTACCTCTACACTGTTTGCATCAGAGGAAGTCTTGATAATCAGCCCTACAACATACTTCTTAATTCCTGTGGACACAGACACAGCTGTTAGTTATTTGTGTACAAATGATACATTTACAGTTTTCAAACATTTGGAAAATTAAAAATGATTCTTGGAGATTATTCAAATGCGGTTGTTTGAGAATACTGGTCTTGCAAAAATCATATTGATAACAGAATATGCCCAATACAAGCATATCTCAGAACAGCAAACACTAACTTTTTCTAAAGATATATATTTTTTAAATTATATTTACATTTTTATAGAAAATCTAAGTGGTGCTTGCATGTGCAAAACTCCCCACTAATATGCTTGTATGTTTGCCAGGGCATTGCCATTGTATAGCAAGTATGAGCAATAGTAAAATAGGTGCTTCCCATAGCAACCACCACTAATAAGTGTTTTGATCCAGTGTACTGTAATGATTGCTTAGACAGGGAATGTTAAAATGCTATATATTCCAAAGAGCTGACAGTAGGTCTTCTAATAGCTGTACTGTTATATAATCCGGATGTGTGCAGTAGATTTGACATAATGAGACTGAGGATCAGGGCACCTTTTCTAAATGCTCTTTTGGAAATGTTTGATGTTTGTGATTTAACACCATGCCAGCTTCCATGCCTTTTTTCATGGTGAAAACCAGGTTTAAGGCTGAAGTATGTTACTTTTCGGTGTTAAAATGTGTTCTCCTATCACAGCTTAATATACAGAGACAACTATAAGTAAGCCATTCATGGGTTAATTTTCTCAAAAACAGTAAGCACTTTGTCTCTGTGGCTCTATGAAAACGGCTCTGTTTGTTTGGAGTGAGCCGCTTAGACCCGCCTCAACAACACTACTCAACCAATGGCATGAGTTGGGGGCGGGACTATCTCTGTTTGACCAACAGCAGTGTATTCAAAAGTCTGATTTGATAGTTTATTTTTGCAATTCCGTTTGGTGGCGCAGAAATGACATACTTCAGCTTTAAATGTACTAAAAGGTATAGTGATTAAAAATCTAATATAGATATGTTTTTAATAAAAGTAATAGCTCAACCAAAAATGACAATTTTCTCATCATTTACTCACCCTCATGCCATCTCAGATGTGTGACTTCCTTCTGCAGAACACAAATGAAGATTTTTAGAAGAATATCTCAGCTCTGTAGATCCATACAATGTAAGTGAATGGTGACCAAACCTTTGAAGCTCCAAAAAGCACATAAAGGCAGCATAAAAGTAATCCATAAGACTCAAGTTGTTTAATCCGTCTTCTGAATCGATAGCAAAATATAGCTCCTTTTCCTCTATAAATCTTGATATCAGCAGTCTCCCTGGCAATCATGATTTCAAGCTTGTTTAAACTCCATAGCGCCATCTAGCGCTATGCATGTGTCAAGCACTAAGAAGTATAATCAAACTTGAAATCATGATCATGCATAGAGACTGCAATGGCAAGCTGTACAGTGAAAAAGCAGTTATAATTTGGTCTATTCTTACCCAAAACCAATTGGATCGCTTCTGAAGACGTGGATTTACCACTGGAGTCGTACAGATTACTTTTATGGTGCCTTTATGTGCTTTTTGGAGCTTCAAAGTTCTGGACACCATTCACTTGCATTGTATGGACCAACAGAGCTGAAATATTCTTCTAAAAATCTTCATTTAAGTTATGTAGAAGAAAGTAAGTCATACACATCTGGGATGGCATGAGGGTGAATAAATGATGAGAGAATCTTCATTTTTGGGTGAACAATTCCTTAAAAGAAAAACCCCCGTTGGAAATGATTGTTGAGACTAAAGACATTCAGTGTGTGCCTCACCTTCACATTGATTTCTTGGTAGAATTTTCCAACGTGTTTTGATTACAGTCTCGAGTATCTGCAAAGCGTAGTACTGCAATACAAAAAGCAATCGTGTTGAAATTACAAGAGATTAAACATCAGCTCAGTGCCGCAACAGAATAAATCAATTTAATTAATGCATTTTTGCCTGTAAGGAAAATGAATTTTGCCATTCCATAGTAGTAAGACAATGTGAGGACGACACACACTCGCATCAGTGTTGACATACTTTGGTCTTCATGTTCTGGGAGAACTCCAGAATGGTGTCCACTCTGGTCCATGCATCTGGGTGATCCTTCAGGTTAGTAAGGACTTCCTGTGCCAGTCTTTGCTGAAATAAACACAAAGAAAACAAGATTTTAATGCACCTCTCTGGTACCAACTTACTGCTGTGAACTTGTCTCTGGGTCCACAAATAAACTCGTACCTGAGATCCCACATCATAGTACATGGAGTTGACGACATTGTCCAGCAAGTTGATGTCCAGCTTCTGACTGAAGTCCAGCAGCTGTCGGGCTGTGTGATCCGCCAACATGGTCATGTCTGCCGGCATAGAGCTGCAAGAATGGGGGGAGGGGGGGGACACTTTTATGACACATCTTTGATTGCTCATTCCAGCACAACATGAGCTGGAATTTCTGATAGGAAAAGATAGGAGCTGACTTCATCTTGATCACTGATCCAAAGGGCTCACATCACATGGGATGGGCTTTCCCGTTTAAACACACTGTAAGCATGCAGATCACACTGAAAATAACTTATAACGATTACAACTCAGTGCTGTTTGCTGATTTCAATCTTAAACAGTCTGTGTTATTAGTTAAGTACTAGTTTCCCTACTAAATGCGTTATTAAGCTAACAGGATAACACTTAACACATGCTGCATGTTATTCTTGCACTGCTTGGAGAGATGAGCAAGTGAACAGACAAGTTTAATTCAATGGATTGCAGGCTGATCAAACTTTCACTATAAACCCACATGTATTCAAGCAGAGCAGCTGCAGCTACGGTGAACGATGAGGGACAGAACGCGTTTGAGTTTATGCAGTGTGTCAGCAGGCAAACCAGTACTTCATTCAACTCACTTTTGTTTATGGATAATATTTACATCAAATTAATATATCACTCATCCTAAATATACTTACATGTTTTAATCAAAGCTCCTCTTTCGCTGAAAAAACACGATGCTAATGCGGTTTAGGAATCGTGTCCTGGAAATGTATGTCGCATCAAATCACGATGATGTAGGAAAAAAGGCTTCAGGTAACAAAGTGAGTCAATTTTATCTCATTTTACACAACAACAGTGTGTAACACTAGTCCAAATTCAATCCGAGCGCCCTGCAAGTTCACTTTAAAAGCTCCCTAGCTAGTTAGCTCACTGCACAGCAATACACACTACAAAGCACACCGTGTGTATGAAAAACTCTTCTGGCGCTATTTTATTTTATTTATTATCTTCAGTAATTGAGTCCGAGTCTCTTCTCTGTCAGCAGCTCGTGCTAGTTCATCTGTTTCTGTGTATAACGCTCTACAAATCGTTTTAACGAATCATTCCTTTACATAACAACCGCATCAAACCAACCGTTAGTTTATTGTTGTATCTATTGCAGGAAAAAAACGTTGTTTATAAAGCAGATATCTGTGAGACTCTGTAACCCAGCAGCTCTCCAGTCTCACGCATCACACGCAAGACCGGTTGAAACCGGTTCAGACTGGCATATTCCATCTCGGTTTAGTTTTCAGCCCGTAGCGCCGCGGAAAATTTTGGACTGTTGACACGCCCTCTGCTGCATCTGATAGGCTGTAGAGAGCAACGCGAACGGCGTTCTGGATTGCGATTGGATAGAGGTGCTGTCGATCAGGATTAACCCCTCCCCTCGTGTCATTTGCCCTTGGTCTCTTGTATGAGGCGGGCTTTGCATCACAGCGTGATGTGGGCTGGACCGCGTGGAGCATGGAAAATTACTGAGATGTTGACTGCGATGTACATGACTTAGTATGCCGCGTATTTTTAGGTTAATGTTTAAAATGTTTTATATGCATATATTTATATTTAACACGTAGAAATAAAACAAGGACATTTGAATATAAAGTTGCTTCCTAATTATTTTATTACTCTCATACATTCCATTAAAATACCAACATAATTCCTTTGATGCAGGGCCAGTATTGTGCTTTTGCCCTTTGTTAATTATATTTGACTATTCTGACATGAAACAGGGCAAAATAATATATATTTGAAACATCCAGGTCACATTTCACCTCAATATCACATTATTTTCATGACAATTAAGCACATTTCCTTCTTGAAATTCTAATTTACTGTAATGTGCCTGGTCACTTTACACAATACTGCATTACTGTAATTGAGTATTGTTTTACTGCATTACAATAAAAATGATTGTAATACAATGATTTCTTAAAAAAAAAACACTAATAAAAACTAGTACATGATATTCTTAATATATAATTGTATCATTGTTTTTTCACATGATGTTATGACAATAATTTTTTTTATTTTTTTTATTTTGCATTACAGTAATCTGCTTAATTGTCATGAAAATAATGTCAATGCAAAAAAAATTTAAAAAATAAAAAAATCCTATATATGGTCTATAATAATACAATAGGCTTATTTCTCTTTTAGTAAATACATTTTTGAATTTGGGGTGAAATGTGACCTGGACATATTTTTGACAAGTTTCATGAGATTCATTAACAATAATGTGCTGATGAGGTTCCTTTGGTTTAAAAATGCAATAAAGTGGGGGTCTGGGTAGCTCAGTGAGTATTGACGCTGACTACGACCCCTGGAGTCACGAGTTCAAATCCAGGACGTGCTGAGTGACTCCAGCCAGGTCTCCTAAGCAACCAAATTGGCCCGGTTGCTAGGGAGGGTAGTCACATGGGGTAACCTCCTCATGGTCGCGATTAGTGGGGCGCGTGGTAAGTTGTGCGTGGATCGTGGAGAGTAGCATGAGCCTCCACATGCTGTGAGTCTCCACGGTCTCAGAAGCGGAGGCAACTGAGACTTGTCCTCCGCCACCTGGATTGAGGTGAGTAACCGCACCACAAGGAGGACCTACTAAGTAGTGGGAATTGGGCATTCCAAATTGGGAGAAAAGGGGATAAAAAATAAATAAAAATGCAATCAAGTACTTGGACAAAAGCTACATGACTATCAGTCCTCACCACAAGGGGCACCAGTGAGACTCACAACATTCATTCAGTCCACTCTCATCATCACTTTTCTGATCCAATACTTCCTGATCTGCTTCTGTTGCTACGGTCACTGCTGTTACTCTCACTACCTTTTCTGCTCTGGCTGCTCTTACTGATGATGTCATCACCCTTTACACTGTCATCCTGCTCAGCTTCATCAAAATCTAGCTCATCATATGAGTGTCCATCATCCCCTCTTTCCTTATCACTGTTATGGTATTCATTTAGTTTCTCATCATCATCTCTGTCCATGTGTTCTTGCTCCTGTTCATGGTCGTAATTTTCATAATCATCTGGATAATCATCGTGGAAAGGATCCTGCAGGTTTGCATGCTCCACAGTATCCTCACTTCTGTTTTTACTATAGAAGAATACATGAAAAGCAATTCAGAAACTGTTAAATGCTATCTTAAATGCTCGTTTCACATAGTTTGATGAACAACCAATTAATCTCAAATGATTGAGACAAACTTATGAAATACTACTGTACTGCTCACTGCACAGTATACTGTTTAATTACTTCTTTCATAAAGTTCAGTTAGCTACAGTATAGCATGTATACTAAGAGTAGTATGCTAGTCTGAACACAGCCTTTAAAAATGTGAAACAGAACACGGTACTTTGACCAACTCATTCTATTTGGTATTGCCTTACCTGTATGTGGGTGGAGTTTGGCTGTCTGAGTGGGAGGGGCTTGGAGTATCCTTTCTGTTTTTCAAGTCTTTAGGAGCTTTGCTTCTGATAAAGGATTCACTCAAACCACATCCATGCAAAGTGGCAGAGTAGAGCTTTTCTGCTGCTCTCTTAGCATTCATCTGAGACACAGAGAGAGTACAGAAAGTAAAAGACAAAGTAAAAGGCAAAGACCAAAAATCAAAAGACAGAGAGCTCACCTGTGCTACCTGCTCCAGTAGTAAAGGTCTTCCCTTCACTCTCTCCTGGATTTCTCTTATCTCCTCCTGATACTCACGACATCTCTGGAGATCTTGCTTTCTGTAACCGTGTACACATGTATACAAGAACGTATAGAAATATATAACATTTGTCACAGCTTGTTTCTTGAATTCATGTTTAAGTGCTTCTAAACAATTTAGCATCAATGTTTTAAGCGTTACTCAAAATTACACGGCACTATTGGCCAGGCCCAGACAGAATACATCTGTTTCACATTTTCCACACTAGTTTTGTGGGAAAATCAATGGGAAGAATTTAAACATGGTAAAATGTGTTAAACAAGAGTATTGCAGTCTTATTGGTAGCTGAAAGTATGATCAAATAAGCAACACATAAGGGGGTGTACCACATTGCGAAAAACGGGCATTGAAATTTTGGAGAACCTCTAGACACCTTTTCAGTTGTTACTCTTAGTTCCTGCAAGACCTCTAAAGAACTCTTAGGAACTGTCAACGGTTCCTTTGGTAACCCCATCATTTGGGAAAGGCCTTGAAGCACTTGAAATGTAACTTGAAGTTTCTTGAGTACAATAATGGAAAATTTGAGGCTCCTTTAGAGCGTCTGGAGGATCTCCAGAGGATTATGCTGTTGTAGGTGAGGATTTAAGAGGAACCACCCAACATTTCCCCAAATCCCAGTTGCAGTGGTTACCTGAACTCTTTGAGTTTCGACTGGCATGTCTGAGCCAGGGCCACATGAGGGTCGTTTGCCTGGGCTCGCTTCGTTATCAGTTTCTGCAGTTTCTTCTCTCTCTGTTTTTGCTTCTCCTTCCATCTCTCCTCCTCTTCCTCTGCCTTCTTTCTCTGCTCTAGAACTTTTCTACTCAAAGGGTCAAAGAGTTATCAGAACTGAAGGAACTTCTGAATTAAGGACACCAGTAAAGGGATGACTCTACAGTAAGCCAGCAGGGACAGGGTTTGTGCTTATGGGAGTGCACAATGGACAAAAGCTGCCTCCAAGTCATGTCGGAATGATCTTATTTATGAGACAATATAAATGGCAACGCAGTGTATGTAACTTTTGCCAGTGTGGGATGCTTGGGCATTTTGAGGGCTTCAATATGGGACACAATGGACACGACGTCAGATCGAAGCCCCCTTTGAGCGTTTTGCCATTTGTGCATCCGGGTGGGGAGGAGGTGTCCTCCTTGAGCGTTCTGTTAATAGGCAACCCATACAGGACACTTCATTTTGCCCAAAACACTAGACGACATGGCAGTATATAAGACAGTTGGCAACCCTACTGCAATGTCGTAATTACCATTAGGAAAAATTTATTTGAGGCCCGACATTGTGAAGGAAATTGGTATTGACCATAGTTAAGTTTTAATTGTGATTGTTGACTGTACAATTTATTTTGTACCCATTTTGTGTACATGTGATGAAGAATATCTATAAAGCCAGTTGGAAAATACTACTCCTTTAGCCAGTTAGGACAACAAGCCTATGTAACAAAACTATATCTCCCAAGTGTAAGTGAAAAGGAGAAAAATATTAAATTGCCCAATACAGTATGTCCATTTCATTCTGACCAAAATCACTTAAACGGACCTTCCCAGTAGAACTTGAAGGCAGCAAGAGGATTCAGGATTATCCACAAACTCACACAAACACAACTAGCCTTTTGTTGTTGATGGATTTTGAGGTTGCAGTGGGAGACACAATGGCAGGGATAGTCACTGGCTGCACAAAATTTGGTGGCAGTCACAGGACTTCCCTTGAGTTCTAGCAGGGTGAAGGTTTAGAATAGGATTGGGTTGGTACCAAACAGGGGTTTGCCCTTTGGCATCATAGTTACCTCACAACCTCTTGCCGTTTCTTGGCCGCATCAGTGATCTTACAGGACAAGTATTCCTGACTACCAGACAATGAGGAGCAAAGAGATGAGGAGGGTGTCTTGGGCGAGAGGACAGGTGGGGTTACAAACGGCCAACGCAATGGTCTTGGGCTTTTATTTTCCTCCTCGATATCTGCAATGATGCGTTCCTTGTGTGAGGTAATGTTAGCTGTGCACAACTGGAAGGGTTCGCATGCTGTCACAGGCCGCACATCTCTCCGATTCGCAAGCTGCTTCTGAAATCTCCTGTAGCTTGCATCAAAGTCTGGAACTTCCGTGTTGATCTTGGGTCGGTGGCTGCCGTGGGCCTTCTTGTCATCCTGGGTGGCTTTCTGCGCTTGTCTTTCACTGAGGTGGCGTGCTAGCATGCTCGGAGGCATGGAGGCACTGTGCAGCAATTCTTTTGCCCGCATTTGCATCTTTATTGCCCGATAGAGCTCCTCCTCTTTCTGTTTTTCACCCAACGCTGCCTCCTTCACTGCCCGTGGGACAGGTTTAGACCTGAATGGGCATTTCCTCCTCTCCTCTTCCTCTTTAGTGAGTTTGAGCATCTCTTCACAAAGCTTGGCCTCTTTCTGCTCTTTCTTCAACCGCTCACGTTCTAGGAAGCTGAAAGGTCTCTGTGAGGAGTGAAGACGCTGCTGTTCCATCTCTCGATGAAGTCGGCGGCGTTCCTCATCACGCTCTTGCAGTTCTTCATACAGCGGGAGGCGTATGTGTGCGGGCACCGGGCTGGCGTGGAACTTCCTCTGGCACTCTGTAAGCTCCTCCAGTTGGCGTCTAAGATCCGCATTCTCTTGTTCGATCTGCGAACGTGATTTTATACCCTTCTTTCGTCGTTCTGCCTCTCGGAGAGTCATCTGGAAAGGTTCAGGGACTGTCATTCTCAAATGCCAACCCTCGTCTCCAGGTTTCTTACGTTGTTTCAGTTGTTGACGCTTGACCCTACCCTTTGGTTTAGCAGCGGTTTTCTGGCAGTCTTCTGGCAGGCTCTGCAGTGAGGATGAACACAGGTGCCGTTGAGGTGGAGAAAGCTTCTTTACACTGAAGTCCTGCCACATGTTTGTAATGTGTTCTTTGGGTGAGAGGAGAAGACCTTTCTCTGTGTTGTAGTTGTTGCGGTCTCCTTGTTCCTTGTCAACAATGGGGTCCTCATCAGACACGTCGGAGAGTTCTGAACCACGCCGCAGCTCCAGAGCGGACTGGGCTTTTTTCAGACTGCCAGTTAACATCGGACTTGACCTTTCCCGCTGTGAACTGCAGGTTTAAAGAAAATATTACACTGCAGTTAATTTCTTTATTTCTTTTCAAAGAGTTAGGCTTTATGAGGAAACCACTGCAGTTTTTCTTGAGATGATATAGAAAATCTATATGTATTCTCATTGACTTCAGACATTCATTGCAATATTTCGACAGTTATCGATAAAGGCCTATATGATATTACAGGGGTCAAAAATAAAGATGGCCTGCTGGCCCGGGGCCAGTGAGAGAGTGTTTCAGGCCATTTTATTCAGACAATTTCTTATTTTTCATTCAAAAGAAACCCTCAATATAACTTGACAATGTCTTTTGTACTGAAGTATTAAAAACATTGATCAAAACCAGTGTGAAAGTAAACTCACTGATTGATTCGATCAGTGTTCTCTGCAGGTGTCACTCCATTGAGCTCAAGTTTCTTGCGATACATAAGTTCGAGTTCGGCCATCGTCTGAAGATGAGCTCTCTTCAGCTGTTCTAGTTTATGGTAGTACTCTTGATTTGAGAAGTAGAACTCCCTGAGATCAATATGATCGCCCGTCATGCGGTAGTCTTTGATCAGCAGAGGATTACCATCTTTAGCTGGAGAGTCATCAGCCCCCGAATCAGATCCTGAGTCATATTCCATCTATTAAGATTCACAGGAGGAAATAAAAAATATACATTGAATTAAGTACGTTTACTGTAATGGTCCACAACTCCATACACTGCAGTCCACATCATAGATTAATTGGACATGATTGTTTTGAGCCTTAATGTCAATAAACCATCTAGAACAAATAAACTATGTAACATAATTCATATAATAAAAGAGAAATTAATGTGTTAGCATCAACAGCACACCGAATTATGAGCACAGTACAAATATTAATATCATATTCTTTCATTATTTCATGCCATCCCAGATGTGTATGACTTTCTTCTGCACAACACAAACAAAGATTTTTTTAAGAATATTTCAGCTCTATTGGTCCATGCAATGCAAGTGAATGGTGACCAGAACTCAGATGGTCCAAAAAGCACATAAAGGCAGCATAAAAGTAATCCATTAGACTCCAGCGGTAAAATCCATGTCTTCTGAAGCGATATGATATGTGTGGGTGAGTAACATCAATATTTAAGTCCTTTTTTACTGTAAATCTACACTTTCACTTCCACATTCTGGTGTGAAACAGAATTTCAGGTTCACATTCAGCCACCTACTGGTAAGGGATGGTCAAAGGTGGAGATTTATAGTAAAAAGAAAACGAAAAAACATATCTTATCATACCTATCATATCTCTTCTGAAGACTTGGATTTAACCACTGGAGTCTTATGGATTACTTTTATGCTGCCTTTATGTGCTTTTGGACCTTCTAAGTTCTGTTCATCATTCACTTGCGTTGTATGGACCTACAGAGATGAAATATTCTTCTAAAAATCTTCATTTGTGTTCATGCACATCTGGGATGTCATGAGGGTGAGTAAATGATGAGATAATTTTCATTTTTGGGTGAACTATCCCTTTAAATACAGAGTTGTGAGCTGCTCGATTCTGGCAGGTAATTAGTATAAATCTTTCATACTTTAATGCTTTTAACTAGAAATGGTTTTAAAATTGCAGTTGCAGTTCTCAGCATTATTGTAGGTGGTAAAATGGAAGAGTATTGGTTGAAAACCCTGTGTCTAATACATCAGACTCCTTGTGTAATTCTTGCCTGAAAAACAGTAATTTGCAGTCTGTAGGTGCAAATGTTATGACTCAGTATGTATGTGTGTGCGCACGCACACTGTTAATCTGCAGGTCTGTGAGATTAAGTGCCAGATGGCAGAATGTGTTCCTCATTCAGACAGGAGAGTCTCACAGGTCTTCACTGTAGTTAACACAAAACAACACAATTTTATACACTTGTTTACATAGCAGTCTTCTTGAGGACACACCATAGACTTGTATTGTTTTATATAAAGCTTACTGTAATGACAACAGACCAGGGCTATTACCACAATTGCAACCAAACATTGAGGTGGACACGTCCCCCCTAATATTCAGACTAACAAACGATCAAGATGGATATCTCATTGACTGATTCTTAAAATATGACCTTCACTCCAATCTTAAATATTTGGTTACATCCTACAACTTTTTGATTTAGAATTAAATTTGAGGACAGATTTTGTCAGATTTAGCTAGCTTCTGGGCGGATTTTGTCCCCATAGCTAACTCATAGCCAGCGTTGTGTGTAATGCATTACTAAGTAACTAATTACTGTAATTAAATTACTTTTCATTGAAAAAAAAAGTAAAGGGATTTTTCTTAATATTTCAGTTATTTAATTGCAGTTACTTCTGATGTAATTGTGTTAAATACTGTACAGACTATAGAACAATTCTATATAAAACAATAGTGAATTTAAAATCGAAATTTAACGTCTAATGTTAAAATATATGTTTTCTAATTTAACGCTGCCCCTTTAAATTCTTTGGTCAGTTCATGAATAATTTATTTGATTTTATATGATTTATTTGAAAGAATTAAAAGAACAGTTTCATGTCTGTCCTTGTATTTTCATCTGGTCGAGGATGATCAGGGTTTTAGAAAGTAATTAGTAATAAGTAATGCAGTTACTTTAAAGACAGAGTAATCTAATTACACTGTAGAATATGTAATTAGTAGTTAGTAACTTACCCAACACTGCTCATTGCACGTAATACTTTCTAATCCATAAACGGTAATTTTTCTAATATGTTGGTAATAAAATGGCATTTCCTTCATAATCAATTTAATATGCTTTTGGCATAAAGAACAATGTTTCCATGGTGATAGACCTTCAATTAGTCACAAGAAGTCACAATTTAAGGAGGTCAATCTTTCCACTTAACCACCTGAGTCTATTACATAAATATTGCTTTCAACACTGAATCTTCAAAAACATGTCATATTCCACTGTTTCCATTACAGATAATGCCACCAGTTTCAATTAAAACCAATGCAATTGCCACTATAACTTGTGTGAGGGTTTAAACTCTTGTTTTTTTCTGCAGAGATCGATGCAATATCGCCTTCAATTAAATACATCATCTTAAATCTATTGCAAATGCAGATTAATAACTTTTATCGCCATAAAACCATTTTTAGTTACCTCTTTCTCGTAGTCCGTGTTGTGCACGAGTCCGGCGGGCGCACGCGGCAGTGATCTCTCTCTCTCGTACTGCGCTAACGGCGTTTTAGTGTGCGGGTCCACCGGCGTCTTCAGGCAGGATGTCACCAGAACATTATTCCGGTGACACTTCTCCATATCTGTCTGTCTCTCTATCTCATTACAATCACTGAATGAGTGAATGACGGACTGCTGCTCTGTAACAGGTGCGCGTCTCCTTGGAAACGGCGTAGCGTCGGGAAGCCGCAGTGACGCTACAGTTGCGGGAGCGCGCGCGCGCACACACACACACACACACACACACACACACACACACACACACACACACACACACACATACATACATACATACATACACACATATATATATATATATATATATGGCCACGCCTTCTTTTGGGTATGTTTGGACTATCCTCTTGTTTCCATGCATAAAAAAAGCCGATGCATTTTTCTCCTTGTATTGTCCAATGAAGCGAACTACACGCCTTTTCTAAAAACAAGTTTCAAAAGTTAAAGGGATAGTTCACTCAAAAGTGAAAATTCTCTCATTTACTCACCCTCATGCCATCACAGATGTGTATGCCTTTCTTTTGCGGAACAAAAGTATTTTTAGAAGAATATTTAAACTCTGTAGGTCCATACAATACAAGTGAATAGTGATCAAAACTTTGAAGCTCCAAAAAGCACATAAAGGCAGCATATAAACCACCCTTAATACTCCAGTGGTCCAATCCATGGCTTCAGAAGTGATTTAATTGATTTGGGATGAGAACAGACCAAAATATAACTCCTTATTCAATGTACATCTTGCCATTGCAATCTCTCGGCACGATCAGGATTTCAAGCTCGATTACACTTCCCAGTGCTTGACTTCCCAGAATGTCTTGGAAGTCTGTGACATTGTTAAAGTTCTGGAGGTCACCATCCAGAGTGATTTGAGATGGGATAGTCAAGTGGATCACATGCTGACCTCAGCCAACAAAAAGCTTTTTGTTTTCCATCGGTTAAAGAAATGTGGTGTCAGAGACCCTGAACTGGTTACCATCTATACAGGATATGTGCGCCCTGTGCTGGAGTATGCAGTTCCTGTTTGGCACAGTTCTCTGACTGTAGATCAAGTTAAAAGGCTTGAAAGTGTGCAGAAACGGGTCTGTAAAATTATACTTGGTCAAAGGTATTTAGGGTACTCCGATGCTCTCTGTCTCCTTGGACTGTGCACTCTAGCAGAGAGACAAATTCAACTGTGTCTTGACTTTGCCAGAAAGCTATTCAAGTCTAGTTTCAAAGACTGGTTACCTCCCCTCAGGGAGGAGCTTACAGGTCACCAGACAAGGAACTCAGATAAACTGACAATTCCAAGATGTCGAACTGAGAGATATCGGAGATCACCCATTCCCTATATGTGCAGACTTCTAAATGATTGCGGATTTTAGAAACTACCTTTGTAATATGGGGTGTTTGATATTAGATTCGTAATTTGTATATCTTAATACTGTATGTTTTAAAATGTTGTTTATTTTAAATTGTGTTTTATTGTAACAGCAAAATAATTCAGTGTTCTTCATTGACGAACGTCTTGAAGAACCTGTAATAATGCTGAAAAGCCAATAAAAAATCAAAATAAACTTGATGCGTGAGCGCTAGATGGTTCTAGGAAGTGTAATCGAGATTGAAGTCATGATCGCCAAGGAGACTGCTGATGTCAAGATTTAAAGTGAAAAAGGAGTTATATTTTGGTCTATTCTCACCCACACCTATCATATCTCTTCTGAAGACATGGATTTAACTACTGGAGTCTTATGGATTACTTTTATGCTGCCTTTATGTGCTTTTCGAGCTTCAACGTTTTGGTCACCATTCACTTGCATTGTATGGACCAACAGAGCTGAGATATTATTCTGAAAATCCATCTGGAATAGCATGAGGGTGAGTAAATGAGAGAATTTTCATTGTTGGGTGAACTATCCCTTTAAAGCACGTGCTTTATTCTTGGTAACAATAGTGACCAGCGAAAACACACAGTTATAAATTGTTTAGTTGGTCAATAAAATCTGAAATAAAGATTAAGTAGCAATACTTTTACAAACAGGCAGTTGTAGGAAAAAGGAAGCGCTACTAAATGCATGTTAATTTTTGCTTTGTTTCATAATTTAACGTAACAGTACTTTGAAATATACAATTTTATAATGGGAGCCATACCTATTCAAAACGTGTTGTTTTACTGAAATGTATTGTGCTCCGTGAGAACTTATATATACACTGCATATCTAAATCATAGGATAGTTGATTCAAACTGAAATCTTCACAGACTTGATTTTCACCACCCTCCAATCACTGCCTTCCCTCCGATTAGATAAGATTAGCTAATAAGATTACACTGACCTGCAGTAACACAAGCCATTACGAGTACCATATAAATTACAACACCATGTATCAAGGTAAAGAAACAACAACAACAAAAGGCGAGAATTGGAGTGTCAAAAAAAAACGTTTTATTAAATTACTACAGGTAACATCTACAGAAAGCGACAGAGCCGTTGGTCTTAGCGGGGTGTTAGAATGGTGCAAGGCCTTCCTTCAGTAATCACATTCAGGCACACTTTACCGGGTATTCACCTGAAGAGCAAATGAGAGGAAATTAGTGTTGGTTCAATGCAATTAAAGTCACTGTATTCTGAGCTTGTCGTTGTTAAAGGAGTTCTATAGAATTGCTTTCAAAAAAATATACTAATTTTGTTAGCATTAAAGCGATAGTTCACCCAAAAATGAAAATTCTGACACCATGCACGTTCATTGCATCTTTTTTCCATTCAATTAAAGTGAATGGTGACTGAGGCTCACACTCTGCCTAACAACTGCTTTCGTGTTCCACTGAGTGGGAGTAAATGATGGGCCATTTTCGGTGAACTATCCCTTTAAGTATTTACTTTAGTAGACTAATTGGTTGTGACAAATCACTCACAAGATCATCAATCTTCAGGATGCTGCGGACCGTTTCCGTGGCGAGGGTGAGCGCGCTGATGGAGACTAGCAGAGGCTGAACAACCAGCTCCTCTAGGATGTTTGAGATCCCACCCTGAAAGACAGACAGAGACATTACACACTTCCATTACCTGCTAGCAGTTACAGGTGTCTGTCAGTAGGGGGAACTAAAGAGCAGGTTGTTTTAAGTCAAACCTTGCGGACATTAATCCCAGCCATCATCTCCCCCTGCGCATGTCTATTACGCAGCTCCGTTACTGTGGAGATGGGATTAAGACCAGCGTTCTCTGCCAGAGTGGAGGGAATGACCTCGAGGGCATCGGCATAGGCACGCACACAGTATGCCTCCATGCCACTCAGTGAACGGGAATATTCTGCCAACCTCAGTGCCAGCTCGATCTCTGGTGCTCCACCGCCGGCAATCAGAGCTCTGCAAGACCACAAAGTTAATGAACTGATAAGCTCTAAAATGTAATTATTGAATCTTTGTAATGAGTCCATTTCCATAATTTTGTTTTGAGAAAGTAGTATTATTGCCATCTCATAACAAGTGGTCAAAAATCTGGGTTCCAGCGTGGCACTTACAATAGAAGTGAATGGGGCAATTTTTTAATGTTAAAATACTCACTTTTTCAAAAGTATAGCCACAAGACATAAGTGTGATAAAATCACTTAACCAACCATTTTTGTGTGAAGTTATAGCCAATTTTACAACTCTATTGCCAGGACAATATAATGTCAACAACCCCTAAAACGACCATAAAAGTTACGATATACATACCTTCACAGCTCAAATAATACATGAGTTTTAACAGAAGTAATGCAAGTGCTTTTATAAAATTGTAAGCGTCACATTTCTGCCTTTAAACCCTCCAAAAATTGGCCCCATTCACTTCCATTGCAAGTGTCTCACTGTAACCTCGATGAGTTGAAATACATTTTTGTGGTAATCAACATTGTCACAAATGCTGTCAAATGAGATTAACTTGTATTGAACCTGGAATATTCCTTTATATCTCATCTGTCAAGTAACCAAAACTCTTGACTGAAAAAAGCAGTCCTTGGTACAAAAAAAATAGCTTTACCTCTTTTTGACGAGGCAGCGGATGACGCAGAGGGCGTCATGGATGGATCGCTCTGCTTCCTCAATCACCAGCTTGTTAGAACCGCGGACCACAATACTGACGGTCTTTCCGGGATTGGCAACCCCTGTGATCTACAGACATGCAAACACAAGCCCAAATCAAACTCTGCATTCATTACACAGAAAAATAAAAAGAGTAATCAGTTATCCAAGCCTGCACAGAACATCAATTAAAGTTTCATTAGTAGAACCAAAAAGATGATGTTTCTCCACAAAGCCAGGTGACACTAAATTCATTTTCAAGTGAGTCTAGCAAAAATCATGTTAATGTTTAAAATACAATGAGGATTAGAACGCCTCTGTCCACATTCTAGGTTATAAAAAGGTCAAATCTGAATGGCATTCTCACCTTCACCAGTTTGCCTGATCCGTCCAGGCTGACCTCTTCTGCCAGCTCAGCTGTGCCCAACATCTCTGGAGTGAACTGGTCAATGTGAGCTATGGGTTTGGTACCAATAGTCTGACGAGAGTGGATAAAAATGGAGCAAGTTAAATAGCAGACAAAAGCGATGTCAGATATAGGCCTTGTTTAGTGGCTTCAAGACAAATGTTCTGGTCATCTTTAGTGTCTGGCTGAGAGAGTTTCAGCTGGATGTACCTTGCAGATGAACTCAATCTCTTCCCTCTCGATGTCCTTTATCACCATGATCTTCATCTTATTGAGGAAGTGCAAGGCCAGATCACTCAGGGCATCTCTGAGAAACACACATTCACAAACATCATGAGAACCTCTCAATTACTTCCCACAGTGTCTTTCAAGTGAAAGCAAAATGGACATTACTGAAATGTATCTGAATAAATCAGAATCGAATGAAACTGGATCACATCATGAAATCTGTATTAATACCCAGCCCTATTAAAGAGATTATTATATTAGGGTGTAGGATTCCTAAAGCTCTTTGAGGCGAGCATACTGTAGATAATGTTTGCCGTCTGTATAATGGAGGTTTGTGGTCAGTAGTGTAGCGCAAACAGCGGTGGCCCACCCGCAAGAGAGGTGGAGCCCTCGATAATTAGTACCAAAATAAAAGTCCCATTGTTTCACGTAATGGTTTAATATTAGCAAATAAGCTTTGGCCTATTTATTTGCATCCAACTTTAGGTGGCCTTTAGATTTGCGTCTAACAGTCAAAACGTTAGCCTCCCCCCTACAGTGTGTGCCCCTCCTTATGCCTCTGTTTGTGGTACTAGTGTACCTCAGAATAGATTTCTGGATGAGCAGCACATTACAGCCAGCTTTCTTAATCTGCTTAATGAGGTTGAGGATGTAGGCTCTCTCTTCACGCAGAACACGGTCCATCTGAGCATAGTCTGACACCACAATCTGGTTGTCCATCTGTCCACAAACACACCAACAACTA
This sequence comes from Myxocyprinus asiaticus, assembly GCF_019703515.2. Lineage (NCBI taxonomy): Eukaryota > Metazoa > Chordata > Actinopteri > Cypriniformes > Catostomidae > Myxocyprinus > Myxocyprinus asiaticus. The sequence goes on from NC_059351.1 coordinate 50,335,492, forward strand.
AATCAATGACCATTACTTTGAAACCAAGGCATACTGAAGATTAACAACAAACATTCTCTCTTATTTTTAACATTTAAAAGAAAATAATCTATATTCAAAACCATGGTCAGAAATACAGCCGTATGTAAAAGGCTTCTGGAACAGTGACTACTGTAGAATGCATGTGATCACGTACATCAGTTTTGGGAGGGGACAGGCAGAACTGTATCAGGCCGATTTTGGCCTTCTCCACACGGGACACTCCGGAGTTCACCACCTTCTGAGTCAACACAAGACCATCCACAAGCTCACAGTCATCAATGGTCCCTCTGCAAACACACATGACACAATAAAGGTTCAACAGGGCTGGGTGGCATCAAATATTTTATTATATGAAATTAGCCAACATAATGTGGTGCATTAAAATAAGATGATATAAAGTATCAATGTCGAGATGATTAACTATTTATTAACATTTATTCTAAAATTTTACTAAGATTTACACTTCTGTATAGAGTAGAGGTAGAATAATATATAAGTTTTACACTGCTGTACAGAGTAGAGGTAGACCGATCTATCGGTTTTACACTGCTGTACAGAGGTAGACCGATATATCGGTTTTACACTGCTGTATAGAGGTAGACCGATATATCAGTTTTACACTGCTGTGTAGAATAGAGGTAGACCGATATATCGGTCTTAAACTGCTGTATAGAACAGAGGTAGACCGATATATCGGTTTTTCACTGCTGTATAGAATAGAGGTAGACCGATCTATCGGTTTACACTGCTGTATAGAGGTAGACCGATCTATCGGTTTTACACTGCTGTATAGAGGTAGACCGATATATCGGTTTTACACTGCTGTATAGAGTTATATGATATATCAGTTTTAAACTGCTGTATAGAGGTACACGATATATCAGTTTGACACTGCTGTATAGAATAGAGGTAGACCGATCTATCGGTTTTACACTGCTGTATAGAGGTAGACCGATATATCGGTTTTACACTGCTGTATAGAGGTACATGATATATCAGTTTTACACTGCTGTGTAGAACAGAGGTAGACCGATATATCGGTCTTAAACTGCTGTATAGAACAGAGGTAGACCGATATATCGGTTTTTCACTGCTGTATAGAATAGAGGTAGACCGATATATCGGTTTTAAACTGCTGTACAGAGTAGAGGAAGACAGATCTATCGGTTTACACTGCTGTACAGAGTAGAGGTAGACCGATCTATCGGTTTTAAACTGCTGTACAGAGTAGAGGTAGACCGATATATCGGTTTTACACTGCTGTATTGAGTTATATGATATATCTGTTTTAAACTGTTGTATAGAGTAGAGGTAGACCGATATATCAGTTTTAAACTGCTGTATAGAGGTACACGATATCAGTTTGACACTGCTGTATAGAATAGAGGTAGACCGATCTATCGGTTTTACACTGCTGTATAGAGTAGAGGTAGACGATGTATCTGTTTTAAACTGCTGTATAGAGTAGAGGTAGACCGATCTATCGGTTTTACACGGCTGTATAGAGGTACACGATATATCAGTTTGACACTGCTGTATAGAATAGAGGTAGACTGATCTATTGGTTTTACACTGCTGTATAGAGGTAGACCGATATATCGGTTTTAAACTGCTGTACAGAGGTATACGATATATCTGTTTTACACTGCTGTATAGAATAGAGGTAGACCGATATATCGGTCTTAAACTGCTGTATAGAGTAGAAGTACACGATATATCAGTTTTACACTGCTGTATAGAGGTAGACCGATCTATCGGTTTTACACTGCTGTATAGAGGTAGACCGATATGTCGGTTTTAAACTGCTGTATAGAGGTATACGATCTATCGGTTTTACACTGCTGTATAGAGGTATACGATATATCAGTTTTTCACTGCTGTATAGAATAGAGGTAGACCAATATATCGGTTTTAAACTGCTGTATAGAATAGAGGTAGACCAATATATCGGTTTTAAACTGCTGTATAGAGGTACACGATATATCAGTTTGACACTGCTGTATAGAATAGAGGTAGACTGATATATCGGTTTTACACTGCTGTACAGAGTAGAGGTACACGATATATCAGTTTGACACTGCTGTATAGAATAGAGGTAGACCAATATATCGGTTTTAAACGGCTGTATAGAGTAGAGGTAGATCAATATATCGGTTTTACACTTTTGTATAGAGTAGAGGTAGATGATATATCTGTTTTAAACTGCTGTATAGAGGTATATGACATAACAGTTTTACACTGCTGTATAGAATAGAGGTAGACCGATATATCTGTTTTAAACTGCTGTATAGAGGTAGACCGATACATTATATCAGTTTTACATTGCTGTATAGAGTAGAGGGTAGACCGATACAGTATATAAGTTATACACTACTGTATAGAAGGAAACCGATATATCAGTTTTACACTGTTCTATAGAATAGAGATATACACCGATATATTGGATTTACACTGCTGTACAGAGTAGAGGTAGACCAATATCATTTTTACACTGCTGCATAGAGTAGAGGTAGACCAATATATCAGTTTTACACTGCTGTATAGAGCAGAGGTAGACTGATATATTGGTTTTACACTGCAATAGAGAGTAAAGGTAGACTGATATATAATTTTTTTCAGATTAATCGTGCTGATAGTCGCTTTTTTGAACTATGGTATCGGCAAAAATCGATACCTATTTTTTTTTTTATTATCCCTCCGTGTTCCTCTGTGGCCGACGCTGGAGGATTCTACCATAAGTACGGCTTAATTCTACAGTATAACAGCGGCCTCTAGAGGTGAAATAAAAACAATCACGTGTGGTTTTGTTGAATCTAAATCTGTCATCACTGACAATATTCATGTTTTTATCCTGACTTCAATTCTGAATACTTGATTATCTAATTAAATTTGAAAAAATATGCACTGAAGCGAGGGCACGCAAAAAAATAAAACATTTATAAATATATGGAAACGTGCCCCGTCAGAACGTACATCGTATCTCCAAATTATACCTTTTGAATAATGCTAAACATTAATCTTCATTAAGCCTCGTCCGGTTAAATATTTATATATTCAAAACTTTTTATCTGATGAATATATTGTTTATAAAAAGCTTAATTTATACTTAAATATTGAGCATTGTAACAAAACCAAGTCTCTGTCTTTTCAAGATGAAAGCCCCTTGTGTGTTTTGGGCTTGTTTACAGTTAAAATCCTGCATTTTGCATCAAATCATAATTTTTTTGTATTGTCGATTTTAGTTGAACAATAAACTGCTTCTGGGATTTTATTAATATTGGACTTTTTAGCCTCTATGTCTGTGCCTGTCATTGTATGGAAAGAAATTGATTTTCAAAACTATCTACTGATTAATCGGTTATCTGCATTTTCCAGCACCATAGTCAACGGTATCGGCAACATCCACTGTCAGTCGACCTCTAGTATAGTGTTCTCAATCTTCCTGTTTGATGCCTTGCTCTTCCTTGAGAGGCTCTTTTATGTCTCACCCTAGTTTCTTTATGATATTGATGTTGCGGAGGTCGACACCGGTGGCTGTTGTGGGGTCGATGACCCTCATGACAGCGTCGACGCTCATGGGTGCGAGCAGACTGGAATATTGAGACACAACTTTGGAGCACAGGGAGGTGGTGGCGCTGTTCAACAGAGTCTCTCGGTCACTAAGCTGCACCGGCTGACTCATGGAGGTCAGGATCTCCACACCTTTATCTACAGCCTTCTGAAATGACTCAGAAATGATGGTCGGATGGATACCTGCCAGGAAACACAGAAATTCAGCACTTTCATGCAACCTTTATAATTAGCGCAAATATGACTTTAGCAACAACTTGGCCTTACCTTTCTGTAGCAGTTTAGTACAAGAATCAAGAAGAGCTCCAGCAATCACCACCACTGATGTGGTGCCGTCACCAGCCTCGATATCCTGAGCTTTAGACAGCTCCACCATCTGAAAACACAGTGAAATATCCCCATTATAGTCAAGCTATAGCCTCAAATTGTGGCAATTTCTAAGTTCTATATCAGTGAACCGGATGAATGCTCAAGTGCTAATCAACCACGGACCATGCCAAATGCTTTTCATCAAGGACTACTAGAACTAACAAGAACCACCAAACTATCAGTATCAGATGTTATGATAAAAAAAAAATTGTGATCAGCACTTCCCTAGCTTATACGTTAAGACAGTTCAGTTTAACCCTTAAATGCATACCTCAGGTCTTTAGTGACTTGGAAGCTCATTCCACCCCCTTTACCTCATTCATTTTTTGGAGTTTATTCCCACACCTCTTTAGCATTCCTCAACCTATCTTTAATAGTGTGTAAAAAAAAAAAAAAATAAATAATAATAATAATAATATATTGTAGTCACAGTTATAAAAACTTAGGACACTAAAGAGACCTTTCTACTGACTCTGAAAAACACCAGAAGAAAGATGCCCAGGGTCCTTGCTCATCTGCTTGAACGTGCCTTAGGCATGCTGCATGGAGGCATGAGGACTGCAGATGTGGTCAGGGCAATAAATTGCAATGTCCGTACTGTGAGATGCCTAAGACAGTGCTACAGGGAGACAAGAAGGACAGCTGATCATCCCCACAGTGGCAGACCACGTGTAACAACACCTGCAGAGGATCGGTACATCCGAATATCACACCTGTGGGACAGGTACAGGATGGCAACAATAATTGCCCGAGTTACACCAGGAACGCACAATCCCTCCATCAGTGCTCAGACTGTCCGCAATAGGCTGAGAGAGGCTGGACTGAGGGCTTGTAGGCCTGTTGTAAGGCAGGTCCTTACCAGATATCACCGGCAACAACACTGCCTATGGGCACAAACCCACCTTCGCTGGACCAGACAGGACTGGCAAAAAGTGCTCTTCACTGACGAGTCACGGTTTTGTCTCACCAGGGGTGATGATCGAAGGAATGAGCGTTACACTGAGGCCTGTATTCTGGAGCGGGATCGATTTGGAGGTGGAGGGTCCGTCATGGTCTGGGGCGGTGTGTCCCAGCATCATCGGACTGAGCTTGTTGTCATTGCAGGCAATCTCAACCCTGTGCGTTACAGGGAAGATATCCTCCTCCCTCATGTGGTACCCTTCCTGCAGGCTCATCCTGTCATGACCTTCCAGCATGACAATGCCACCAGCCATACTGCTCGTTCTGTGCGTAATTTCCTGCAAGACAGGAATGTCAGTGTTCTGCCATGGCCAGCGAAGAGGCCGGATCTCAATCCCATTGAGCACGTCTAGGACCTGTTGGATCGGAGGGTGCGGGCTTGGGCCATTCCCCCAGAAATGTCCGGTAACTTGCAAGTGCCTTGGTGGAAGAGTGGGATAACATCTCACAGCAAGAACTGGCAAATCTGGTGCAGTCCATGAGGAGGAGATGCACTGCAGTACTTAATGCAGCTGGTGGTCACACCAGATACTGACTGTTACTTTTGATTTTGACCCCCTCTTTGTTCAGGGACACATTATTCCATTTCTGTTAGTCACATGTCTGTGAAACTTGTCCAGTTTATGTCTTAGTTGTTGAATCTTTTAATGTTCATACAAATATTTACACATGTTAAGTTTGCTGAAAATAAAAGCAATTGAAAGTGAGAGGACATTTCTTTTTTTGCCGAGTTATTTTTATATATATATATATTACACACTACCGGTCAAAAGTTTTGAAACACTTGACTGAAATGTTTCTCATGATCTTAAAATCTTTTGATCTGAAGGCGTATGCTTAAATGTTTGAAATTAGTTTTGTAGACAAAAATATAATTGTGCCACCATATTAATTTATTTCATTATAAAACTAAAATTGAATTGCATTTTTTTTTTTTAAATTGATGACTTGGTCCGAATAATAAAGAAAAGCAGCCAATAAGTGCCCAACATAGATGGGAACTCCTTCAATACTGTTTAAAAAGCATCTCAGGGTGATACCTCAAGAAGTTGGTTGAGAAAATGTCAAGAGTAAGTTTCTGCAAATTCTAGGCAAAGGGTGACTACTTTGAAGATGCTAAAATATAACACAGTTTTGATTTATTTTGGATTTTGTTTAGTCACAACACAATTCCCATAGTTCCATTTATGTTATTCCATAGTTTTGATGACTTTGCTATTATTCTAAAATGTGAAAAAAAAATTATAATAAAGAATGAGTAAGTGTTTCAAAACTTTTGACCGGTAGTGTATGTAATACTTGCTTAAAGGAATAGTTCACCCAAAAATGAAAATTCTCTCATCATTTACTCACCCTCATGCCATCCCAGAAGGTTATGACTTTCTTTCTTCTGCAGAACACAAAGACATTTAGAAGAATATTTCAGCCCAGTAGGTTCACACAAAGCAAGTGAATGGTGCCCAGAAATTTGAAGCTCCAAAAATCACATAAAGGCACCATAAAAGTAATTCATATGACTCCAGTAGTTTAATCAATGTCTTCAGAAGCTATATGATAGGTGTGGGTGAGAAATAGATCAATTTAAGTAATTTTCGACTACAAATCTCCACTTTCACATTCTTCTTTTATTTTTGCCGATTTGCATTCTTCGTGCATATCGCCACCTACTGGGAAGAGACTAAAAAAAACGACTTAAATATTGATCTGTTTCTCACCCACACCTATCATGTCGCTTCTGAAGACATGGATTTAACCACTGGAGTCTCGTTGATTACTTTTATGCTGCCTTTATGTGCTTTTTGAAGCTTCAAAGTTCTGGTCACCATTCACTTGCATTGTATGGACCATCAGAGCTGAGATATTCTTCTAAAAATCTTTGTTTGTGCCCTCCAGAAGAAAGAAAGTGATACACATCTGGAATGGCATGAGGGTGAGGGAATGATGAGAATTTTCCTTTTTGGGTGAACTATTTCTTTAAGTACCAAAAGTGTATCATGCCACGGTCCAAATTACTGAGGTCACATTTTTATGCATGATTTTATGCACTGCTGCCACACGATTGGCTGATTAGATAATCTCATGGATGATTGTTGGTGCCAGATAGGCTGGTTTGAGTATTTCTGTAACTGCTTATTTCCTGGGATTTTCACAGTTCATTTACTCCGAATGGTGCCAAAAACAAAAAACATCCAGTGAGCGGCAGTTCTGTGGATGGAAACACCTTGTTGATGAGAGAAGTCAACAGAGAATGGCCAGACTGGTTCAAACTGACAAAGTCTACAGTAACTCAGATAACCACTCTGTACAATTGTGGTGAGAAGAATATAATATCAGAATGCTATTCTGAGATGCGGGTTGGCGCTGTTTTGGCAGCACGAGGGGGACCTACACAATATTAGGCAGGTGGTTTTAATGTTGTGGCTGATCAGTGTATTTAGACTGAAAAAGTACATGAGAAAATACACGTGTAAATTAATGTGTTTAGACAGCCAGTTGCATCTAATGACATTTCAGTGCGGAAGTGATGAATCCCGTTCTATATTTGTTGCATCTCTTTGATTTATAAAAAACAAAACATCAAAATATATCAGCATATATTCTCTCTTTTTTTAATTGTCTTTTAAATGCTTTGAAAATTTGACACTATCTGAACATTTTAAGACGGACACACATGCCGGGTCTCTAAAGATTAAAGTATGTAATAATGTTTGATTAAACACCATTAGTTGGCTCTAACACTCCACCAACAGCTGCTGTATGGCGGGCGTACCGGTGCACTATGGTTGCCGTCGCACCATCCAGGTGGATGCTGCATACTGGTGGTGGTTGAGGAGAGTCCCCTGTTCACTGTGTAATGCGCTTTGAGTGTAGTGTCAGAAAAGCACTATATAAATGCATTTAAAGGCTAAACATGACTGTCAGTTTATAGTGGATATATGCCTTATGGTGACACTGTCACCTAATTAATATGCATGAGCCAAGCTGATAAGGTTTATAATGTATACACAAATTTTCAGATCTGAACCGTGACTCACCATCTTAGCTGCTGGGTGCAGCACCTGCATCTGTTTGAGGATAGTGGCTCCATCATTAGTGATGGTGACATCTCCCTTCCCATCCTGAATCTGCAACAATACACATACACTCAGTGCACGGGAAAGACAAAAGACGCAGAGCTTTAAATCAGTCAGGAGACAGCTATACCATTTTATCCATGCCCTTAGGTCCCAGACTCGTCCTGATGGCATCAGCAACAGCTGTCAATTAAAAGACAAGATCAATCGTCACACCTGCTGCCACACCCATAACACAATGCACAACTGCTATACAGAAATATGAGCAGTAAGTAATGGACAACATGAGTTTAACAAAACGAGTTCAAACACAATGCCTGAAAAAGACTTATAAGGACGCAAATCAGTACGCATATGACATGAACTGAGCTTAAAACATGTGAGAGGGTCATAGGCAGCTTTAAATGACTTTAAATACAGCATATATTGACTCGTGTTTCCAGTGCAAGGCATAGCATGGAAAGCAGCAGAATAATATGGATGCTGACAGTCACTGTATGTGAATCTCCAGAGGTAATTTCTCACCTTTTCCAGCACTAATGTTGCTGAATCGGATCTGGGCGGGTTTGTCTCGGTCCACATACGCGCCTCCTTTGTTTTTAAAACCACTTGCAGCGGCTAAGGCTCCCGGCATGGTGGGCAATATTAATGTTGTTTTATTCTTCAGGAATCACCGAAGGGAACTAATGTTCCCTGGTCTCTCTAAGCCGCCTGTGCGGTTCGGATGAGTTCAGATGAAGCTCGGCTCTGATATCCCGAACAGAACCTTCCAGAAACACCGGTAGCGACGGAAGCTGAGAAAGGACCCCAAGCGCGACCGTGCGGGGCGCATGATGATGACGTCGACGGGTGTCTTAAAATACGCCATGCTGGACAGATGCTGCAATAAGTCTGCAACGCCACCACATTAGCATACAAGTTGCTTAGACTATATTATCACTGCGGTTTGTATGCTTTAGGATAACTTTGATTTACATGTATGTGTAGTTCGATATTGTGATCTGTTTTCATAACACGTGTGCTTGACTTGGACACGCATGGAAGAAGCCGGTGTCACTGTGATCTTGTAATAAAGGTAAGCTAGAGGAAAGCTTTTGTCTGACTGAACATCTCTGCGCGTCCTAAAGGAATCAAATAGGATCTTGGACTGAGTGAACTGAAATTCTGGGGAACAGCTGAAAATAGAATTAATTTTAGTTCACCTTATTTGATTCCTACAGGATTCCCATTAGGATCGGTTCCAATGTATGATCTAAATTCCGTTAGTATTCCTTTAGATTTATTGACAAGTTTGTTTATCTCTGGCTTCTGTGTGATATGTGATGCATTTACTGTTTTTTAGTGAGACATTGTCACCTTATTATTTACTCACACTCATGCCATTCCAGATGTGCATGACTTTCTTCTGCAGAACACAAATGAAGATTTTTAGAAGAGTGTTTAAGCTCTGTTGGTTCATACAGTGCAAATGAATGGTGACCAGAACTTATAAGCTCAAAAAAGCACATAAAGGCAGCATGAAAGTAATCCATACGACTCCATTAGTTTAATCCATGTCTTCTGAAGCGATATGATAGGCATGGGTGAGAAACAGATCAATATTTAAGTCATTTTTTACTATCAGTCTCCAATCTCATCCAGCCCTCCTCCTGTTTTTTGTTTCGTTTTTTTTGTTTTGCAAATATGATTGATTTATTCTTTTCGTTTCCTTTATCACTTCCTTTTTTCTTTCGCCTTCCTCCCCAGTAGGTGGCAATATGCACGAACAATGTGAATGGCCAAAAAACAGACTGACTGACTGTTGAAGTTTAGTTAACAGCATTTGGGACATAATGTTGTTTTTATTTTATTAATTTATAAATTTTTTGATTTTCTCCACAATTTGGAATGCCCAATTCTCAATGCGCTCTAAATCCTCGTGGTGGCGTAGTGACTCGCCTCAATCCGGGTGGCGGAGGATGAATCTCCGTTGCCTCCGTGTCTGAGACCGTCAATCTGCGCATCTTATCACGTGGCTTGTTGGGCGCGTTACCGTGGAGACATAGCGCGTGTGGAGGCTTCACGCTATTCTCTGCGGCATCCACACACAACTCACCACGAGCCCCACTGAGAATGAACCACATTATAGCAACCACGAGGAGGTTACCCCATGTGACTCTACCCTCCCTAGCAACCGGGCCAATTTGGTTGCTTAGGAGATTTGGCTGGAGTCACTCAGCACACCCTGGATTCAAACTCGCGATTCCAGGTGTGGTAGTCAGCGTCAATACTCGCTGAGCTACCCAGGCCCTCATTTCGATTTAATTTGTAAAAAAAAAAAGAAAAAGAATAGAAAGAAGCAAAAATCGCATTTACTGTGAGGCACTTACAATGGAAGTGAATGGGGCCAGTCCATTAAATGCTAAAATACAAATTATAGTCACATGACATAAACCGTATTCATGGTAACATGGTTTTAGTGTGATAAAATCACTTACCTTATCTATGTAAAGTTATATCCAGTATTACAACTTCTTACCTTCTAATCCCAGTATTGGATATAACTTTACAAATAAAAGGTTAGTAAGCGATTTTATCACACTAAAATCACGTTAACATGCATATTGTTCACGTCTCGTGGCTCTACTTTTGAAACGATGAGTATTTTAGTGTTTATAGATGGCACCATTCACTTCCATTGTAAGTGCATCACTGCAACCGCTTTATTTTTTAATAAAAGAGGGACGACTAGAATTTATCAACATTATGCCAAAAATACTGTTGATTGAGCGTTACCTATGTCTCTTATATTTCAACTAGAAAGAAATGTGCGTTATTCATTTGTTTCTGTTACTAGGGAGTTATTATGTTTGATATAATATTAAAAAAAATGGAGTGGTTTCAATTTCACCCATAACCAGGCAGCCCATCAAATGATCTTATAACAAGAAAGGCAGAAATACTGAATAATGATTTTGACATAATATCTGCCTATTTGCTATTTATTTGTTTCAGTTTGTATTTACACTACGTATTTGGATATGACTGTTTGGAGTGCTCTTTATTCATACTATGAAGAAAACAAAGAGCATCATTCTGTCTCTCTCTCCCTCTCTTCTCAGCAGTATGCTTTCCCTCAAAGAGAAAGATCGACCCATTGTAAGAAAGCTGTTTGACGCTGGCTGCTGTGCGAGATGTGTTCTCCGGTTCTGTTGTGTAGGAACCTACTCATCTTACAGACAACCCTACGAGGTCACTCTTAACCTCTGTTAAAGCACTGATAGAAAAACTCTACTATATATGAATGCAAAACATTTTGAATGTGTTTTGTATTAAAGGGATAGTTCACCCAAAAATGATAATTCTCTCATCATTTACTCACCCTCATGCCATCCCAGATGTGTTTAACTTTCTTTCTTCTGCAGAACACAAATGAAGATTTTTAGAAGAATATCTCAGCTCTGTAGGTCCACACAATGCAAGTGAATGGGTGCCAAAACTCTGAAGCTCCAAAAAGCACATAAAGGCAGCATAAAAGTAATCCATGTGACTCCAGTGGTTAAATCCATGTCTTCTGAAGTTACATGATAAGTGTGGGTGAGAAACAGATCAATATTTAAGTAGCTTTTTTTACCACAACTATCCACTTTCACGTTTGTTTTTGGCAATTCACGTTCTTCGTGCATATCGCCACCTACTGGCGGCACTGCTCAATGGTGGAGATTTATAGTAAAAACGGACATAATGTGAATCCTGTTATCACCCACACTTATCACATCACCTCTGAAGACATGGATTAAACCACTGGAGTCTTTTATGTGCTTTTTGGGGTTTCAAAGTTTTGGTCACTATTCACTTGCATTGTATGGACCTACAGAGCTGAAATATTCTTCTAAAAATCTTAATTTGTGTTCTGCAGAAGAAAGAATGTCACACATCTGGGATGGCATGAGGGTGAGTAAATGATGAGAGAATAAATTTTTTTTGGGTGAACCATTCCAGTAATGTTCGTTTACTTTGTAGGATATACACAGAGAGCTTTTCGCCTTCATCGGCGAGGAAAACAGCAAGTCCCATGATGCATCTGATCAGGGTCAGTCCGAGGACCCACCGAGCAAACGCATGAAAATAGAAGACAACGGCAGCCTGGAAGATTCTGTCACGCCAGCAGAGCCAAAGACAGTTTCGGATATTTGTCCAGTGTGTCTCGGAGTACTGCAGCACTTCTGTGATCACACTTATGCCAAACAGGTACAACGGATTACTGAGCATTCAATGTGAAAATCACCCATTCAATTCAGTACATTTAAAGGAATAATTCACCCAAAAAAATAATCATTTACTCCTGCTTTTCCAAACGCATATGAGATATTTTGCAGAATGCTGCTCTCACTGTTTTTATTTGTCTGCAGGTGTCCGATGCTGTGAAGAAAGAGCAGTATGAGTTTGACCGTCTGGTGCTGACTGTCTCTCTTCCTGCTCAGCTCTCCGTCCGAGAGGTCAGTCACACTTCCACATGTGACCGCTGTATAATGTGACTTATTATAATAGTCTCTCTCTCTGTCTTGCTACAGCACTCTTGCTGGTTACACATCAAACGGGAAGTCAGGTACGTGCATTTGTGAGCAGCACATGTTTGCCTTCAGTGCTTGCAACCGGTGTTTGCTAGAACCTCATGAGGTGTTGTGTTTCCAGGGAGAAGAGCATGTGTTTGGGGAAAGATGATGTCATCCAGGTGAAGGATGCCTTCAAGTGGGCCGTACAGGGAAAGATCGGCCAGGATCTGGGCGCTAATGTACTGGCCAATGTAAGACTCTCCTTTGACAGTGTAAACACGGGAGTATTTTTCCCTTTTTCTCTTTTTATTTAGTCCATCATCTGTCTGTTCTCTGATCTGTAGAGTGCGTTTGAAGTGAGTGTCGGGTTTACACACCCAGAAACAGATGAAGACTGTCATTTTCTGTAAGTATTCGAAGAGATGGATTCATTTGAACAACAACAAAAAAACTGTAGGGCGATATTTGGGGTGGGCGGGGGGGGGGAATTATGCTTTAAAAATGTAAAGAGAGGTACAAAAGCTGTTTTATTGTTCTAACATGAAATAATTTCCATTGAATATGGATTGGATCTGTTGAATATTTCCAAAATTTTAAGAAAGCAACAATGAAATGTAAATACAAGAAGAAGAAATATGTTAACACGATGCTTGATGGGGGGGGGGAATTGATGGTTGATGTTGGGATATTTTGCACTTTTAAAATTTTAGTGCATTTGTGTTTTTGTGACTCACATTTAACATATTATGACAGAGCTTGACAAATTCATAATATGCACATTTGACATGCTTTAATTTTTTGGATTTAATATTTTGGCAGGTATTTCTTATTTTTATGATACATTTACTGCATTATATAAAGTTTATGTAATTAATTATAAATAAACCATCTGTTTTTCATATCTGCATTTTTGAGCTTATCGGTATGCCGATGGTTAATAATTGGCCTATAAATATTGGTGGCCGATACGTCAGTGCATCCCTAGCGTTGGAAGAATAAACAAACCAAAATCCTATTTTATAAAATGGATAATTTCTCCTCGACATTCTGAGTGGATGAGCCGCTATTGAAGCCTTTGTACAATGCAGACAAACGCACACCTGCCAAAAATGATGCCAAAAGAACAATCCCTTACCTGTGGTAAAAGCACTGTGTTGCACAGCGCCTCACAACATATTGCTTTAATTTATGCAGATCTTGTCATTCTCTCTCTTTTGCAGGGCGACCATTTGTCCAGACTGTTTCAAACCCACCAAAAACAAATTGGTATGATTGTTGTCTGTAGTAGTAAACAAAAGTTTTCATTGTCTCAGAATTGTATTTCTTTTGTGCTGGTGTAGTCAAGCCGACATGGGTGAGGAAAAATAATATTAACCATTAATATCATAGCCTAACATGTTATGATCTAATTAAATCCTGTTGAATATAATCAAATCCCACCTCACATTATTTCCCACAAAAAATTCAGTTTTAATCAGAACCAAGTCTAATTATGCAAATTGTGCATGTGTTGTAATTAGGGCTGTTGAATTAACGTATAAATTCAGCGCGATTAATTATGTAAAAAATAACTGTAATAAGGTATTTTCTTACCATAGGAGCCATTCAAGCTTGAAGTACCACCTTGTTTTCAGCAGGGGGCAGTAAGCAAAACTCCAGCTGTGCAGGCAACAAACCACATGTTGTTCAATGATATGGAAATAAACAAATTGCCTTCTAAAGCCACTTTTAGTATTGTCTTATCAATGCTTTACTCGTTTGCCACAATAATGTTATGTATATTAATTATCTGAATTATATTTTTTGAATATGTTTTAATTATTTAAATATGACTCTTCGTAATTATTTAAAGGAATATTCCGGTTTCAGTAGAGGTCGACCGGGCCAGTGTTGAGAGGGTTTAAAGGCAGAAATGTGAAGTTTATAATTTTATAAATGGCAATTGCATGAATTAGTCTGTTAAAACTCATGTTTTATTTCGAGCTGTAAAGTTGTTTAAATTGTCATTTGTACAGTCGTTTTAGGGTTTGTTGACATTACATCGTCATGGTAACGAAGTTGTAAAATCGGCTGTAGCTTTACACAGAAAAGGTTAGTAAGTGATTTTATCACACTAAAATCACGTTAACACGCATATTGTTTACGTCTTTTGGCTCTACTTTTGAAAAAGTTAGTATTTTAACGTTTACGGATTGGCCCCCATTCACTTCCATTGTAAGTGCCTCACTGTAACCGCAATTTTTTTTTTTTTTCTCCTCTTTATTGCCCAATTTGGAATGCCCAATTCCCAGTGCACTCTTAAGTCCTCGTGGTGGTGTAGTGATTTGCCTCAATCTGGGTGGCGGAGGACGAATCTCAGTTGCCTCCGCGTCTGAGACCGTCAATCCGCGCATTTTATCACGTGACTTGTTGAGCGCGTTACCATGGAGACATAGCGCATGTGGAGGCTTCACGCTATTCTCCGCGGCATCCACACACAACTTACCATGTGCCCCACCGAGAGCGAGAACCCCATGTGACTCTACCCTCCTTAGCAACCGGGCCAATTTGGTTGCTTAGAAGACCTGGCTGGAGTCACTCAGCACGCCCTGGATTCAAACTCACGACTCCAGGGGTGTTAGTCAGTGTCTTTACTCGCTGAGCTACCCAGGCCCCATTTTTTACTTTTTTTAAGAAAAGGAGGGGCAAGTCAAAATAAATTTTTGTGGTAATCAATATAATGCTACAAGTGCTGTTGATTGAGCTTAACTTGTATTGAACCCTGAATATTCCTTTAATGATTATATTCCAAATCATTTTTATTTGTGGGCCTTTCTCGACTAATATTGATATATACGATTAATTGCGATTAACTCGATTAATTAATCAGCATATCATGTAAAAAAAAATAATCGATTGACAGCCATAGTTGTGACTGATGTTTCACGTCAAATTTAAACACTTCGCTGGATCCACCTTATTAAATTTATGGAAATGAATATGCTTTGCTCTGTGTTCAAACATTTTGGAGATTAAATGTAATTGTAATCTTTCTCTGTGTCCCTCAGTCTATCTTCACCAGGATGGCGGTGGTGAAAGCTCTAGAAAAGATCTCTGATGAGAAGTTTAGCAGGTCAGTGTTTTGAGTTTTCTTCCGCACGTTGGTATGTTGGTATTTTTATAATCTCTGGTTTTGTGATTTGATTTATTCTATACAGACATTACCCCTGTCCACCGAAGAAACCAGAAACTACATGTACAGCACTGGACACCACATGTCTCCACAATTCTGTCTTTATAGCAGGTACATCCAAACCAGTACTAAAACTTAAGATTACAATGTGTTGATAGGTAAACAAATACAAAGTCTCTCTCTCTGTTTGTCTGCAGGTCGGTATAATAAGTTTTCTCGGGAGCTTCCACAGACACCGTGGGTGATAGATGGAGAGAGACGGATGGAGGGATCCGTGGAGGAGCTGATCGCTGCTCCTCTCCTCTTCTCGTTCAGAGCTGACGGTGAGTGTTTGTGAATGTGATTCTTGTGTCAAATGATCTTCAGCATGCAGTAGGAGGTTTACTGTTATCTCTCTTGCATTCAGGTTTTAACTTCTCATCATCAGGACGAGAGGATGTGGACGTGAGGACTCTTGGAAATGGTAAAAAAAAATAAATATATATATATATAGATTTACATTTACACACACACACACATTCTTTCTGTTTGGTTTCTTAAAAGGAATATTCCAGGTTCAATACAAATTAAGCTCAGTCGACAGCATTTGTGGCACAATGTAGATTACCACAAAAATTGGACTCGAAATAGAAAATTTTAAGCGATTTTATTTCACGAAAATCATGTTAACGCACAAATTGTTTGCATATTGTAGCCAAACTTTTGAAACGGTGAGTATTTTCATTTATTTTTATGTATTTACAAATTTTGTATTTTTTTAGAAAAGGAGGGACGAGGGGGCCTGGGTAGCTCAGCGAGTAAAGACGCTGATTACCACCCCTGGAGTCGTGAGTTTGAATCCAGGGTGTGCTGAGTGACCCCAGCCAGGTCTCCTAAGCAACCAAATTGGCCCGGTTGCTAGGGAGGGTAGAGTCACATGGGGTAACCTCCTCATGGTCGCTATAATGTGGTTCTCGCTCTCGGTGGGGCATGTGGTGAGTTGTGCGTGGATGCCGCTGAGAATAGCGTGAAGCCTCCACACGCGCTATGTCTCCGTGGCAACGTGCTCAACAAGCCACGTGATGAGATGTGCAGATTGATGGTCTCGGACACGGAGGCAACTGAGATTCGTCCTCCGCCACCCGGATTGAGGCGAGTCACTACACCACCACGAGGACTTAGAGCGCATTGGGAATTGGGCATTCCACATTAGGGAGAAAAGGAGAGAAAATCCAAAAAAAGAAAAGGAGGGACGAGTCAAATACATTTTTGTGGTAATCAACATTATCCCACAAACGCTGTCGATTGAGCTTAATTTGTGTTGAACCCGGAACAGTCCTTTAAGTATTGCCGAAATGGTGTAATATACAGAAGCGGTTATGTAATTGTTTTTGGAAAGATATTTGTTATATTTGTCATCTGTGTTCCTCAGGTCGGCCTTTCACTATGGAGTTGTTGAACCCGCACCGAGCTAAATTTAACACAACCGAGATCAGACAACTGCAGGAGGTAAAAACCTTTTACTGGATCCAGTAAACTGCTGTTTTACTCGCAATTCTTTGGGAGCCCAAACACATAAAGAGCATCTCTCTTATGACCTTGTCACACCAAATACATATTTTTAGCATGAAAACCATACATGACAAGATTTTAAAAGAAAACTTCTCCACCCAGCTAGCACATATACGTCTCTGAGATGTCTAAGATCTTTTCATCTTTTCACAATCTAATTAACATCTGCTAAACGTCTTAAAAAGATCAGATTTACAAACAATATAAATCATAAATGTCTCAAAAGCATCTGTTGTCAAATTGACATCCGAGAGGAAATGTCTTATAGACATATTGCAGATGAGCAAACAACATAAAAAATACATTTTCCAGATGTAAACACACATGACAAATAGTTTACAAATAGTCATTTTATCACTTATCATCAAACATGAGCTCTCTCGGTCCTGGCATAATGAACATTTACATTTTCAACTTTATGGATCTGTGCATTTCTCTCCTGTCTTGCAGACGATCAACCAGTCATCTGACAAAATTAGAGTACGAGACCTACAGATTGTCACAAGGTGTGTGTGTGTGTTACATATAAGCCCAAACCCTTCCAAGATGTATGTAACAAACTGCAGTTTACTCACCCTTGTTGATCAAAATCTGTATGACTTTCTTCCATGGAATAAAAAAAGGAGATGTTAAACAGTTTGTAAGTTTCAAGTACAATTCACTTTCATAGCATCTTTCTTTTTCCATACAATGAAAGTGAATGTGACTAAGGCTGACATTCTCCATAATGTCTCTTTTTGTGTTCCACGGCAGAAAGTCATATGGGTATGGAACAACGTGAGTGTAAGTAAACGATGACAGAATTTACATTTTTGGGTGAACTGTCCCTTTAAGGTGTGCATGTGTTCCTGTAGGGAAGCAACAAGTCGCATGAAAGAGGGCGAAGAGGAGAAGACGAAATCCTACAGTGCCCTCATCTGGACACACAAAGTCATCTCCAGCACTGATCTGGAGTTTCTGGGAAACATCAAGGTGTTCAATATCTGTCCATAATCTTAGATACCTGCACAGGGCATCAGTGAAACAAGAAAAGAGAGGTACTGATTACTGTTGTCTGTCTGTGTTTGTATGTGTGTAGGACTTGAAGATTGCTCAGAAGACCCCGTTGAGAGTTCTTCATCGCCGGCCGCTGGCGGTCCGACAGAGACTCATACACTCTATGAGTGTTTCTTACCTGGACACACACCATTTCACCTTAAAGCTCTGCACACAAGCTGGGACGTATCCTTAGACACACACACATATTTGTTTATATCCTTGTGGGGACTTACGACTCACAATTATTGTTCTAAGATTATGGAAGCCCTTTTCCGGCACGTGAAATAAATGTGCTTTGTTATGCCATAATAATGAGATTCATATTTATGTGTTAAATAGTCATAATTATGAGATTCAAAGTCATAATTTTGAGATCTGAAAAAAAAATCTGAATTATGAGATAATTCATACTTATGAGATAAAATGTTGATTATGAGATAGAAAGTCATAAAAATTAGATAAAAGTTATAATTATGAGATGAAGTCAAAGTGAGACAGTAAGTCAGAATTATGAGATAAAATGTCAAAATTGAGAGTGTCAGAATAATGAGATGCAAATTCATAAATATGAGATAAAAAGTCAGAATTATGAGATGCAAATTCATAAATATGAGATATAAAGTCAGAATTATGAGATAAAATGTCAAAATTGAGAGTAAGTCAGAATAATGAGATGCAAATTAATAAGAAATGAAGTCAAAATGAAATAGTAAGTCATAATTGAGTAAAAAAAGTCATAATTTGAGTCATAATAAGAATATCTCAGAATTACAAGATAGTACATCTTAATTATGAGATAAAAAAAATCATAAGATCTGAAGTCATAATGAGAATATCTGAATTACAAGATAGTAAAATCATAAGTGAGATCAAATTCAAAATGAGATGAAGTCAAAATGAGATAGTAAGTCATAATTATGAGATAAAGTCATAAATATGAGATACAAATCAGAACTGTGAGACAGTTAATTATAAAAGTAATAATTATGATAAATATGAGATAAATATGACTTTGAATCTAATAATTATGGCTTATCCTACAATTATGATTTTTTAAAGTCATAATTAGATAAAAGTCAGAATTATGAGGTTGTAAATCATAAATATCAGATTAAAAGTGAAAATTATGAGCTCAATATGTCTTTAAATGAAATACTAATGGCAGAGGAGTTTATAATTATGACTTTTTATCTCATAAATGTGACCAAGTATCTCATGAATTATCATAGCACTATTTGATGTGGTGGAAATGGGCTTCCATACAAAGCTAATTATAAAACTAATATATAATGATACTGAAACTTGGTTTTCCTTTAATGATTAAACTAGTTACATAAAAGAGTTTGTGCACGGGGACTTTGGCCGCACTAAACCAAACCTCTGTGACCTCATGAAAACTGATGCTGATATTCTAGAGCTGGACGTCGAGGTCAGTTTCACTCCACGTTTTTTTTGTTGTTTTTTTTTAAATGCACTAAATATAATTTTTGTGCAAAAGTTTTGCATTTGATAAGGTTTGAATGCAGGGTGGAGGTTTTTCAGCTTTAGTTGCACTTTATTTCATTTATAGTAAGATCACTAAGATTTCTCCCACCTGTTTTTTGTTTCAGTCAGTAGATATCGACTGGCCTCCTGCGATTCCAGATTGACTTTCCATCTTGAACCGAGAATTACGGAGGAATTCTGGGGAATTAAATTTAACACACAAAAAAAGCCACACAATCCAAAAAAATAAATAAAAATATACCCATTCCAGTTTGAGAATAGCTCTGAGTTTGTCAGAATTATATATTGTGCTTTTGTTAGTTTGACAGTTATATTTGTAATGGCATTTGTTGCATTATAAAACCAATCCTAATGCATTGTATTTTGTTAATAAAACAGCCCGATTTTGTTTTAGCTTGTTATCGTCATGTTCCTCTTTCTTAGTGTAGCGGCTTGTTTTGTAGTGTAATTGTCACATAGAAAAGTATATAGTGTGGGGTGAGATTTCTAAATATCTGAGTGTAAACGGACCCATATTGAGGGATATGTTTAGGTTTAATTACATTTAATGTGTAAGAAAAAATGTATCTTTAGACACTTTTTGCTTAGATAATCAGGCAAATATAGAAACTGCATTATACAATTCCAGTTTAGATGATCTAAATGTAAATGTATTAAAACACATTTCTGATTAAAAATATAGTGAAAAAGTACTTTTTTTAAAATTACTATACATATAATTACATACTATTCAATTTAACAGAATATACAGTATACCGATCAGCCACAACATTAAAACCACCTGCCTAATACTGTGTAGGTCCCCCTTGCACCGCCAAAACGGCACCAACCCGCATCTCAGAATAGCGTTCTGATATTATATTCTTCTCACCACAATTGTACAGAGCGTTTATCTGAGTTAACGTAGACTTTATCAGTTTGAACCAGTCTGGCCATTCTCAGGAGATCAGCAGTTACAGAAATACTCAAACCTGCCCATCTGGCACCAACAATCATCCATGTGATTATCTAATCAGCCAATCGTGTGGCAGCAGTGCAGTGCATAAAATCATATACGGGTCAGGAGCTTCAGTTAATGTTCACATCAACCATCAGAATGGGGAAAAAATGTGATCTCATTGATTTGGAGCGTGGCATGGTTTGAGTATTTCTGTAACTGCTGATCTCCTGGGATTTTCACACACAACAGTCTCTAGAATTTACTCTGAATGATGCCAAAAACAAAAATCATCCAGTGAGTGGCAGTTCTGCGGACGGAAACACCTTGTTGATGAGAGAGGTCAACAGAGAATGGCCAGACTGGTTCAAACTGACAAAGTCTACGGTAACTCAGATAACCGCAATGTACAATTGTGGTGAGAAGAATATAATAACAGAATGCTATTCTGAGATGCGGGTTGGCGCTGTTTTGGCAGCACGAGGGGGACCTATACAATATTAGGCAGGTGATTTTAATGTTGTGGCTGATCATTATATATATATATATATATATATATATATATAAATAATGCGGGGTCATTGTTTGTTCAATTTAGCTAATGCATAAATACTAACAAATAGACCTTGTTATAAAGTGATACCACATTTTTTTTTGTTAAACATATTGAGCTGTTATATACAGTATCAAAATGAGTAACTTAATTTTACTTTAGGTTTTAAATCTTTTTCTTTTTTCTTAGAAAAGATGGTTACAAAATTGCTAAAATTATGTCTATACATTGAGCATTAATTTAATACAGATATAACACCATAAAAACATCCCAATTTGAATTTAGAAAGAAAACCACATGGAAACATCCACAAATTTGAACATTTTAATATAACTTAAAATAAATACTACCAAATGGCAATGCAAGTCCTCTATGTGGCACTTGCCCTAATGATTTGGTATGAAAACAAAACAGGCAAACGACTAAAGGAAAGGTATAAAAAATAATGAGGGAGAGAGAGAGAGAGCACTTAATGAACGCATCCGACAGCGTCCTTCATCCCAACATATGAAAATAAATACAACTAAATTACATCTATGGTACAAAAATACGCTGAAACAAACAAAACATTAGAAAACCTAGTGAGGATTTGCTGTTAGCCAGAAATGTCACAGAGTGAAAATAACAAACTTACACTCACATACACTCATATCATTCGCTATGAAGAATACTGGCAGTTTCCAAAATGTTCACTGGATCAGGAACAAACAGGATGGGACTGAAACCATAGCAACTCGTCTCTATGGAAACATCCACATGATAGACGTTTTCCAGTGATTTTGTGTCATTTCAGGACATTTTTTCAATTCGCATTTTAATTTTTGTCATCCAACAGTTCACACAATTACTGTCACACAACTTTTTTCTCGGGCTGTGACGCATCACAAACGGAAGGCATTGCATATGTACATCACACTTGGGGTGGTTTCGGGGTCGGGAGTCATTCACACTGGTATTGCATGGCTCAGTTGCACATAAAATGAGTCTGTGATCTGACTTGTTATTGATTCCAAACACAGACAACACGCATCCGTACGATTTCCACAGCAATGGAGACAGGACTGTAACGTTTCGATGCAAAAAATCATAATACATGTAACGATAATGGTAAAAAGAGATAGAGAGTTTGTATTTACATCTTCTGGAATAGTCCAACATTACTCCAACTATTATAAGTTAACTCTTTGTGTTATGAAGTGAGGGATAGTGGTTGAGTTGTCTTTCTCTGTGCTGGGTGAGAAAGACATACCTGTTGATCGATACAGTAAAGGTGAAACGCCACCCAAATCCAGTCCTTAAACATTGTCCTTAACGGTTGAATCAGTTTTGGAGAGAGTAAAAAGTTCAAAGTGGTCCTTTTCAGCAAGGCAGAGGTGAGGAATTAAGGACAAGATGATAAACATCATATCTGGGTAGGTTTCACTCCGTCGGTGGGTAGATTTGTGGGTGAATCTCACGAAAACATGTCCAGGTCGCATTTCACCGCAAAATAAAAAAATAATAAATGATGTTTTGTGTCAAGGAAATGAAACTTGTTTTAGGGCCATTGCAAATTTTTGCATTATGACATTATTTTCATGACAATTTAGCAGTTTTCCTCTGTAATGTATACGGGTGTATTGTAATTGGGGGGTGGGGGGTGCATCATCAATCTCACAATATGAGACTTCTTGTATAACAAATACTACCATGACATAAATACTTTAATACGAAACAAAAGAGTCATTTAATTTTAAGTGTTCATGTCACGATACTATTTGTTGTACGAGTCGTTTAGTATTGACATTTTCATGACATTTAGGCACACTTTCCCTCAAATTCTCATTACTGTAATGTGAAAAAAAGCGCTCTCATTACTGTAATATGAAACAAAAATTCATTTAAATTTTACAGTAATGACAATTAAAAATAATTACATTATGGTCATGAGAATTTGGGGGGAAATTTGCTCAGTTATCGCTAAAATGTCACAACGCAAAACATCTTGTACAACAAATATTTATTTGACATAAATATTTAGATGACATTTTTGTTTCGTATTACAGTAATGAGATTTTTTCACATTACGGTAATGACAATTTAGGGGGAAATGTGCTTAATTGTTATGAAAACAATGTCACAATGCAAAAACTCTTGTACAACAAATACTACCATGACAAAGTTTTAAAAACTTTAGATGTCTTTTTTGTTTCGTATTACAGTAATGACAATGAGATTTTTTCACATTACGGTAATGAGAATTTAGGGGGAAAATGTGCTCAGCTGTCAGGAAAATGTCACAATGCATAAATTATTTTACAACAAGTACTACCATGACATATATTTTAAAAAATGTAAATGACTATTTTGTTTCATATTACAGTAATGAGAATGTGGTATTTTTCACATTACTGTAATGAGAATTTAAAGGGAACATGTGCTTAATTGTCATGAAAATGATGTCATAAACCTGATCGAATAATGACATAATTTCTTATGATGGGGACATGTTCTTGCCAGGTTTCGTGAGATTCACTCTTGTGCTCTGAATTGCCTGAGAGAGCTTACAGTAACGGCAGTTTGTTGTACAGTTGTGTATTTGTAACTTAAACCTTCATATCAGAATGTAAGCATTAAAAAAAGAAACCAAATATTAACACTAGAGTCCTCTGATACACTTTCCCACTCTTTCTTTACATTTTCCTTTTTATCGAAAGTATCGATAAAGATCAGAATCCTCCAGCTCCTCCAAAGGAGGATGTGTGTAACATAAAAATCAACTAAATTTAATTTGTGAGCCTCATAGGAACAGAACTAGTGCTGCTTCTAATAACCCTAACTACATGTCTGTGCATCCATCTGTCTGACAGATGAGATCCACACACATAAGGCAACATTTTTGGTTTGTTCCCAACAACGGCTCTTAAACAAGTGCAAAATAAAAAATAAAATTAGGTCGTCATTAACAATACTGGTCATTTTACCGAAAACACTGTCCATGATCTGTAAACAAGCTGACAGTGAACAAGAATTTTAAATGTGGGTCGACTTGCTCAAGACTCACCCAACTGTGCAAAACCCCCTTTTTAAGTCCCACATTAAGAAATAAACCAAACCCCGCCCCCCCCAAACAAACAGAAAGCAACAAAAATAACTTGCTATGTTTATCAGTAATGAATGAGAGGGGGTAGAGAGACGGGAGGCTCTTTCTAGCATGGCTACTCAGGTTCCGTTGTTTGATGACATCACTCCCGCCCGCTGGCTGAATAAGAGAACTGTGGGAAATGTGGTCTCCGTTCGCTATCGGCTGAGTCCATCCCGTCCTCATCATCTGCAGGGAGAGACAGAGAGAGAAAGACGATCAGTTAAAAATGTCCATGCAAGTTTGCCTCTATGATATGCAATATAAATATCTTATTTTTACTGGTATTAATGCATTATGCATTGATGCAAATTTAAACACTTTCCACTCCAGAATGTTCACTTTAGCAGCAAGAAAACAGATTCCTTGTCAGAATAGAATGACATCTTTCTACCGAAAATACATCTAATTTCTCATTAGATTTCTAGAAGCTACGACCAGTTATGCAGCCCACCAAAAACATTAGAGCGACCAGCGTCAGGAACGGCCACTACCGACGAACAATACAGCGACCTGGTGACCTCCAGTGATAAAATCACTGTCTGTGTGAACGGGACTCAATGCTATTCACCGACAACAGATTGAATTTTCCATTTGCTCTAAAAGAAAAATTAATTTCCTAGCGATAGCAGAAAAAAGGTGTTCACTGATTTTCACAGTGATATGCTCAATACAGAGAGGAAAAAAGTGTCTCTTACATTGTGTACAGCTCAGACTTGAATGTAACTTCCTCTTCCTGTGCCATGAGGAAGTGTCTACGGGAAAAGAGAGAGCGGGAGGGAAAACAGCACACTCACATTTCTCTGGAGGAGTGATGGTGATGGTTTGTGCTGTGAACTCCTCATCAAAATACCTGGTGTCAGTTTCAGATGATACCTGCGGCATGAATGGCGGTACGAGCTACACACGAGATGTGACAGACAGACAGAGAGAGGACCAGAGAGATGAAAGAGAAGAGAAATCAAACATCAAAAACAAAAGCCGTTTCATATTGTTAACTAATGATATTACAATTATATATTCCAATAAAAAAAAATAATAATAATAATGTGTAAAATTGTATAAATGTACAGTATACACAACTATAGAAATGTTTACTAATGTATAAATGTATACAGTATTGTACAAATGTATATATGTATGCATAACTGCACAAACATATATATGTACTGTATACATAACTGTGCAAATGTAAACAATTGTATAATTATACACAGCTAAATAAATGTTTACTAATATATATACAATATGTATACATAACTGTACAAATGCATATATGTATACATAATTGTACAAATGTAAACAAATGTTTATGTATAAATAACTACACATATTTACAAATATATAAATGTACACATAACTGTACAAATTTAAAAGAAAATATAACTACACACAACTATACAAATGTTTACAAAAGTTTAAATGTACAGTATATGTTACTGCACGAATGAAAACAAATGTATATACACAAACGCATATGTATTAATAACTGTAGAAACATATACACTGGCGGCCAAAGGTTTGGAATAATGTACAGATTTTGCTCTTATGGAAACTGATTCAACTGATCACAATGTGTAGTCAGGACATTAATAACATGAAAAATTACTATTACAATTTGAAAAAAATGTTCAGATCTTCTTAAACTACTTCAAAGAGTTCTCATCAAAAAATCCTCCATGTGCAGCAATGACAGCTTTGCAGATTCTTGTTATTCTAGCTGTCAGTTTGTGCAGATACTCAGGTGACATTTCACCCCACACTTCCTGTAGCACTTGTCATAGATGTGGCTGTCTTGTCGGGCACTTCTCACGCACTTTACAGTCTAGCTGATCCCACAAAAGCTCAATGGGGTTAAGATCCAGAACACTCTTTTCCAATTATCTATTGTCCAATGTCTGTGTTTCTTTGCCCACTCTAATCATTTCTGTTTGTTTTTCTGTTTCAAAAGTGTCTTTTTCTTTGCAGTTCTTCCCATTAGGCCTGCACCCCTGAGTCTTCTCTTTACTGTTGTACATGAAACTGGTGTTGAGCGAGTAGAATTCAATGAAGCTGTCAGCTGAGGACATGTGAGGCGTCTATTTCTCAAACTAGAGACTCTGATGTACTTATCCTCTTGTTTAGTTGTACATCTGTTCTTCCAAATCTCTTTCTGTCCTTGTTAGAGTCAGTTGTCTTTTGTCTTTGAAGACTGTAGTGTACACCTTTGTATGAAATCTTCAGTTTTTTGGCAATTTCAAGCATTGTATAGCCTTCATTCCTCAAAACAATGATTGACTGATGAGTTTCTAGAGAAAGCTGTTTCTTTTTTGCCATTTTTGACCTAATATTGACCTTAAGACGTGCCAGTCTATTGCATACTGTGGCAACTCAATAACAAACACAAAGACAATGTTAAGCTTCATTTAACGATCCAAATATCTTTAAACTGTGTTTGATATAATGTCAAGTGATTTTCTAGTATCAAATGATCAATTTAGCATGATTACTCAAGGATAAGGTGTTGGAGTGATGGCTGCTGTCTAGATTTGATCAAATATGACTTTTTTCAAATAGTGATGGTGCTGTTTTTTACATCAGTAATGTCCTGACTGTACTTTGTGATCAGTTAAATGCCACTTTGGTGAATTAAAGTACATATTTCCTTCCGAAACAGCAAAATCTGTACATTATTCCAAACTTTTGGCAGCCAGTGTATATGCACAACTGTACAAATCAGTATATGTATATAAACCTGTACAATTGTATATGTGTATTCTTTAACTGTACAAATTTATTTGTATGTATACTTAACTCTAAAAATGTAAACAACTGTATATACAGTTGTGCTCAAAAGTCTTCATAGCCTTAGTTCTTAATACTGTGTATTGCCCCCTTTAGCATCAATGACAGCGTGCAGTCTTTTGTAATAGTTGTCTGAGGCTCCAAATTCTTGCAGGTGGTATAGCTGCCCATTCATCTTGGCAAAATGCCTCCAGGTCATGCAAAGTCTTTGGTCGTATTGCATGCACCGCACGTTTGAGATCTCCCCAGAGTGGCTCGATGATATTAAGGTCAGGAGACTGTGATGGCCACTCCAGAACCTTCACCTTTTTCTGCTGTAACCACTGGAGGGTCAACTTGGCCTTGTGCTTAGGGTCATTGTCGTGCTGGAAAGTCCAAGAGCGTCCCATGTGCAGCTTTCGTGCAGAAGAATGCAAATTGTCTGCCAGTATTTCCTGATAACATGCTGCATTCACCTTGCCATCAATTTTCACAAGATTCCCCGTGCCTTTAGAGCTCACACCCCCCCCAAAACATCAGTGAGCCACCATCATGCTTCACAGTGGGGTTGGTATTCTTTTCACTATAGGCCTTGTTGACCCCTCTCCAAACATAGCGCTTATGGTTATGACCATAAAGCTCTATTTTGGTCTCGTCACTCCAAATTACAGTGTGCCAGAAGCTGTGAGGCGTGTCAAGGTGTTGTCGGGCATATTGTAACCGGGCTTTTTTGTGGCATTGGTGCAGTAAAGGCATCTTTCTGGCAACTCGACCAAGCAGCCCATCTTTGTTCAAGTATTGTCGTATTGTGCTCCTTGAAACAACCACACCGTCTTTTTCCAGAGCAGCCTGTATTTCTCCTGAGGTTACCTGTGGGGTTTTCTTTGTATCCTGAACAATTCTTCTGGCAGTTGTGGCTGAAATCTTTCTTGGTTTACCTGACCTTGGCTTGGTATCAAGAGATCCCCGAATTTTCCACTTCTTAATAAGTGATTGAACAGTACTGACTGGCATTTTCAAGGTTTGGATATCTTTTTATATCCTTTTCCATCTTTATAAAGTTCCATTATCTTGTTACGCAGGTCTATTGACAGTTCTTTTCTGCTCCCCATGGCTCAGTATCTAGCCTGCTCAGTGCATCCACGTGAGAGTTAACAAACTCATTGACTATTTATACACAGACACTAATTACAATTTAAAAAGCCACAGGTGTGGGAAATTAACCTTTAATTGCCATTTAAACCTGTGTGTGTCACCTTGTGTGTCTGTAACAAGGCCAAACATTCAAGGGTATGTAAACTTTTGATCAGGGCCATCTGGGTGATTTCTGTTATCATTATGATTTAAAAAGGAGCCAAACAACTCTGTGATAATAAATGGCTTCATATGATCACTATCCTTAAATAAAAGACAGTTTTTTTGCATGATCAGTCATGTTTTCAAAATCAATGCCAAAATTTCACAATTTCTGCCAGGGTATGCAAACTTTTGAGCACAACTGTATGTATTGTATACATAGTTGTACAAATGCAAATATGTATACACAACTATACAAATGTACAATTATAGATACTGTAACTCTACAAATGTAAACAAAAGTATACAGTACAAGAAAAATGTAAACACACTGTATGTATACCTAACTGTATGAATGTATACAAATGTCTGTAAATTTATGCATAAATGGTGGCTTTAGTTTAAATGTTGTACAGCAGTAATTAGGCATTCACAAAGGACACATTCTCTCAGTCCATCTGCACTATTTTTTAATGGTTTAAATATACATGCGTCAGATGACTTTGGTTGTTGCATCAAACCTTGTTGTTCTTTCACTGTTTCACACCATCCGAGTTAGAAGTTAAAAAGCCAAGTTAAAAATAGTGCAATCTTTGCTACACAGCATTTAAATGGGAAAAGGGACAGGATGGTCAAGTTGATAAATAACCAATTAGTGATTAAGGCAGACTTTTCGGTTATTTTTGTGTGTGTGTGTGTGTTTATTTTTCCATTAATATTTAAGACAATATCTTTTGATGATCTTTTCAACTGTTGATGAGTTGTCCCAGTGCCCTGCTTGATCAGATAAATAAAGGTACCTGTGATAACAGGTAATCTAAGATACAGTGCTCAGTTGTACCTTTTTGTCATAGACATCCTGCCAGTCCACTGCCGTGAAGAAACTGTGCCTCATGATTTCTTTAGCATCATCCGGTCCTCCTCCGAGCCTTCAGAGAATAAACCAGCAGTTTAAAACTCATGTACAGATCACATCACACAAAAACACATTCAGTACTGAAAGAATGATTATGTCACTGATCTGACTGCATTTAATTGGTGACTTTAAAATGTCAATATATGAGAAAGAGGGAACCTCTCTCATTCTGAACCATACACATATACACTGACCTCTTGTTGGGATCTTTTATGAGTAGTCCAGACAGTAAAGACTTGGCATCAGCAGAGAGGGTTCTGGGGAATTTGATCTCCTCCATCAGAATCAGTTCAAACAGCTTCTCATGGTCCTGAAGACAGATGCACATCGGAATAAATGAGATAAATCATTTGTGTCTGTAATGAAGACAATCAAATAATACCTGATGCAAAAAAAGTCTTGTTAATATTCAAAATATGACTTGCAAGATTCACAAGATTTACTCTCTAGATTAATCATTGTAATTACTGTTGATATAGTATATCGTACCTGATTGTAAAAGGGCAGGCGTCCACACATCATCTCATACATAACGACTCCAAGACCCCACCAGTCCACCGCTCTCCCGTAATCATTGTCCTCCAATACCTGACCAACAATCAATCAGTCAATAAATTACCCTCCAATACCTGATCAATAATTAGTCAATCACATTACGATCCAATATCTTATCAATAATCACAATACATGATCAATAATGAATCAGCCTATCACATTACCCTACAATACCTGATCAATAATTAGTCACAATAAATACCCTTCAATATCTGATCAATAATCAATCACAATATCTGATCTATAATCAATCACACTACCCTCAAATACCTGATCAACAATAATTCACGCTATTGTCCAATACATAATGAATGATCAAATTACTCTCCAATACTTGATCAATAATCAATCAGTTACATTATCCAGATATCAGATCAATGATAAATCAATGAGTTACATTGCCCATAAATATCTGATCCGTGATCAATCAGATTATCCTTTGATACCTGATCAATAAATCAGCCACATAATCGTCTTATACTTGATCAATCATCAATCAGTCAACACACTGCCTTCCAATCCCTGATTAATTACAACCTCAATAATTAATCAGACACATTATTCTTCAATATTCATTCATATTATTCTTAGATACCTGATCAATAATCAGTCATATTACTTTCCAATATCTGTTCCATAATCACTTACATGATCCTTCAACACCTGATCGAAAACATCAAACTGTCTTCAAGTACATGATTAATTACTACAATAGCCTTGTTATTTTCCCTGAAATACTAAAAATGTTGCAATCACTAATTTCAGTAATCAATTAATCAGAATAAACCAGCTGTGCTTCTGTTCAGTGATGTTATGCCTCGTCTGAGATCAACCAATGAAATCATGGGGTGGGTGTATGACTCAAAAAATGGAAAAACATCCTGGCATGTGATTACATCATACAGTTACTGTATGATCATTATATCACCATGCTATGAGTCATCACTGTTACAGTATCCCTAAGCAATAACATCATTTATATTAAAATGTACACTCTAAAACACCAATTAAAATGATCTTCAAGAATGGATAGAAGTTCCCCATTTCCTATGTAATTAATCCAATTATTGCTCAGT
The DNA here is from genome assembly GCF_019703515.2 of Myxocyprinus asiaticus. NCBI lineage: Eukaryota > Metazoa > Chordata > Actinopteri > Cypriniformes > Catostomidae > Myxocyprinus > Myxocyprinus asiaticus. The sequence goes on from NC_059351.1 coordinate 50,366,505, forward strand.
CATGTCTCGACACCAGTTGTGTATCTATTTTTGTACAGATGTTAAAAAGGCTCAGCTAAAGAGTGACCCTGTTCCTGCTGACCTGTTTCTGGCAATGACAGACAGAAATTAAATTATCATTTATATTAAATTTATATTAGTATTTCCTGTGCTGTGTCTAAAGAGATAAAACAATATACCTGATGACTGTGTAAATGTTTGTGTGCGGTACCTCGGGGGCCAGATACTCTGGAGTCCCACAGAATGTTTTCATGGTGGCTGCGTCTGTAATTCCCTCCTTACAAAGACCGAAATCAGTGATCTTTATGTGACCGTCTTTATCCAACATCAGGTTTTCCAGCTAAAAAAACACATTTTTGTTGTCTCGTGATCAGCTAATAATGTTGACGATGAAGTTTGAGTGTGAAAATATTTATATTAAACTGTGTGTTTTGTTTACCTTCAAGTCACGGTAAACAATCTTTGCAGAGTGCAAGTAATCCAATGCAGAGACAATCTCGGCACCATAGAAACGGGTTCTATCCTCTGAAAACACACGTTCTCTCGACAAATGAAAAAATAACTGCAACAAAAATTAAATAAGAAAATTCTTACAATTCACAAATCCAAAATCTAGATGTACAGCTCAACCACATCTATTACACAACATATCATTTAGAAGTGCAGAAGAAGAAAATCTGAAGTTTAAAAGAAAAACTTTGTAGTAAACTTCATGAAGTTTATTAAGTTTGAAGTGCAAAAGTTTGAAACAACATTTGAAACACTGAAAGAAAGTTTGAAATATAGAAAGTTCCAAATAAAGATCCAAGCTTGAAAAAGTTTGTTTGAAAGAAAAAAAGATGAAAAGAAAGATTGATGTTTGAAAGTTCGAAAGAGATTGAAAGTTCGAAAGAAAGTTCAAAAGAAAGTTCAAAAGAAAGTTCAAAGAAAGTTGAAAAGAAAGAAAGTTGAAAAGAAAGAAAGTTGAAAAGAAAGAAAGTTGAAAAGAAAGTTCGAAAGAAAGTTCGAAAGAAAGAAAGTTCAAAAGAAAGAAAGTTCAAAAGAAAGAAAGTTCAAAAGAAAGTTCAAACGAAAGAAAGTTCAAACGAAAGTTCAAAAGAAAGTAAAAAGAAAGTTTGAAAGAAAGTTTGAAAGTTCGAAAGAAAGAAAGTTCAAACGAAAGTTCAAACGAAAGTTCAAACGAAAGTTCAAACGAAAGAAAGTTCAAAAGAAAGAAAGTTCAAAAGAAAGTAAAAGAAAGTTCGAAAGAAAGTTCGAAAGAAAGAAAGTTCAAAAGAAAGAAAGTTCAAAAGAAAGTTCAAAAGGAAGAAAGTTCAAACGAAAGTTCAAACGAAAGTTCAAACGAAAGAAAGTTCAAAAGAAAGAAAGTTCAAAAGAAAGAAAGTTCAAGAAAGAAAGTTCAAAAGAAAGAAAGTTCAAAAGAAAGTAAAAAGAAAGTTTGAAAGAAAGTAAAAAGAAAGTTTGAAAGAAAGTTCGAAAGAAAGAAAGTTCAAAAGAAAGAAAGTTCAAAAGAAAGTTCAAAAGAAAGTTCAAAAGAAAGTTCAAAAGAAAGTTCGAAAGAAAGAAAGTTCGAAAGAAAGAAAGTTCAAAAGAAAGTTCGAAAGAAAGAAAGTTCAAAAGAAAGAAAGTTCAAAAGAAAGAAAGTTCAAAAGAAAGTTCAAAAGAAAGAAAGTTCGAAAGAAAGAAAGTTAGAAAGAAAGAAAGTTCAAAAGAAAGAAAGTTCAAACGAAAGAAAGTTCGAAAGAAAGAAAGTTCAAAAGAAAGAAAGTTCAAAAGAAAGAAAGTTCAAAAGAAAGAAAGTTCAAAAGAAAGTTCAAAAGAAAGAAAGTTCAAAAGAAAGAAAGTTCGAAAGAAAGAAAGTTCAAACGAAAGAAAGTTCAAAAGAAAGAAAGTTCAAAAGAAAGAAAGTTCAAAAGAAAGTTCAAAAGAAAGAAAGTTCGAAAGAAAGAAAGTTCAAAAGAAAGAAAGTTCAAAAGAAAGTTCAAAAGAAAGAAAGTTCAAAAGAAAGAAAGTTCGAAAGAAAGAAAGTTCAAAAGAAAGAAAGTTCAAAAGAAAGAAAGTTCAAAAGAAAGTTCAAAAGAAAGTTCAAAAGAAAGAAAGTTCAAAAGAAAGTTCAAAAGAAAGTTCAAAAGAAAGTTCGAAAGAAAGTTCGAAAGAAAGAAAGTTCAAACGAAAGAAAGTTCGAAAGAAAGAAAGTTCAAACGAAAGAAAGTTCAAACGAAAGTTACAAAAAAAGTATGTAAAAAATAAAAACTTTGAAATAAATTTTAAAAGAAAGTTTAAAAGACTTAGAAGATTTACCTCTCCTCCATTCACATACTCCATAACAAAACATAAACGATCCTTCGTCTGAAACGAGTACTTCAGCGACTGTAGAAAAAGAGCAAATATTACAAATTTTACTTTCAATAAAAAATGTGTTAATAAATTATGGGTAGCAAACAAGGATTCTGTTTGGCTCTAATATTGAGGAAAGTGTGATTGAAAAAATGTGAAGATACTGTGTTCAGAAGACACTCACAGTTAAAAACGGATGCCTAGTGTTTTTCAAAACTCTGCTCTCTGTAAGCGTATGAGCCACTTCATCCTGAGAGACAGAAAGACAGAAAGTGTTTATATAAGGTATAATACATCTCATCATGTCTCAGTACGGTCAGTTCTCAGAACATACCTTAGCAATAATAACCTCCTTTTTCAGGATCTTCATTGCATAATATGTGCCGCTCGCTTTCTCTCTGACCAGAATCACTTTCCCAAATGTGCCTTTGCCCAGTAACTTCAGATAGTCAAAATCATTCATTGTCTGTTGAAGAAAAATACATTCGAATGACCGGCATGTATATGTATATGTATATGTATATATATATATATATATATATATATATACGTACTACTATATAACCATCTAACTATCTTTTTCTATCTCTAACTCATTCACTACCTTTCGTTTGTGATGACTGGTTGACGTGTCCATCTCTTCCTCATTGACGTTTTCGATCTGCGATATGGGGCTACACAGAATTCCTTCCTCTTCCTGTTTGGCGAGCTTGTCCGCCACCATCTGAATGGCCTCCACCCACTCATCCCTTGTTACCAGGGCAACAAAAGTGCAATCAGGAGCAGCGAAAGACAGGCCGATTATTCGTCAGATTTTTTTTCTGCATTTTCTGAGTGAATTCAATATATAAGTATTTTTTGTGAATTTGGTGTAAATAACGTGAAAAATACGTTTGTTAGACAATTTTGTGGATGTCTTAAATAATGCAAATTGCATAAATAAATATGCAATTTAGACATTGGTCAAAGCATTTCAGCCATAAACGACATAAATTAAAGTCACGTTTTCTGATGTAAGAAAAATAAGGACTAAATTTGACTTGATCTGGACTATTCAGTCATGTGATGACATCAGCGTGATGTGTAGCACCTCTCCTCAGGCGTGTCCACGTGGAAGGTGCGTTCGATCACAGTGGTCCACTGCAGACACCTGATGATGAAGGTGTTAGGCTTCGGTCTCTCCGTCTTCATCAACTGACACTCTAATAGCGAAACAACGAAAAAGAGGAAGGGAAATAGTGAGATAAACAAAAGGGGCAACACATAGTCTATGCTTGGAATAGCAAACTACCGTACTACTATAACTATATCTGCAGTATGCAGTATGTATTCAGTGAGTGGTGTACAATTATCATCTTGGAAAGTGAGCCTATGCTACCGTCTGAAACATTTATCAATGCATAATTTATTCTCTTTCACATACTATATGTGAAAAATAGTAGGCAGTATAAATATAGTATATAATATAGTATACTGCACAGTATGTAGCAAGCATTCCATTCCGGGCAAAGCCACAGAGATGCATGCATGTTGTTGTGATGGTATGGTGACGTCACCATCTTAAACTATTGAGTTCAACTTTCCTTTGATCGTTGTGAGTCATGGATCTGAATAACAGAAAATGTACTTATTTTCCAAGAACATGAAATTCTGTTCTCACAGATGAAAAACAGACTAAAAATAACATTATCTAATAATGAGAGAGAGAGAGAAAGAGAGACACTAACTGGCCACAGAGAAGTTGTTGAGTGGATATGCCAGATCAGCATCCTGTGGCTTCTCTTTATATCCAATAAACGATCCATCCGTCTTTAACAGGAAGTACCGCGGTCGCCAGTTCTTAATGTATTCACCTGTTGAACAGAACAAAACCAGATTATCAGGCACACTTATACACACACAGAGGAACATAATGAGTGTTTCTTCAACTTTGGGCACTCTAGCACTGAGGAATTCTAGGAAGTAAAGTCTTGTTAAAAAATGTCATACTTTTACAAAAAAAAAAAACATTTGTCTGCTAACAATGTCTAACCGTATATTTACATGCATAAGAGGAGATTTGTGTCATTTTTGTAATTTTTTCCTGAAAGTCATGAAAATTTCCATCATAGAGTGATTTCCAGCAAATCTCAAATTCTTTATTGTGTTTAATAGAATTAGGTGCTGGAAATGTCGCTGAAGGAATGACAATTTTTAACTTTTCTGAAATAAAGTGGCCGACTCCTTTGTCTTGCTAAGGGTAATTTCATAGCTAACATTTTATACACCCTGAATACACACAAGTAAGTAATATTTTCACAGTTTTTGTGCAATTTGGCAAAATTACAGCTTGGAATGATGCCTAATAAAAATAATCTGTTCACAAGTTATATTTACCTAATTAATTGATTTTATTATTTTACACCAACCTTTTAAAAAAATTCGGGGAAAATTGTTTGGTGTGGCGAAAATGACAAAAAATCTGGAGCAGTCGTAATTTCTGAAAAATATCCACAAATCATTTCCCACGATAAATATTGAAATGGTTTATGTTTATTTCACGCTTTGTTTAGATTATCATAGTTTTTATCATGTTATAATTTTTATTTTTATTATGGATTTTCATAGTTATTATTGAAAGTCTGGGTCTGGGACAAGGCTAAAACAGCCTTTTAATAAAAATCAAACTCTGGGACATGAAAGTGCCCAAAGTTAAAGAAAGACCCAAACAGAGATCAAAATCGTAAGGAATTTAACGTTTCTGTTTCCGATTCTTATTTCACTTAATTATTGTATTAATGTTTCTTAATACTTTTGAAGAAGAACCAAATAAGTAAGGGATAATGTACAGACATTATCCGCTTCGCATTGGGGTCCTGATCACCCTGTCGGGGTTTATTTTGTGATAACAACTGGCTGACTGTACATTATCCCGCTTATTACATGGCCACTAATAAAATAAATAAATACATGAACATAAAATATTGATTTGCGTTGAAATTACATGAGAAGAAATATACTGCTGAACAGCTGAAATCCACCTCTGGTTTGCGTTGTTCCTTTGGAGTTTACTTTGCAATTTATGCATCTTATAACAAGACAGCTTGTCAAATAAATAAATATATGCACATGAAACACTGATTTGAGTTGAAATTATTTTATTAGCTAACTTGAAGAGATCGCACAGTGAGCCAAGAAGCAGGAACGATGGCTTGCAATACTACGATGAGCTGTCTGATACGTGGATGTGCAGTTGTTACTGAGCAATATCAGACCACTAGATGGCGCCATTGACCGATCAGAATCGAGTATTCCAGAGAGCCGTGTAATACTTAACTATATCATATTACATACTATATTTTGTTTTTATGATTATACTATACTATATAGAGTATTATATACAGTAACCTGTATATAATTAAATTATTACAAACCATTTGACCTTTTTATCATACATATCCATGTATACATCATATAACCATTTATTACAAGAAAAGTCTGTTTCTATCTTTTACTTCATGTTGTCATATGAACAACAACTCCAATGAACATTGTACAGCATAACACACATTAGTCGTACATCATAATAGTTCTTGGTTTCCTTTCTTTTGCGGAGGAAACTCACTGTCCACATTCATCAGAAGAAGAACCATTAACTAGACAGAACATCAAGAAAAAATGGAACCAGTTTGGCATAAGAACCGATTCTCAACACCCATGATTGGTTACACAGCTCAACCACCCAAAAAAACAATTTGTAAAAAGAAAATTTGGAAGCTACGGGAGTAGACCTGGAATGCTGTAATTGACAGTTTTCACAATTAGTTACAGTAATTGTGTTAGCTTTAATTGTACTCTCAATTATTTATGAGTAGGGCCTTCAATTTAAAAAGTAAATTCTGTGCAATTAATAATATAAAAAATAACCAGATAAAACATATCTGATATTTCTACCATCAGAGCAATTCAAGTTTGAAGTACCAACTGTTTTCAGCAGGGGGCAGTAAGCGAAACTCCAGCTGTAAGGCATCGTGCTGGTGAACAGACACAAACCACACCTAGGCTTGCATGACACTAGCGACAGCCCAAGATGAGAACACATTCTTGCGTTCAAGCACAGCTGGACTGAGTGCAATTTCGAATGCAGGGATCTCAAATCTTGTTTTTCTAAGTTTCAAACTACTTTTAACGACACGGCAACCTAATAAAACGTAAGATGCTCCAAAAGCGTCCATCTGACGCATGTGTACATGACGAATTCATTTGCAAAATAGATTACTGTGGACTGTAGGCCAATGACAGGCTTAGGTGTAATAATATGGAAATAAACAAAATATTGCCTTCTAAAGCCAGTTTTGTCTTATCAATGCTTTACTCGTCTGCCACAATAATGTAATGCAATTTAATTATCCAAATTATTATATTTTAAAATATTTAATATTTACTGTTTATTTGTTTAAACATAACAATTTATAATTAGTTAATCGTTGTATATTGAATTATTGTTATTTCAGGGCCTTTCTCAGCAAATATTTAATATGTGATTAATTGCAATTAATTAATGGGCATATCATGTAATTAATCTATTACAATTTATAATTGATTGACAGCCCTTTTTATAAGAATAATTGTGCATCCCTATTTCCTAACAGACAAAATTTCAAAACCCACCCAAATCCAGCACAACTCTTCTATGGACACCTTGAAAAACCCTCAAAAAGCAAAATAAACATAAACACACCCATAAAATAAAAGTCCACATCTGAAGAAGCACAGCCACATTTCAAAGACTAGATTTTTACCATTTTAAAGAAATTGTGTGTGGTGTTTTGCCTGATATAAAATCCAGGTCTCACCTCTCTTCTGCACCCAGCCCTCTTTCACCACGTTCTGGTCATTCATGTTGGCACCGAGGTCAAAGTTCAAGGGTCAGGGGGTGAGCCCAGTGCTCTACTTTCTGTTTGTTGTTTTGCCCTCTTCTCTTGCTTTCCCTTACGTTCACTTCACTCTGGTCTTCTTTTCTCACACACTTCCCCTGCCACTATGTGATGTAATGTCTCTTCACTTTCACTCTCTCTCTCTGTCTCTCGGGACCTTCAGTGGTGACTCAGCCTGGAAGGAAACAACAAAAGAGAGAGAACACACACACATGGATCATTCTCTTCCGCTTCTCCCCCTATCCCACACACACTTTCAAGAGAAATAAAGTCATTGTTAGGAGCAGAGAAACATTTCCCGCCTCTTCCTTTCTTGTGGCCTTCTCTTCCTTTCTCACACTGGAAGCTGAAGCTGTGGATGACTCTAAACCATAATATGAATAAAGTCATGTACGCTGTTTTAGTGTACATGCTCTCTAAAATTTAAGGAATTAGAACATAAGAATCAATCTTAAACCCTACAATAAAATGTGGAACCGTAGAATGATCTCAGAATCAACCTTAGAACCCTTGAAATCAATCTTAAAACCCTTTAATCAAATGCAGAACCTTAGAAAACTATCAGAATCAGTCTTAAAAACTAATCAAATGTAGGACCTTATCAAAGAGAATCATCTCAAAATCAACCCAGAGATTCTAGAACCCTAAAATCAAACTCCAAAATGTACAAGAAATCTTACAACCCCACAATCAATTTTTAAACCTTACAATCTTCAAGACCTGAAGTGGGAGACCCACATTGACTCCATTGTGAAGAACGCCCAGCAGAGGTTGTACTTCCTTCGCCAGTTGAGGAAGTTCAACCTGCCACAGGCACTGCTGATACAGTTCTACTCAGCAGTCATTGAGTCTGTCCTCTGCACTTCAATAACTGTCTGGTTTGGTTCAGCTACGAAATCAGACATCAGAAGACTACAAAGGACAGTTCGGACTGCTGAGAGGATTATTGGTTGCCCCCTGCCCCCCCCTTCAAGAACTATACACTTCCAGAGTGAGGAAAAAGGCTAGAAAAATCACTCTGGACCCCACTCACCCTGCCCATTACCTTTTTGAACTGTTGCCTTCTGGCTGACGCTTCAGAGCTCTGAGCACCAGAACCGTCAGGCACAGGAACAGTTTATTCCCACATTATAGCGACCATGAGGAGGTTACCCCATGTGACTCTACCCTCCCTAGCAACCGGGCCAATTTGGTTGCTTAGGAGACCTGGCTGGAGTCACTCAGCACGCCCTGGGATTCAAACTAGTGAACTAGCGAACTCCAGGGGTGGTAGCCAGCATCTTTTACCACTGAGCTATCCAGGCCCCCAGTTTAGTCTTTTTTTATATTTATCCAATACATCCAACCTTTTCTGCCATTTCATTCCTCTGAAGAAGAAGAAAAAAAAAAGAAAAAAAAAACATTTGCACTGTACATAACAGATTTCTATTTTGCACTGTACATAACAGATAACAGATTTGTTTTAGATTTGCACTACGTATGTGTATGTATGTGTGTGTCTGTGTGTGTATTTTTTATTATTATCTATGTCTTGCTGCTGTATTTGTATCGTTTTTTTTATTGTTGTACACTGGAAGCTCTTGTCACCAAGACAAATTCCTTGTATGTGTAAGCATACTTGGCAATAAAGCTGATTCTGATTCTGAATCGTAAAATCAACCTTAGAATTTCAAAAACACCCTTAGAAAGCCAGAATGGATCTTGAAATTTTTCATTCAATTATATTAGAACCTTAGAATTAACTTTGGAACCTCAGAATCAACCTTAGAACCTTATTTGACTCATACACAGAACCTTAGAGTTAACCTTAGAATCTAAAAATGATCAACCAACCTTGGAACCTCATAATCAACATTAGAATGAGACTGATGTCTCTGAAGAACAAAAATGGGGGTTTCCCAATCAGTGGGCGTTTTCAAGCTTCTAATCAAAATAGGGAACCTCTATGTGAGCTCAGACTTCATTGAGGTGAGGAAGGTATTGGGAACCGATCACTTGAATTTAGCAAATGAAGTGGTTGAAAAATGCCCATCCTGGTTTGAAAATGCCAACTGATAGGGAAACCCCCATTTTTGTTCCGCAGAGATATTTACTTCCTTTGAATCATCTAAGAATCAAACACTGATCCTCAGAATCAACCTTAAGGCCTCGATATACTTCCGTAGAAGTTCTTCTTCGTTTTTCCTTCAGGGGTAAAAAAGAAGTTCTAAACAGCCGAGCAACAGTATACTGTTTCTGAACATTCAGACACCTGCCACACTGATGTAAGAGTTAGAAGTACATTTAAATATGAGGACGCTACATGTAAAACCTGTGTTCAAACTGTGCGAGAGACTTTATGCCTCATTCTGAGTAGAATTCACATGAGGTCAGTAAAAGAAGCCACTCGATGATGATTTAAAGTAATATATATGCAGTAGAAAATGTTTACATTATGAATTCATGACGCTAATGCACTAACATGCTACACGCGGCCATAATATGCTCTGTTATTGTAATTTATTATGACACTGATACCATTGCAAAGACGACTGTATAAAAGTTTTAATTTGCAGAACAAAGACAAAATGATGATAGTGGCATATCTTACTTTAGACAGATGTGTGAATGGCTTTTGCCGCAGATGGCACATGAGTGAATGGGCACTTGAGAGTATTTGAAAAGATCTGATTCCTTTAGTAGATAAAAAATAATAATAATAATAATAACAATAATCACATGACTCTAAGCAAATGTCTCTAACCAAACGATCTTACAGATGTAGGTACATTTGCACCAGCTCGCTAATAACTCTGCATATCGATGTGTTCATGTTGACAGATTTTAACTCACTGAACAATGTAAACAAACAAACAAAAAAAAAGCTCTAGGTCACACCTACCGATGACGTGGTCCAATGGCAGTAAGAAACTGTTTAGCAGCCGATAAGAATTTTTCCTAAAAGTTCGCCCCAGCAAGCTGTTACGAACCATCAAAAAGAACACAAAAACACCTTCTTTTTGGCCAGATTTTGTTCTAAATTATGTCACACCCATTTGTTCTTCGATTTCGTAGGAAGTATATCGAGGCTTTTAGAATCATCTAAGAATTAAACACAGATCCTTAGAATCCAGCTTGGAACCTCAGAATCAACCTTAAAACCTCAGAATCAACACTGGAACCTCAGAATCAACACTGGAACCTCAGAATCAACCTTAGAACCTCAGAATCAACACTGGAACCTCAAAATCAACCTTGAAACCTCAACATCAACCTTAGAACCTCAGAATCAACACTGGAACCTCAAAATCAACCTTGAAACCTCAACATCAACCTTAGAACCTCAGAATCAACCTTGGAACCTCAAAATCAACCTTGGAACCACAGAATCAACCTTGGAACCACAGAATCAACCTTGGAACCTCGAAATCAACATTAGAACCTCGAAATCAACATTAGAACCTCAGAATCAACCTTGGATTCTAAGAATCAACATTGGAACCTCAGAATCAACACTGGAACCTCAGAATCAACATTGGAATCAACTTGAAATCAACATTAGAATCATCTTAAGAATCAAATGTACAACCTTAGAAACAACCTTAGAACCTCAGAATCAACATTGGAACCTCAGAATCAACCTTAGAACCTAAGAATCAACATTGGAACCTCAGAATCAACCTTGGAACCTCAAAATCAAACTTAGAACCTCAGAATCAACCTTAGAACCTCAGAATCAACCTTGGAACCTCAGAATCAACCTTGGAACCTCAGAATCAACACTGGAACCTCAGAATCAACACTGGAACCTCAGAATCAACATTGGAATCAACTTGAAATCAACATTAGAATCATCTTAAGAATCAAATGTACAACCTTAGAATCACCCTTAGAACCTCAGAATCAACATTGGAACCTCAAAATCAACCTTAGAAGCTCAGAATCAACATTGGAACCTCAGAATCAACCTTGGAACCTCAGAATCAACCTTGGAACCTCAAAATCAAACTTAGAACCTCAAAATCAACATTGGAACCTCAGAATCAATCTTGGAACCTCAGAATCAATCTTGGAACCTCAGAATCAACATTAGAATCAACTTGAAATCAACATTAGAATCATCTTAAGAATCAAATGTACAACCTTAGAATCACCCTTAGAACCTCAGAATCAACATTGGAACCTCAAAATCAACCTTAGAACCTCAGAATCAACCTTAGGACCTCAGAATCAACATTGGAACCTCAGAATCAACCTTGGAACCTCAAAATCAAACTTAGAATCTCAGAATCAACCTTAGAATCTCAGAATCAGCATTGGAACCTCAAAATCAACCTTGGAACCTCAGAATCAACACTGGAACCTCAGAATCAACACTGGAACCTCAGAATCAACCTTAGAACCTCAGAATCAACACTGGAACCTCAAAATCAACCTTGAAACCTCAACATCAACCTTAGAACCTCAGAATCAACACTGGAACCTCAAAATCAACCTTGAAACCTCAACATCAACCTTAGAACCTCAGAATCAACCTTGGAACCTCAGAATCAACCTTGGAACCACAGAATCAACCTTGGAACCACAGAATCAACCTTGGAACCACAGAATCAACCTTGGAACCTCGAAATCAACATTAGAACCTCAGAATCAACCTTGGATTCTAAGAATCAACATTGGAACCTCAGAATCAACACTGGAACCTCAGAATCAACATTGGAATCAACTTGAAATCAACATTAGAATCATCTTAAGAATCAAATGTCCAACCTTAGAAACAACATTGGAACCTCAGAATCAACCTTAGAACCTAAGAATCAACATTGGAACCTCAGAATCAACACTGGAACCTCAGAATCAACACTGGAACCTCAGAATCAGCATTGGAACCTCAGAATCAGCATTGGAACCTCAGAATCAGCATTGGAACCTCAGAATCAACATTAGAATCAACTTGAAATCAACATTAGAATCATCTTAAGAATCAAATGTACAACCTTAGAATCACCCTTAGAACCTCAGAATCAACATTGGAACCTCAAAATCAACCTTAGAACCTCAGAATCAACCTTAGAACCTCAGAATCAACCTTGGGACCTCAGACTCAACCTTGGGACCTCAGACTCAACCTTGGGACCTCAGAATCAATCTTGTAACCTCAGGATCAACACTGGAACCTCAGAATCAACATTAGAATCAACTTGAAATCAACATTAGAATCATCTTAAGAATCAAATGTACAACCTTAGAATCAACCTTAGAACTTCGAAATCAACCTTTCAATCTCCCAATCACACATAGAACCTTAGGCCAGGTCCACACAAATATGTTGTGAAAAAGTGATGATTCCTCTATTTTGCTACGTTTATGCCTCTTGTCCACACTGGAACAGTCGCTGCATCCGAATATCCATACCTCCCTACTATATAGTATGCCGAAAACAGTATGCCAATGGAGTAGTATGTCCGAATCCACAGTGTTCATGAAGCAGTAAGCGAGAAATACCCAGATGACCTACTATTTCCGGTGAGATTCTGAAGTGCAGATGGACTGGACAATAAACAATCCCATAATCCCTCGAGAGCTGAGGCAACGTCACATTCAAAATGCTGAATTTAAAAGAACGGCAGTGAACCGCGAGTCAGACAGCTCTTTTCAACTGTAAGTGTTCCATATGTCAAACTGTTCCTTGTGCTTAAATGATAGTTGATCTTATGTCATATATGCGGGTCACGAGACAATGCTCACGTCCTCGGATGAAGTATGTCCGAAATCTATTCATTCTACTCGCATGCATACCTAAAAGAACATACTGTTTTGCCGACAGATAATTGCATCCTTCATCAAATACAGTACATACTGTGACAGTATGCGATTTTGGACGCAGGGAGTGCTTTCTCTACCACAAATGGAGACTTTCGTTATGTCTAGTGCCACATATTTTGGAAAACGATGACGTTAAGAACCTAAAAACAGAGTTTTTAAATGAAAATGAATTAGTGTGGACGATCAACCCCTTAATCACTGAATCAACCTTCGAATCATATTCAGTCAAACTCAGAACCTTGGAATCAACTTTTATTTCTTAAAAGGAATATTCTAGGTTCAATACAAGTTAAGCTCAATTGAGAGCATTTGTGGCATAATGTTGATTACTACAAAATTAATTTAGACTCGTCCCTCCTTTTCTTTAAAACAAAGCAAAAATTAAGGTTACAGTGAGACACTTACAATGGAAGTGAATGGGGCCAATTTTTGGAGGGTTTAAAGGCAGAAATATGAAACTTTTAATTTTATAAAAGCACTTACAATAATTCTCCTGTTAAAACTGATGTATTATATGAGCTGTAAAGTTGTTTACGCTATAATTTTACAGTTGTTTTATGGTTTTAGGGTTTGTTGACATTACATCAACACAATGATTTTCTCCCCTTTTCTCCACAATTTGGAATGCCCAATTCGTTCTAAGTCCTCATGGTGGTGTAGTGACTCACCTCAATCTGGGTGGCGGAGGATGAATCTCAGTTGCCTCCACGTCTGAGACCGTCAATCCGTGCATCTTATCATGTGGCTTGTTGAGCGCGTTACCGCGGAGACGTAGCATGTGTGGAGACTTCATGCTATTTTCTGCGGCATCCATGCACAACTCACCACGTGCCCCACCGAGAGCGAGAACCACATTATAGCGACCATGAGGAGGTTACCCCATGTGACTAGCAACTGGGCCAACTGGTTGCTTAGGAAGCCTGACTGGAGTCACTCAGCACGCCCTGGATTCAAACTTGCGACTCCAGGGGTGGAAGTCAGCGTCTTTACTTGCTGAGCCACGCAGGCCCTGTAACCCAGATTTTTGCTTTTTTGAAAGAAAAGAGGGCAAGTCAAAATTAATTTGTGGTATCAATATTATGCCACAAATGCTGTCGATCGAGCTTATCTTGTTTTGAAACCAGAATATTCCTTTAAATCCTTACCATCAATGTCTCACATTTTTACTTATCCTAAATAGTCTATTCTCTTATTTCTGACTTCAAGGTTCTTTGTTTGATTATAGGGTTTGAAGATTGATTCTAAGGACACATCTCTGGCTAGGCTAATCCTTGCTAAGAGAGAAACTGGTGTGTGGTGAAACAGGCTCCTTTCACACCCATTTTATATTTAAACATCTATCTCCATCTAGTAACTACTGTGTATTCATGAGGCATCATTATCTACAACCTCCTTTGTCAAATTAACAATCCATGAAATCACACAGCAACATGCTGAGATGGAAAAAGTGAAATTACAAATAAGGAAAATTAAAGGGGAAAAAATTATCCCGAGGATCATTGTACACTTGTGTTATGGCATCTGTCCCAGTATAGTAAAACATTATCATGCAGTTAGGATACCAGGAAAGTAAAGATCCACATATATTAAGCCATATTCACTGGGTTCTGACATGGTAAACTGTCATGAGAATGTGAAATTGTACAAAAAAGATTCAAATAGTGGATGGCCAGACACCAGGGAATAAACAATGCTAAATGCAAATAATAAAATGCAATGAAATTCCATATTTATTTTAGATCTGGAAAGCATCACATTCTAATTAACATCTGCTAAAGATCTGAAAAACAACAACAACAACAAACAATCTAAATCTTAAATGTCTGCTGAATGTCTTAACGACATCCGAGAGGAAACGTCATATAGACATATTGCAGATGAACAAACAACCTAAACACACATCAAATAAACATCGTACGTGACAAATGCTATCAGGGAGATGTGTGTGTTTACATCTGGAAGACGTGTTTTTTTTTATTCATGGTTTGCTCATCTGCAATACGTCTGTAAGTCATATGTCAATAAAAATGTCTTGGATGTCAATAAGACATTCAGCAGATGTCTTTGAGATGGCTATGATTTTTATTTTTTTTGAAAATCTGATCTTTTTCGGGGACTGGGTAGCTCAGCAAGTAAAGACTCTGACTACCAAACCTGGAGTCGCAAGTTTGAATCCAGGACGTGCTGAGTGACTCCAGTCTTAAGCAACCAAATTGGCCCAGTTGCTAGGGTGGGTAGAGTCACATGGGGTAACCTCCTCATGGTCGCTATAATGTGGTTTGCTCTCAGTGGGGCGTGCGGTGAGTTGTGCATGGATGCCGCAGAGAATAGTGTAAAGCCTCCACACACGCTACATCTCCGTGGTAACACGCTCAACAAGCCACATGATAAGATGCTGGATTGACAGTCTCAGACGTGGAGGCAACTGAGATTTGTCCTCCGCCAACCGGATTGAGGAGAGTCACTATGCCACCACAAGGACTTAAAGCACATTGGGAATTGGGCATTCTGAAAAGGGGAGAAAAAAAAAAAGAAAATCTGATCTTTTTAAGATCATTAGCCGATGTTAATTAGACCGTGATTCTTACCAGATGAAAAGATCTAAAACAGACGTCTCAGAGATTAACGGGTGTCATTCAGAAGCAAGCCAAATTAGACATGGAAAGATAATGTGACATGTCCTCATCATCAAAAACCATAAACAAAACTATATGCAAGGTAAAATAAAATACAATCCTGCAGATTACATTAAATATGAGTTTTAATTGTAGCGGGATAATCAATTATTGTCTGCTGTCAGAATAGACATTTAGAAACCAAAATTGTCAATTTTCAAATTCAGCATAATGTCTTGTTATGCGGTCAGGGGCGTAGATTCTGGGGTGGGGGGTTGGGGGGGGTAACCCGCCCAATAATCAAAACAACCAAGTACAACCCCCCCCCCCCCATCACCCCCCCAATATTTATACCATAATCAATGGAAACATGTAGATGCTTAATGCTGCAAAGCCCCCCAATGTTCAAGACAAATCTACGCCCTCCTGTGCGTTTACTAGTAATATCAATAAATTTCAATGTTACCATAGATTTTAAGGACATTTTCGTGTGCTTTTGTCCGCTAAACAATCTTCTGATTCAGAATCTGGGCCCTGAAGGCAAAAACAGTTGGAAAATCAGTGCTCTAAACAATGGTGTTGTTTTGTTGTCAGTAACCCATCAGGCCACCCAAAAATGAGGTGTGTAAACAACCTACCGGTACGCACAATCTCATGCACCTTTCGTCACATACACCTGCATGCTGTAAAAACGCATCAGTTTCCTGCTTGTATCACATTTGTTGTAATTCTACGAGTTAATTCCTGTCGTTAAGAATAAAGCGAAGTCCGAGCTCTTGCAGTAAACACAATGAAGCAGAGGCTTTTGTGTCCAAGGGCTTGTGGTGTCATATTGAGCTGCTGTTATATAATCCATCGCCATAATAATAAATACAATACAGCACACTGACAGCTCGCCATAGGGAAGCATGAACAAATAGAACAAATGTGCATAAGAATAGAGTGTGTATGCACAAACAATACAAAAGCATGCATTTAAAGTGAGTGTTGGAGGATGTGAAATGTGTGCGCTCTCTATTTGCGCGTGGAATGCGTAAAATGGTGGACGCGCATCAATAATATCATGCAGAATGTGGTTTAAATGTGTTTATTATGGCCTATTATGATGGTTTGTGTCAATATCGCTTTACATCTGTAAAGAAGCGCGTAATTAAAGCTTTATATGTCCAGCAGCATCACGAGCAAGGCCGAGTGGCATCCCCGCCCGGCGGCCAGTGATGCTCCAGCGCGGATGCTCGGCCTTGCCCGTGATGCTCGGTGATGGAAGAAAAATAAACAGCACGGAACGCGCGGTACCTGGCAGACGCTCCGCCAGACGGGGGGATCGGTTCCACGCCAGCCCGGTAAGAGACGAACCCAAACCAGCACGCAGATGCTGCCGCCGCCGCCGGTCGGTCATGAGGAGAACGGAGGCACGCGCGCCCGTGATGTGGCCATCATCTTCGTCTACTGCTGCTGTGTTACCCCGGTGAACCGAATGACCCTGTATGAATGGCGTAAACCGATGCAGAAAGCGCGGTGACGGCGCACCCCGTCTCCTGCATGCGAATGTACACGAATCCTACTACGGTGAAGGTTTGGTTGTTCATATTCATGAGATAAGCTTCGACATTGGACGGTTACCAGGTTAACGTAAGCGGGAGGTAATTAATATTCATAACTTAGGTGTTTATCACTATAAAGTGAGCATGCAAAGTCAGTTAACATAATTCATATACAGAATGTCAGTCTTTTTTTATTTTTATTTTGATATAGCACTGATCA
Source organism: Myxocyprinus asiaticus (assembly GCF_019703515.2). Taxonomy (NCBI): domain Eukaryota; kingdom Metazoa; phylum Chordata; class Actinopteri; order Cypriniformes; family Catostomidae; genus Myxocyprinus; species Myxocyprinus asiaticus. The sequence continues at coordinate 50,383,942 of NC_059351.1, forward strand.
AGGAACAATACAAATGCTACCCATATCCAAGTGGTTCCAAATAAAAGAAAATGACAGGATGTAGGTCTGATTTGAGATCAAACCAATCAAAAGTAGAAAAGGAAAATACATTATTAATAATTGTAAATTCTTAGGAGTTATCGATATCATTTAAATAAAGTGTGATTATTTTAAATTCACTATTGTTTATATAGAATTGTTCTAGAGTCTATACAGTATTTAATACAATTACATCAGAAGTAAATGTAATTAAATTACTGAAAAATTAAGAGTAATCCCTTACTTTACTTTTTTCAATGAAAAAGTAATTTAATTACAGTAATTAATAACTTAGTAATGCATTACACCCAACGCTGAATATTTAGAACGCAAGCCTTCGCCATTGGAAGGTTAGCGAGAAACGTCCGCTTGAAGTCATTAATATTAATGAGCTGAACCTTCGCAATAGTAGGATTCGTAATTTGGTCTCCTTCACCAGCCATTCAGCCACTGCCAGTGGGACGGAGGTGGAAACCTCACGACGTCACACCGGGTCCCGTTTTTATCCCCCCCCCCCCACCTTCCTGGCTTTGTGGTTCGCCAAGCTTTTGTTGGTGTGTTTGTGAATAATAAATGCTTCATCTACCTCTCACCAACCCGTTAAAGACCACCAATAAAAACATAGCTCCATAAAATGACGATAACAATAATAGTCATCAGTTAAAATGAGTGTCCCCCACCTCCATCCCGGGACAGAATGGGGATTTGGGTCCCTTTGTCTCTTTTTTAATGAATGCACCCCATCCCACAATGAAAACAAAGGACACAAAAGAATAATACTATCACTAAGACTAAAGCTACTCTTTGCAAAACCACCACCACCAATCTATTAAAGCCACAACATCTGAGAGTAATTTTCATAAACACATATGATATCATCATTTTTTTTTTTTTTAAACAGACTACACGTGGAGTGCATAGTTTATGAGCTCCCTCTTGCGTTCAACGCATAAAACTGATACCCCTTATGAAATATGACTGATTGGTGAACAGAGTTTTCTCAGATTCACAGGCATGCATAGATGTAATTTTAATGATATACAACTGATCTGCCATTGTGATTGATTTGATGAGGCCTGAACCAGCAATCCTGCAGGCAGCATCAATGTATCTGAATCAGGCCGTTCCTGTGCTTTGGCCGATGGAAGGCCTGTGTCAGATTTCTCTGCTCAGGTAACAGAAGCAGTGTTGTCTATCTATCACTCTCATATGCACAGAGGACAGAAGGACGGTGAGTTTCAGTCACACAAAGTGCAAATGAATCTACCTGCTGACTGAAAACAAACAGGTAAGGCAGCTTGTGTTTTTGCCTTCTGTTTTCACATTTGCATGTGTCATTATTTGGATGCAAATGACCCGGTGTAGTCTGATTGCTCAGCACTGATTCAATGTGCAAAACAACATCTCCACAAAAACAAGACAGAAATGAGGAGATGCGACAGACAGACAGACAGACCTGTTTTCATTAACATGTAATCATAATCAAATTATAATCATGTGAATTATGTTCAGTGTTGGGTGTAATGCATTACTAAGTAATTAATTACTGCAATTAAATTACTTTTTTTATTGAGACAAAAATGTATTAAGAACAATTCTATATAAAACAATAGTGAATTTAAAATCGAAATTTAACATCTAATGTTAAAATGTATGTTTTCTAATTTAACGCTGCCCCTTTAAATTCTTTGGCCAGTTCATGAATAATTTATTTGATTTTATATGATTTATCTGAATGAATTAAAAGAACAGTTTCATGTCTATCCTTGTATATTTCATCTGGTCAAGGTTGATCAGGGTTTTAGAAAGTAATTACATTTACTTTTATGCATTTGGCAGATGCTTTTATCCAAAGCGACTTACAGTGCACTTATTATAGGGACAATCTCCCCGGAGCAACCTGGAGTTAAGTGCCTTGCTCGAGGACACAATGGTGGTGGCTGTGGGGATCAAACCAGCAACCTTCTGATTACCAGTTATGTGCTTTAGCCCACTACGCCATCACCACTCACAGTATTAAATATTCATTAGTAATAAGTAATGCAATTACTTTTCAGACAGAGTAATTAGTACAGTAATCTAATTGCACTGTAGAAGATGTAATTAGTAGTAAGTAATTAATTACTTTTTTAGAGTAACTTACCCAACACTGATTTTGTTTTTGTCAAGGGTTTCAGTACATGATGGCTGGGTCAGGTGTGGCTCTCAGATTACATGTATTTAAAGACACAGCGGGCACAAATCAACAACCAAAACACATGTAAGAACAATGATTTAAAAAAAAAAAAAAGAAAAAAAGCATTTAATAAATACCCCATCCTTAAAGATTCCAGTCCTTATAATTCAAATCCAAATTTGTACATTTATAAAGCTGCATGTTTCTGTCAGGTCATAACTTTCAGGGGCTGTTCAACCGTGTGCAGTGTTAACTGATCTGTGTGTTCCTCCAGTGCTCAGCACCAGGACAGAGATGTTCGGGGACTGTATCCAGGTCTCCAGAGTTCGCACCTCGAGCACACACTTGGGTAACAGAGACACAGACACAATATCAGCTGATAGAAAATGGTGCTTGCAACACCAGCATGGGTTCAATTCCCAGGGAACACACATACTGATAATATGTAAACCTTGAATGTGGATTTGGATAAACGCTTATCCCAAAAGCATAGATGTGTGAGTGTAATGTAACTTCTATAACTACTGGTATCGAAGTGCCAATTTAATTTACTAGGAAATAGCAATCATATTATTAAATAGAGTTTAATTTTAAATCAAATCGAATACAATTTCAATATGTGACACATTTTTGAATAATTAAATAATAATAAAAAAATTAATTGCATTTTTATCACACTATTGCATATTTTAATGAATTTACATGCACTAGTTTTCCCAGACCTGCTGATTAGTGGAGTTTATAGAACCTAAAATTCTTAAATATTCACAGTAGCTTTTACTTCCATGTTCCTATCCCATGCATGTTCCTTTAATAGACTGCAGTTCACGCCATGACCACTAGAGGCCACTTTATTCTACAGCAGCTAACACACATTTGAATGAGAATGTGATGACTCCTTTCCTCTACTATATATTTGGCAGTGTTTTTTTAATTGTTTAGTTTAAATAACATTATATAACATTATACTTTGTATTATATTACTCCGGAAGTAATTTTAAAAAGTAGTTTCCACAGCTGTGATGAAGTTTCTAATACATCTGATGAGGGAATGACAGTTCAGTGGTCGTTTACTTATTTTTGTACTGACTGTCCTATTTCATATCTCTCTCTCTCTCTCTCTCTAATTCTCAGAGACTTGCAGTCTGAATCAAACCATTTTTCAGTGTCCAATTTCTTTTGTATGTTAATGTATGTTATTGCCAGTAATGAATCAGGCCCCATGTGATTCTATGAAATCTAATTCTACACTGGTTCTAGAATTTAAATCACCCAGAAACAGCACATTTCCCTGGGCCGGGAAATGGCTGATTTCTCGCTCTATGTTTTGAAATGTATCTTCTTGGAAATAAGGTGACTCAAGGGGGGGTATATTTATGGCACACAGGAAGACAGGCTGAGATGTTGACTTAAAGTCTTCAATTCCTCTCATAAAGTCAGAATTTCTACTCTTTAGGCCAAAAGCTGAGGAGTTCAGACCTTGAATGTTCCACATGGAAATACTAAGTGATTTCATCACAAAACTGTTAAGAATATCTACAGGGTTCGTTTATAATTTTGAGAAAAAAGAAAGACACACACACAAAAAGGCAAATACACAACTGTTCAAAAACAACAGCGAATACAATCAATGTGAGTAATGTTGAACATTTACAAAGTAAAAAGGGAATTTATTTTCTTTCTTTCATTGAGTCTTTACACTGATATTATGTATGTATGTATGTATGTTTTTTTTGTTTTTTTACCACTGTCTGTTATGAGTTATTAAGGAAGACCAGATGGTACTCAGCATGTGTTGGATGTCCTGAAGTTCAGCGTTGGCTCGGTTTGCTCCTCCACTGACAACCTGGGCATAGCTCTGCCTACCTGGCTGGTGCGGGATCTGCTGTGGAGGGGGTTCCAGTGCTGTGCGGTATTCGGTAGGAGCTGTGTGACTTTTATAGAGTAATCTCTGTCTGTGTGGCTCCTGTCTGGGTGCTGAAGCACTGGGCGGGTCCCTGGTAGATGCTCTGGTAGATGCTCCAGATGAGGTGCTGAGTGGGCCGTTGTTTCTTGAAGTGTGTCTCACTGGATTGGCTGGGGCTGGTTCCGTTCCACCTGGGGCTTGTCTGGTTGGTCCTGTTAGCGCAATATCTTTGAGTCTCTTTGCCAGAACATGCAGCAGATTCTTATATAAGTGGACGTGATCATACAGACAGTCAGTGTCCAGGTCTGGGTGGTGGGCCAAGTGAACATTAGGCAGAAGGGCACAGTATCTGGAGATGCTTACGTTTATTTATTAATTGTTTGGGGATGGAAATCTTTCCTCTGAAGCAGAGTGGAAAAGATGGTTTTTGAGTTGGAGAAAATGTGTCTTGCTCTCTCCACAACAGCTCTGAGAGAGTCGGACACTCTGTCCTGTTGGCTCCGCAGGTCGTTTGTGTCCGTATGTATTTTGATGTGGCTGGGGTGGCCCAGCTTGGATTCTGTCAATAGCTCCAGCACTTTGTCAGTGTTGGGATACCAGAGTTTAACATTTCTGTGTCAGGGGAAAAGTTTCTTTATATCAATGTATTTCCCATTTGAATCAATAAGTAGGGCTATTTCAGGTCCTTCTGTGGTTGGTGCTGGGCTGCTGTCAGACGAGTGCTGCTGCTGCTGTGCTGGGGCACTTGACAGGGGGCACTGTGATGACTGTGAGCTGTCTATGTCAGGCCTCTCTGGACTGGGGGGTGATGGATGTTGTCTGTCTGTGTCAGGTGTCTCTGGGGTGGAAGAGAGTGGGGAGGGGGGCAGTGTATGAGCTCTGTGGATCTGTTGTGATTCTCTCTCTCTCTCTCTCTCTCTCTCTCTCTCTCTTGCTTTGCATGTAGGGATTGTTGGGTGTGTGAGCGTGTGAGCGTTTTACGGGTGAGAAGAGTGACTGTTTTTTCATTTTTCTTTCTCCTATTTATTTTTTGGGTTGGTTATTTTATTTATTTTTTTATTTTATTTATTTTTTTATTTTGTGTGTGTGTTTGTTTGTTTGCTTGCTTGTTTGTTTGTTTTCCGACCTCGTGGCGGGGTGTGGAGATGGAAGCTCACCCGAGTGAGTGGAATTCTTCTCTTTCACTCCGTCATGGAGTCAGGTGTGTGCCTGATGCCGATGCGTCTGTGGAAGATGTGCTCGTGGCTGTGGGCGAACAGATTGGCTTTGAGAATATCATCTCGGCCTCAAGAATGAATAAGGCCGTCGTGATCTTTTTGAAGGAGCGCGGTTTGGTTAGTCGGCTGATTGAGAGCGGCGTTTTTTCTGTTATTTCACCGCTTGTGTCACTCTCAACGAGGGTTACTATTTCCAATATCCCGCCGTTCATATCTAACAGTGATATTGAGCATGAATTGCTGAGATTTGGAAAACTTGCTAGTGGAATAAAAATGATTTCACTCGGTTGTAAAAATCAAGCGTTAAAGCACGTGTTTTCATTTAGATGCCAGGTGTTTATGTTCTTGGAATCGTAATCTCTGGATATTTCTTTCCGTGTTCAGCATGAAGGGAAATCCTATATGATTTATGTGAGTACTGGTAGTCTGAAATGTTTCGAGTGTGGAGATATTGGACACAAGAAATTTGCTTGTCCACACAAAAGCAAACTGAGAATAATGTGAATACAAACAGAACGAAAACTGTAGTGCCAATAGCAGAGGAAAAAAGGGTTGAAGCAGGGGAAGATCAAAATGTAACCAAATATGAGAATGAACAAGGTGTGGTTGTGCGGGAAAGTGTGGAAAGTTCAGCAGGTGTAGTGATGGAGGACAGTTCAACAGGTGTAGTGATGGAGGACAGTTCAGCAGGTGTAGTGGTGGAGGACAGTTCAGCAGGTGTAGTGATGGAGGACAGTTCAGCAGGTGTAGTGGTGGAGGACAGTTCAGCAGGTGTAGTGGTGGAGGACAGTTCAGCAGGTGTAGTGGTGGAGGACAGTTCAGCAGGTGTAGTGGTGGAGGACAGTTCAGCAGGTGTAGTGGTGGAGGATAGTTCAGCAGGTGTAGTGATGGAGGACAGTTCAGCAGGTGTAGTGGTGGAGGACAGTTCAGCAGGTGTAGTGGTGGAGGACAGTTCAGCAGGTGTAGTGGTGGAGGACAGTTCAGCAGGTGTAGTGATGGAGGACAGTTCAGCAGGTGTAGTGGTGGAGGACAGTTCAGCAGGTGTAGTGATGGAGGACAGTTCAGCAGGTGTAGTGATGGAGGACGGTTCAGCAGGTGTAGTGATGGAGGACAGTTCAGCAGGTGTAGTGGTGGAGGACAGTTCAGCAGGTGTAGTGGTGGAGGACAGTTCAGCAGGTGTAGTGGTGGAGGACAGTTCAGCAGGTGTAGTGATGGAGGACAGTTCAGCAGGTGTAGTGGTGGAGGACAGTTCAGCAGGTGTAGTGGTGGAGGACAGTTCAGCAGGTGTAGTGGTGGAGAACAGTTCAGCAGGTGTAGTGGTGGAGGACAGTTCAGCAGGTGTAGTGATGGAGGACATTTCAGCAGGTGTAGTGGTGGAGGACAGTTCAGCAGGTGTAGTGATGGAGGACAGTTCAGCAGGTGTAGTGATGGAGGACAGTTCAGCAGGTGTAGTGGTGGAGGACAGTTCAGCAGGTGTAGTGGTGGAGGACAGTTCAGCAGGTGTAGTGGTGGAGGATAGTTCAGCAGGTGTAGTGGTGGAGGATGATAGTGAAGTGATAGAGGCTGCTTGTGTTGAATCTGAAGCCTCTGAAGCCATGTGTACTCTAGAAACTGTTAGTGGGGGTAATACAAGTGCAGAACAGTCTTCTCTTTCACAGATAGAGGAGACAGGAACTAGTGATGGTATGGAAGAGATAGGTGATGATGATAACATTTCTGAAATGTCGGACATCCCTTCTTAGTGTGGAGATGAACAGCTGCACACTGTAAAATAAATAAATTTCTTAGATGAAACTTTTGGCAGAGCAGTTGAAGTGCGAAAGTTTTTCCCAGACATCAATTAGTTTTTGATTTCAGTGGGAAAAATACAGAAGTCTGTGGGTTTTGATGAGCTTAGTAGAAGGAAACGGTTTAGATTGAAGAAAATTGTCAAAAACTTACGGAGAGGGAAAACCTCAACCAAAAGACTAACCAAACCATGTTAATGTCACAAGGGATAAATCTTGTCTTGTTTTGGACTGTTTTCCTTCTCTCTTCTTGTTCTTTTTCTTTTCCCTCTTTTCATGGAGAGCTTAAAATTAGGAACAATTAATATTAATGGAGGGAGGGGTAGAAATAAAAGGTTAGTCTTATCAGAATAAATTCAGACTAAGAACATTAATATTATTTTTTTTTTACAAGAAACTCATAGTGGCATGACAAATGAAATAGACTGGAAAATGTTGTGGGAAGGAAATATCTTTTTTAGTCATGGCTCTAATGTAAGTGGGGTTGTTGCTATTTTATTTGGGAAAAATTTAAATATGACTGTTGTTTCTTCTTGTGAGATAGAAAGAGGATGGTGTTTAGCTGTTCAAGTTGATATAATGGGCCAATTGTTTGTACTTGTTAATATCTATGCTCCAAATATTGGAGAGGCAAGACAGTACACCTGGGTTAAAGCATCCAATGCACATATTAGTTCAGCTAGGTTAGAGAGGTTTTATATTAGTAGAAATAGGAATAATAGAGTTTTAAAATCTATTATTTCTCCAAATGGTTTTTCTGATCATCATGTGTTTTTTTGAAATAAGTTTAAAAAAAAAAATCACAACGCTCTAGTTTTTATCGCCATTTTAATGTTAAATTATTGCATGATGTAGTTTTTTGTGAAAAGTTTGTTTTATTGTGGCATGAATGGAGAGAACAAAAAAGTGAATATGATGATATTGTACAATGGTGGGAGGTGGGGAAAACCCAAATAAGAATGTTTTGTCAAAATTATACAGCTCACAATAATAGTTTGTTTAAAAAAACTATTAGAGAACTTGAAAGAGACATTGAACAACTTGAAATGAATGTAAGTAACAATAATTTAGCAGATGTGGGAATGTTGAAGAAAAAAAGATTGCTTTAGGTTCTCTTCTTCATGAACACGCAAAAGGAGCTTTAATCAGAGCCCGTTTTTCCTCGTTGCAGGACTTGGACGCTCCTAGTTCTTTCTTTTTTAGTCTAGAAAGAAAAGAATCAGAGAGAAAACAGATGCTACATCTGAAACGAACTAATGGAACTTTGACGTCTGATCCAAAAGAGATGCGGACACTTGCAATGGACTTTATAATGAACTGTTTGGAGCACAAGAGTGTGATGGCCCTAGTATGGACTTTTTACTTAAGGATCTGCCTAAATTGAGTGCTGAGCAGCAAAAGAAATTGGACTCTGAGATACAAATACAGGAATTGTCAAAAGCAGTTCAACAACTTTCTGTTGGTCAGGCCCCTGGTATTAATGGACTTCCTGCAGAATTTTATAAACATTTCTGGGACTTATATAAAGAAGACATGTTAGAGGTTTTTAAAGTTTCTTTTGAAAAGAAGGAATTACCAACAAGTTGTAAAAGAGCTACATTATCTTTACTGCCCAAGAAGGGTGACCTTGGTCTTTTAAAAAACTGGAGACCAGTTGCTTTATTATGTACAGACTATAAGATCCTTGCAAAGTGTTTTTCAAGTAGACTAAAGCAATACCGTGGGTATGTGGTACATAAAAGCCAGACCTACTGTGTACCCAACAGAACTATAATGGACAATCTTTTTTTATTAAGAGATGTAATTGATTTAGCATGTATGGATGATCAAGATTTGGGTATACTTTCTATTGACCAAGAAAAGGCTTTTGATAGAGTTGATCATTTTTATTTGTTAAGTACTCTTAAAGCTTTTGGAGTTGGAAAAAAATTCATATCAGGGATAAAACTTTTATATGCTGGGGCATCGGCCATGTTAAAGGTAGGAGGTGGGCTTAGTCGGCCAGTTTTAATACATAGGGGCATTAGACAAGGTTGTCCTTTATCAGGGCAACTATATTCTCTGGCAATTGAACACTTGCTTTGTCAGTTAAGGAAGAAATTGCAAGGTTTTTTAATTAAAGGGTTTGAAAATAGACCTGTTAATGTATTTGTATATGCTGATGATATAACTGTTTTTATAAAAAATGATAATGATGTAAGAGTGTTAAAAGAACGTTTAAAAATCTATGAAAAGGCCTCATCTGCAAAAGTCAACTGGGAAAAAAGTGAAGGTTTTATTATAGGGAGCTGGCAAGAGAGAAATCTCCCTGTACTTCCAGGTGGAGTTGAATGGGGTAGAGAAGGGCTAAAAATTCTTGGTGTCCATTTAGGAAAGGAGGGGTATCAGGGAAAGAACTGGGAGGGTATGGTGGAAAAGGTATGTGCCAAGTTGTCTAGATGGAACTGGGTGCTACCTCAGCTATCATATAGGGGAAGGGTTTTGGTTGCCAATAATCTAGTTGCTTCCATGCTCTGGCATAAAATGACTGTGCTTAATCCACCAGAGGATGTTGTTCACGAGATACAAAAGAGACTAATTGATTTTTTTTGGTCTGGATGTCATTGAATGAAGGCGGCTGTGCTTTTTTTGCCCATTCATGAAGGTGGGCACGGATTAATAGATGTAAAAAGCCAACTCATGACCTTCAGACTTCAAGCTGCACAGAGACTGCTATATTCTAGAGGATCAAGTTGGATTGATACAGCCTGCGTTTTGCTGCAAAAAGTGGACATTTTTAAATATGACATGCAGTTGTTTTTAATAAGGCTGACAGACTTGGATTTGAGTGGCACTTCGTTTTTCTATCAGTCAGTTTTAAAAGCATGGAGATCCATTTTTAAATTGGAGAGAGATTTTTCAAATCTTGGAGACTGGATAAAATTTGAACCATTTTTCAGTAATCCCCTGATAGAAGCTAAGGTGTTAAACCTTAAGAGTTTAAGGACTATAATGGCAAAAGCTTTTTGTACCAAAATATCAGATCTGAGAGCTGGTGAAACTTGGAAAAGTCCTGAGGAGATGTGTTGCCTGATGGGCATTAAGTCTGTCAGGTTCATGAAGATGGTACTTAATGAAATTTATTATTTTTTACCTTCGGTCCTTAGACAAGTTTCTGAGGCCAACAAGATATCTCCGCTGGAGGAGGAAGGCTATTTTTTTTTCCAGAGATAAAGGTTTTTGCTGCTATTGAGAAACAACCAAAGGAGGACTCGATTCTCAATTTCAGAACTCCAGAACTAACAAAGTTTGAGGAAACCTCTAAGAAAGCAATGTATGTAACATGTGTGAAAGTGTCTCATCATGCCTCCCTAAAGAAGCTGAAGGAATCAAAATGGCTAGATCTATTTGGGCCAGACTCGTCCCCTAGGTGCTGCTGGAGGTCCCTGTATAAGCCTCCCATAGAGAAATGCACTGCGGATCTCCAGTGGAGGGTTATTCACTGGGCGGTAGCCACAAACAGACATGTGGCACATATCGATTCCACTGTGGAAAAGGGGTGTCCGTTTTGTACATTTGACGAGTCTGTAGACCATGTTTTTTTAAACTGTTTTAGACTGAAAGGGTTGTTTCAGACTTTGGGGGAATGGTTTAGGAAATTTGGGGAAGCTTTTAGCCCAATACATTTTATATTTGGACCCAAGTATGTTGCTTCAGAGAGGAAAAACATTTCTCTGATAAACTTTATAGTGGGTGAAGCAAAGCTGGCAATATGGTTGACAAGAAAATGGAAATTAAGGGGGGGAAATTCAGTGGACCCTTATTTGACTTTTAAAGCCCTTATAGCTGCTAGAATTAAAGCAGAGTTTTCTTTTTACAAAATGACAAATAATCTGTTTGCTTTTAATGATTTTTGGGGTATTGGTGGATTTTTATGTACAGTTGATGAAGAGAACAATTTAGTTTGAATTCTGTAATTATATGTTTGTTTTTTGTTTTTGGAACACATTGTTGTCATAATGTGATTGTTTTAAATTTTTTAAAAATGTTTGAATAAAGGAGTATTAAAATTCAAAAATTATTTCTGTCTCTCTCTCTCTCTCTCTCTCTCTCTCACACATACACACACACACACACACACACTCACTCTCTCTAACTCATTATCTCACTCTCTCTCTAACTCATTATCTCTCTCTCACTCTCTCTCTAACTCATTATCTCTCTCTCACTCTCTCTATCTCTAACTCATTATCTCTCTAACTCTATCTCTCTCTCTCTCTCTCTCTCTCTAACTCATTATCTCTCGCTCACTCTCTCTCTCTAATTCTTTATCCCCCCCACCTTTCTCTCTCTAACTCATCTCTCTCACTCTCTCTCTCAATTTTAAAGTACTTTATTGGCATGATTGTGTTTACATACAATATTGCCAAAGCATTAATACACAAAACAGATAATGACAAGACAAATAATAATAATAAAACAGTAACAAATAACAATAAAAATAGAATTAAAATAAGGTGGCAGGTGATGAATAAAATAAAATAAAAACTATAATAACAATATACACTATACAATATAAAATAAAATAAGCATTTAACAAGACATTATGAACATAAGAAAATAAAAATACTGTGACTGAAGTACATTAAGGCAGTGATTGGTTTCTGAGGGTGTGCAGCTCAAAAATGAGTTTAGCTGCAACTGATGCATGATTGTCCTCCCCCAGTAACACCTGCATTTGATCTGTTTCTGCTGAACTGGAAAACTGTGACATGAGGTTTGAGAGTTTGTCAAAGTGTTTCTCTCTCACCTCTGTACATTTCTCACAGTGAAGGAGAAAGTGTGTCTCTGTCTCGACCTCACCAGTGTCACAGTGAGCACAGACTCGTTCTTCCTTTGGAAGCCATGTTTGTCTGAGTCTCCCTTTTTCTATGGCCAAACTGTGATCACTGAGCCTGTATTTGGTGAGGATCCATCTCTGTTTTGGATCTCTGTAGAGATATTCTGCCAGATTATACGTTCTGTTTAGAGCCTGATAACATTCCAGTTTGCTTTGGTTTTTACTTTAATTTTCCCAATGGTCCAAATATGAATATCTGCTTTCTTTTATGATTTGGTTTATTGTGATTTGGTTTTGTTCAGCAGTGCTGGTCTGAAACTGGTTAGTTGTTAGTGGGTTTGTGAGTTTCAGAGCCAGCTGACAAAGGGGACTGGTTTTAGGCTTCAGCTCTTGGGTTTTAAGGGCTTCATGTTGCAGTGTGTTAGGGGAACTTGAATTTAGGTGTGTCCAAAATTTGAGGGATCGTTTATCAATATGTATAATTAGGGGGTATCTGCCTAGTTCGGCCCGGCATGCATTAGTAGGTGTTCTTCTCTGAACTCTTAGAATGTTTCTACAGAATTCTACATGCAGGGATTATATGGGGTGTTTGTCCCATCTAGAGTAATCTGCCAGACAGAGTAGACCCCAAACCTCACATCCGTACAGAGCAATAAGCATAATAATACTATTAAAGATTTTACACCCAATTGTAACGGGAATGTCTATTTGGGTAAATTTGCCCTTAAAAGCATAGTTTGAAGTAAGTTTGGAGCAGAAGAAAGAGAAATAAACCTTGTGTAAATTGTCAGCTTTACGCTAAGCTAAAATGCTATTTCTAACCATTTTACATGCACGTTACCAGGCATGATCATAATTTCTTTTTTCTAGTAAGATCTTTGATATTAGGGCAAAATAATTTTTGTATTGTTTTCCTGTAAAAATATCCAAAAATCCTTAAAACAAGATCAATTTGATTAATCTTGTTTTAGAAACAACACTGCATAAGATATTTCGGTTTTTCAGAGAATGTATTTTTAACATGTGTATTTTGTCTTACTGTACTGGCAGAGTTTTCATAGTCAAAACAAGTGAAAAAATCTACCAGTGCTGAAGAAGTAATCCAAAGTATTTAGAATACGTTACTGACCTTGAGTAATCTAACGGAATACGTTACAAATTACATTTTACAGCATGTATTCTGTAATCTGTAGTGGAATACGTTTCAAAAGTAACCCTCACAACCCTGTTCCCAGATAGCACACGTACGTCTCAGAGATGTCTGTTTAAGAGTGTTTCATCTGGAAAGCATCACATTCTTATTAACATCTGCTAAACATCTTAAAAAGATCAGATTTACAAACATTCTTAATCATAAACTTCTCAAAAACGTCTTATTGACATCTGAGAGGAAATGTCTTTTGGTCGTATTGCAGATGAGCAAACAACCTAAAAAATACATCTTCCAGATGTAAACACACACGTCAAATAGTCGTCAAGGTGATGTACGAGGGATTTTAGCAAACAGTATTAAACTTTGGCATGTATCTGTGCTTTAGACATGAATCACACCTCAAATGGTGTGGCTTGTATACACTCAATAAACACCATACACCCCTAAGCACTTATCAGATGGAGTTCAACTCCCCGGCCTGTCTATTCAGTCAGTGTTTTTGCCTGATATCCTACACTGACACAGGGTTACCGAACCCTGTATTATTTCAATCCTGCCATTGTCATTTTTGAATTTTAAATACTTAAAATTTGATCTGATAATATTATTGATAATAGTTTTAGTCATATCAATTACTTTTAGTGTGTCTTGAAATAAATAACATATTGCAACTGGAAAATATCATGACATTTCTCTTTCAAAACAGGTTTTGGTTAGTGAACATTCAACAAAATGTTTTGGGGTTGAATGTTACAGGGTTACAAGTACCACTGAGTGCAAAAATACCTTATTATAATTACTAATAATCACACTGCACCACATTACTCACAGTCAATTTTTGTTTACCTTGTACAAAACAAAGAAAAAGAAACGAAATCTGTAAAAAAAGAATATTTTTTTTTAACAATAGAGCTCGATATAATTGTAAACACAATGAAATACTGCTACAGACATGTGGTGGAAAAAAAGACAATGTCTCTCTTTTGAATATTATTTCAGAAAGAGGGAAATAGTGTAACAGGGTTGAACAGAAAATGGAGCGGCAAAGACAAATTCTGCATTTTTGCATGGATGTTTTTCCAAACCAAATTTCACATTTGACAAAATGAACAAAACATTTACAAAGCATTGTTAGTCGTAACATGTTCATGTGCCATTAAAATTGGCAGTGTCTAGTTTGTAGATGTGGCCTGTCAGGTAATGTACAGTATATACTGTACTCTTGACATGTTCTGCAGCTCTTACAGTATCTGCTCCCTGATTCCTCTTTTACTGTCTATGTGCAATAAAAATAGCAAAAAATGGCAACAAAGAATGAGCAGTGAATACTCTGAATCCATTAAGAAAATGGGAAAAATCCATAGTATTAAGACCACTAATCTTTTTGGGTGGATCAATGGAAACATTGTTCATTATTCAATTCCAGTTATTGAGAAGTATAATCCCTGATATTACTTGTGGTTACATCAAAGACAATTAATCAGGCACATAGTGCTGACCAGCTCTCCTGAAATTGGTTAAAAAAATGAGAAGTTCTATAACATGTTTAATGACATATATATTAATATGAGCCTTCATTGCTACTTCGGTTAAATTATTATTTGAAGTACATTTATTTGAATTATTAACCGCAGCCTTCTAAATTAGGAGAACAAAAATGACATTTTGACGATCTTCCAACATAATGTGTAGTCAAGGCAACAGGGGAGAAATATTTGAAAATTACATTGACACCCATGGAATCGTAGTGAGAAGTTTAAGCCACTACATTTTTTTTAAACATGTTGCGCAATGACCGTTCAACCCTGTTACATTATAAATGTGTTGTGCAGTGCTGAATGTTACAGGGATGAAGGTCAGTGCAAAAATGGCAAATAACGGCCTCATCTCACCACACTACACTATTCACAGTCAATATTTTTAAATTAAGTACATTTCCTTTAACAGAGTTTTACTACTGAGCTTGATAAGGCTGATATCTGAAAGTGTAAACATAATGAAATAGCTCTTAAGACTTTAAGAGAAAAGTACTTCTGTTTCACCATGTGGTCATAAAGATTTTGATGATGCCACTTCATCAGATGTGGTGTCAAAAGATCACACCATTATTTTTAAAGGGGGAAAAGTCACAGCATAACAGGGTTGAATAGAAAGCGACAATGACAAATTCTGCATCAGAAAATGACTGTTTCCATCAATAATAACGGCAAAAATGCCATTTAGCGCAAGGACCGTTCAACCCCGTTATATTCTAAATGTGTTATGTGAAGTTGAATGTTACGGGGTTGAAGGTCAGTGCAAAAACAGCAAATAACGACTTTATCACATCCCACCACATTATTAACAGTAATTATTTTTTTTATTTAGTACATTTTGTATAACAGAGTTGAACTATTGAGCTCGGAAAGGGCGATGTAAGTGTAAACATAATGAAATAGCTCTAAAAGACTTTAAAAGAAAATTACTTTAGTGACTTTAGTGATGTCATTCCCTCAAATATGATGTCAGAAAGATCAAACCATAATTTTTAAAAGGGGAAATGTCACAGAATAACAGGGCTGAACAGAAAGCGCAGGGACAATGACAAATTCTGCATTTTCTCAGAACATGACTCTGTCTTGTCTGTCAAAAATGGCTATTTGGAAAATGGGAAAATTCAATATTATTATCTGCTGTATTAAGACAGAGGACAAGTCTGCATAAACATGTTGTACAGGGGCGTAGCAATTATTTTAAAAGTGGGGGGACACAGCTGTCAGTAGGTGGCTCGCACAGATTAGGGTTGCTCTGATACCAAAATTTTGGCTTCGGTACGATACCAGCCCTGGTAACTCAATACTTAGGCAACAAATAAAAAAAACCTCAGATTTTTGATGAAATTACACAGAAAATTATTGACAAATAGAACTGCATTATGTCTTATAGATACAAATTATGCCTTTACTGTTTAATGTTTTAATGAAATGTTATGATCAAATTGTTTAATCAAATACAG
This sequence comes from Myxocyprinus asiaticus, assembly GCF_019703515.2. Lineage (NCBI taxonomy): Eukaryota > Metazoa > Chordata > Actinopteri > Cypriniformes > Catostomidae > Myxocyprinus > Myxocyprinus asiaticus. The sequence continues at coordinate 50,400,034 of NC_059351.1, forward strand.
TACATACTGTACAGCTTCAATCAAATGAAAATATAATACTTTTCAACTAATATATATATATATATATCATAAATATATTTCATTACAGTATTAATGAAAACATGAAATGAAAACAATCTGATTACCTGAGGCAAAATGCTGCCATGGCTGAATCACAACATGCTGATATTCAGTACACTTGCTTATGTGATATTGCTTACAGATAATAATACTAATAATATAATCATTTAATGTTATATTATTGTTACTATGAGTAATATTTTTCTGTCGTGATGTCTTCCATTTCACGCAATGAGTTTAATAGAGCTCTCGTTTCAGCAGGACTTTTGGACTATTTTGAAACATCTTTGACGTTCTTCCTGTTTGTGAAGGGTTCATTACATCAAGCTTCCCGCAACTCATGAGCTAAAATCTCTGAGCAGCAACAGAGAAAGAGTTCATTTGAGAGTTCATAGCTGTTTGTACACTAAAGACACTGATCTGTGACTACTATTAGACACACTGCATGAAAATCAAGCATTAGTATTGTGTGTTCGTGTGTGTGCGTGTGTGCGTGTGTGTTCGTGTGCGTGCCTGTGTTTGTGTGCCTGTGTGTGTGCGGGTGTGTGCCTGTGTGTGCGTGTGTGCCTGTGCGTGTGTGCGCGTGCCTGTGTGTGCGTCCTTGTGTGTGTGCGTGTGCCTGTGTGTGTGTGTGTGTGTGCATGCCTGTGTGTGCGTGCTTGTGTATGTGTGCGTGTGCCTGTGTGTGCGTGTGTGCCTGTGTGTGCTTGTGTGCCTGTGTGTGTGTGCGCGTGCCTGTGTGTTCGTGCTTGTGTGTGTCTGCGTGTGTGCGCCTGTGTGTGTGCGCCTGTGTGCGTGTACCTGTGTGTGAATGTGCGTGCCTGTTTGCGTGCCTGTGTGTGAGTGTGTGTGTGTGTGAAGGAGATGACAGGGCAGATATTCATCTTTTATACTGTGGCACGCAGTGCATGTGACTGTATTATTTCATTAAATGACATCCTTCTGCTGTTTAATGATCACACTTGGCCATATAGAGGCTTTTTTATTGTTATTTTCAAATGGTCTTTGATTTCATGTCAGAACTCTCACATTACATTACATTTAGCTAATGGCATCCTACCGAAATTAACAACATGATGATATCGTACCGTTTTAATTATTTTAGTATCGCGATATTTCGTTAGTGCCGGTATACCGTGCAACCCTAGCACAGACCCAACACTTACAGTGCAGTATTAATATATTATTACAGTATATATTAATATACAGTATAAGTATTATATTAATATATATGTATTATTTACTTTTAATATTTGTAGTATTTTAAAGATTCAAGTATTGCAAAATAATTGCATAATTTAGCTAAATTAGCTGCAAAAATAAAGGGCATCTTGTGGAGCACTTGCTTCTGTTTCACACATGACAATAAAAGATTGAACACAAGCTGGTCCTGAATAAATTATTTAATCAGTTACAATAATGACAATTGTGCATGTGCATTATTTTATGTTTTACTCTGTGCTTGTGCATTGTGGGATTTAAATGTATCTCAAGTGGCTCGAGTGTTTTGACTACATTCACCAAAATTAATTCAGATCCATTTAATGATTCAGTCACCATTTCTGGTGATGCCAGAAGGTGACAAATGAGTGTCTGGTGTGAAATTAGTCACAGATCAACGATCAAAAGAACATTTGAATCCTTTAAAATGTGTATGTCTACAGACCTACAAAGAGACTTTAGTAAAGGTTTTATGCATTATAAGAACAAAGCAAATCTATCATTTCCCTACAGTTTGTGAGCTGCTGAGCATGACATTTATCAAAAGACATCAATAATAGTCTTATAATAATTATAATGAGTATCAATAATGTCCGTATGTTTTCATGTATACAACAAGCATGTCTACATACTGTATCTACTGACTTCAGTAAAATGTGTTGAACGCAGCAGATCTTTTTTCCTCCAGTTTGTCGACTGCACACCAACATTTTTAAAAAACAGGAGCTGGTATTAAAAATAGCTTTACATATTTAACACAGATCTGCTTAAATTGGCAAAAACAACTGATCAAACTATTACCTCACAAACATAATGTAAAAAGCATAACTTAATGAAGACTCATGCGCTGACATAAACTCCACTTACAATGTGTGCTTTAAAGAAGGATTGTCTTATGTTTTCTGCAGTGCATTTCACGTAATGCTGCCAATCAAGAACGAAATGCAGATAAATAACTCTTATTTGTGTGTTCCTCATTTCTAGATTATTAATTTAGATCAACATCAATGGCGATAAAAAACATGGCGAAATGAGCATTATTGAAAGCAACTTCATTGAAATGAACGGAGCCGCGTTGTTTAGACTGTCTGACTAACGGCCTGTTATGTAAGGGTTGTTTCGGCTCATGAAACTCACCTGTGATTGGCTGGATGCTCACTCAATCCACCCAAAGAAACAAAACACAAAGAATACTGTATACAAATGCACCATTTGGACTGTATGGAGTCTAGCTTGGAAAAGTGTGGGGGACAAAAATCACCTTTTTAAAGAGTGCGGGGGACGTGTCCCCCAAGGCTGCTATGCCCTTGATGTTGTACTGTCACAGGGTGTATGTTCACACATCTTTGCGCAATACTGATGTATTGTATGGATTACCATTGTACCACTAATCTGATTTGGGTGGATGAATAGAAATATTGTTCATGAAAACAATGAGAAGTTACATGAGAAGTATAATCCCTGTTTCAGGTTTCTGTTCTGTACTGAAGTTTAACTATTTTAAAACTTATCTGAGAATAGGCTTAACTGTATTAACGTTTTTGGCTTTAGCGGTTATCCACCCAAAATGACACCCATGAAATCAGAGACGTTTACTTTGGATGCATTAACAAGTTTAAAAAAAGAACAGGTATAATGGCTTATGGATGACACCTTCTGTTCTCATAGACACTTTCAAGATGATGAAGTGACCAAAACCTCTATGTAAATCTACTGCGGTGGGGCTTTTGTGCTGGCTATTTTGTCATTTATTTGTGTAACTTTATGTAACACACAATGCCACAAAATCACTTCACTAGCTGGTGTGTTGATTCCCAATAAACACAACAAGCCAATGGCAATGGTGTGCACTGTAGAACACACAACGCATGACAAACTTCAAGAAAACATTAGAATTTTGAATGTTCAGAGGTGATGGCATTTTCTCTTTTTAGTCCTTTTTATTAAAAGGTACAACAAGACAGAGCACAGGCAATGGGGAAATGAAATGTAATGGGGAAATTAAATAAAGCCAGAGTGTCACAACTGCCAGGCCATGGCTCGAAATCGTTTCATTTTTAAAGTGCATTGCTAAATAATATACAAAAGTTTGAAGGTGTATGGTGATGTTTTGTGTTGTTTTACGCAGGTCCTGATGTCTATAAGTTCACACCAAGTTTGCACCCACTGGATGTCGAACAGAACTATGGGAGATACAGAAAAGGTTACCTTTAGACTTTGAATGCAACTTCCATAAATATACTTTTATTGGAAGTAAAAAAAAAAAGATTATGTCAAAAGCACTGTAGCAAAAATCACCCAATTCACAAATCTTAACTAGTTCTATGCAATCAAGTTGCATCTTCCACAGATCGTTTGTTTTAAACAAAACACTCATTCGTGAGTCTTGAACCCTTATGTTGCTCAAAACTCGTATGACATGAGCACTTAACACAGATTTTCTCTGTGTACAAAACGTTCTTCCTGGTGAAATTTGAGCACACAGTGACACAGCAGATCTGTCAGTGCTGATTTGTAAAACATGACTTCATATGTTATTTTCCACAGGAAGACAAATGCAAGCCATAAATAGACTATCTGACATGCATAACTATGATTTTCCTTTTTTTATTTTCCTTTGTGAAACATATTTGGCAGAGGCTATTTGCACCCTGATGTAAATAGTAACATATACAATTATAAAATAGTATAATAAAACACACACACACACATACACACAAACACACACACAGCTCTGGAAAAATTAAGAGACCACTGCAAAATGATCAGTTTCTCTGGATTTACTATTTCTAGGTATGTGTTTGAGTAAAATGACATTTTTGTTTTATTCTAAAAATTACTGACAACATTTCTCCCAAATTCACCCCCAGATTAACACCGATCCTCCACCAAATTTCACAGTGGGTGCGAGACACTGTGGCTTCTGTGGCCTCTCCGTTTAACCATTAGACGACCAGGTGGAGGATCAGTGATGATCTGGGGGTGCTTCAGCAAGGCTGGAATCAGGCAGATTTGTCTTTGTGAAGGATGCATGAATCAAGTCAAGTACAAGATAATCCTGGAAGGAAACTTGCTTCCTTCTGCTCTGACAATGTTCCCCAACTCTGAGAATTGGTTTTTCCAGCAGGACAATGCTCCATGCCACACAGCCAGGTCAATCAAGGTATGGATGGAGGACTACAGGATCAAGACCCTGTCATGACCAGCCCAATCTCCAGACCTGGACATATTTAAGATTCTGCACTATTTCAAAGCCACTTATCAATTGTAAGCAAATTTGTGACATTGTTAACCCCTTTGTACAAAAAGGTCAGATTTCCTTGCATCCACTGAAGCACTCTTTGGATTCTCTTTTGGAATATTTTCAAACCATTTGGGATACTGTCAATGAAGCAAAAGGGGAACATTCCAAATACTGTTCTAAAAGGAATTCTGTCCTGTTAATTATTCAATTAAACTTTTCACTGGAGTTGTTATGCTGCTAATATCATTTGTAATATTGTAATGTATAAAAAGAAAAAAAAAATGTAATTAAAATACATAGTTCATTATATATCATATAATATAATTTCATTTGTTTTAATAATATCATTTGTTTGTTAACATAAACGGTTATAATAGTATGATTTGGGGGTTTTACCAGTTTTTTTAAAGAGGGGTGTTTCTTCAACTTTGGCCACTTTCATGTCCCACAGGATTTATTAAAAGAAACCAATTTCAACGTTTATTATTATTATATGAAGGTCATATTAAAACTGACTTGTAAACCTTTTACCAGGCCTTCATCATAATAATTTTTTTTTTTTTTTTTTTTGTGGTAATTTTCAAATAACGTTTATGTATAGATGTTACTGTTTTAGCCTTGCCCCGGCCCAAACTTTCAATATTGAACTATGAAAATCCATTACAAAAATACAAATTATTACATTGTTAAATCCAGGATAACATAAACAAATAGTGAAATAAACATAAACCATTTCTATCGTGTAAAAATGATTTGATCCATCTGGTCAAAACGGTGACAATTTTGCCCCTATTAAAGTCTTTTCAAAAGTTACTGTACTAACATTTCGACAAAAGTGTCAGAGCTTGAGATGAAATATGAGACAAGTGATGATTGAAGAAAACAAAGAAAAGTCAAGGTAAATATCACTTGTGAGCAGAATAGTTTTACTGGGTGTCACCATGGACTAAAAACTATTCATTTCAGTTCGTTCTGAGCAAAACTGTATTTTTTTGTTCTGGTTCAGAAGTTCAGTAGCCTCTTCTCCAAATGGTAACCGGTTAGTATGAAAGAAAAGAACAGTTAATAACGTTAAAAGCTGTTTCTCAGTCAAAACCCGGCAGCATCAAATCTGTATTAATGCATCATATCTAACAATACTTCAGTGAAGAAACAACTGAGAAAAGTACTTTTTACCTCTAATAATATTTAACTTTTATCTGGATTATCCATGCATGTATATGTTGTAAATAGTTGTTAAAAAGGTCTTCATTTACAGAGTGCTACATCCACAAAGGGAAATTAGACAAAGAAATGTGAGATGCAGTAATTTTTTACGGGCAACATGAAGTGATGTAGCTGAATTGTTTTTTACAGTGATAAACCCTTTATAATGATTTTATTTATTTATTTATTTATTTATTTTTTACCAAAATGTAAAAATAACATTTTCACTCTGGAACAATTGAAAATCACTTTGTTATTAACCGTTCTTTTATTTCATTCTAACGGTAACCATTTGGAAAGAGGCTGCGGAATGCCAGAACCAGGACGGAAAACAAACTAAAATGAAAAAACGTGTGGTTTTTGGTCCCTGATACATACATTACAGAATTTGAGATGTGCAGGAAATGACACTGTGGTGGGAATTTTCATGGCTTCAAGAAAAAATGACAAAAAATGACATACATCTCCGGTGATGAATGTACATACACAATTTAACACATATTAAAAATGATTTACGTTCTAGAGGTCCATAGTGCTAAAAGTGGAGAAACAAAAAGGGATTTAGATTTAAACTAAAAAGGTAAAGATGTTTTTATGATTTTTTAAATGTATTATGTACTTTTCACTTTCTCTTTTTTTCTGACTGAATCTGTTTATCGCACTATTGTTGAAGAGTGTGAAGTATTTGTTGGCAACTGGTTCTAAATCTAGACATCTAAAAAATGTCTGAGTCATGCTGACTTTCTTGATCTTGACTAAAACGTGTCAAAAACAACTCAAACTCTTCTTACCTCTCTTCACTTCCTGCAAGCTGACACTTCACTACACAAACACTGAACAATTTATGTTTTTTCTACACAGATGATTTTCAGATTGGTCTGAAACTCAACACTCATGCCACATAAGACCATCAGGTTCTTCGAATGCATTGTTCGCTTTGTTCTCTCACATGATCCATTGTGTGTGTTTATGAGATGCCGCATCACTACATTCACTGTAATGTACTTCTTTACAAGCAGTTAAATTCTTAATCCATAAAAAAAAAATACAAAATAAAATTCTCACTTGTTTCTCCTGCAATGTGATTAAATGGAGATCAATAGTGATGTTTAAGTGTCTTGCTTCTTTTTGTTGGCATATTGTTTCCAAGAGTTCTGGTATACCCTAGGATCGGCCGCATTATGCCGACTCACCAACAAGTGCCATCTTCTATCAGCCATTTTTGCAACGGCTCTAGTGTGTTTCAATTCACCTGTGGTGGGACCGGAAGTGCGTTGCATCAGCAGCATGGGAGACCCAACAACACTTAGCTCTTTGGCCACCTGGTGCAGTGTTTGCATTTCGGTAAGCACAGACCAATTTTAGCTTAATAAAATTAAACCTAACTGTGACGAGGAAGACAGCTCAAAGTTGCTCAATCAGCGGGAGAGAGATAAACGAGGAGCTGGGGATACCAGAGAGAGAGAGAGAGAGACACATGCGGCCGCTGTGTGTGTGTGCATCAATGTGTCGTTATGTTTCAGTTTTATGTTGGGGTCTAATTAAAGTCTTTGTGAGTGTTAAACCGGTTCCTGCTTCCTCCTTTCCCGACGAACAAGAGGCTTGTCTGTCACACTGGTGCTGAAACCCAGGAAAGGAGGAAGAGCACACTGTCCGCGAGAACTCGCCGCTGCCATCCACCAGGGGGCGGAGGAGTTCGCTGCCATCCGCCAGAGGGCGGAGGAGCCGTTGGCATCTGCCTGGAGGCAGAGGAACTGCTGCCATCCTCCAGGAGGTGGAGGAGCCCGCTGCCATCCACCAGGGGGTGGAGGAGCGGCTAAGGACCGGGTGGGCCTTATGCCCATGGGAGCTGAATAAGAATATCATCTGTTTCTTCTCTCTCTCTCTCTCTCTCTCTCTCTCTATCTCCCTCTTTCTCCCTCCTTCTCATGCTCTCTCATTCTCTCACTTCCCCACGCTCTCCTTCCCCTAGAGCAGTGCCTAAGTACCGGAGGCGGGGAAAACCATCCAGCGCTGGGTTGACTGGAAGGACCGCGGATCCTCTCCAGAGTGGGAGGGGAGTAAGTACAGGCCAGATAGGTCCCCGACCTGAATTGGGCGATGGTGGAGTGTGGCAGACAAGCCTCTTGTTCATTGGGAAGGAAGGAAGCAGGAACCGGGTTAACATTCACAAAGACTTTAATTAGACCCCTGCATAAAACTGAAATATAATGACACATTGACGCACACACACAGCAGCCGCGTGTGTTTCTCTCTCTCTTTCCTTCTCTCTCTCTGGCGTCCCCGGATCCTCACAGCCCGGCCACACCCTCCTCCTTGTCACATACCCCCAACGCCCTATTCAGGCTGGGAAAACCTCCTTCCTGGAGGAGAGGAGTTGCCCCTTCGGCCGTTCCGCCGCCGGCTGGTCTTCCTCGCCTCCTGGGAACCTGGGTAGGACGAGGGGAGGGGGAGGTGAGAGAGAAAGAGAGTGGGAGAGCCCGAGAGAGAAGGGAGAGAGAGAGCGAAAAGAAAAAAACTCTGGTTCCCGACCATGCCGCCATTCAGTCCTCAACCAGCTGTCTAGTGATCCTCCACGACGCCAGGTGATGGCACTGTATTACGCCTCCTGGCGGATGGCAGCAGCTCCTTTGCTTCCTGTCAGTTGGCAGCGGACTCCTCCGCCTCCTGGCAAACCACTCCAGTACCATCAAACCAATCCTCTCCTTGGCGTCGCAATCCTCGGTCAGCGACAAGGGCTCTCTGACGGTGCGCCTTCCTCCAATCCCATGTTTTGGCACTCGTGTGGCACACAAGCCTCTTGTTCATTGGGAAAGGAGGAAACAGGAACCGGGTTAACACTCACAAAGTCTTTAATTAGACCCCAACATAAAACTGAATCGACACATTGACCCACACACACAGAGGCCGCGTGTCTCTCTCTCTCTTTCTCTCTAGCATCCCCGACTCCTCCTTTATCTCTCTCCCACTGATTGAGCAACTCAGTGCCAGGCATGCATCCTCACGACCCGGCCACACCCTCCTCCTCGTCACACTAACGTTTCTTTTTTTTTTTTTTTTTTCACCCAATTTGGAATGCCCAATTGGAATGCCCAATGCGCTTTTAAGTCCTTGTAGTCGCATAGTGATTCGCCTCAATCCGGGTGGCAGAGGACGAATCTCAGCTGCCTCCACATCTGAGACCACCAACCCACGCATGTTATCACGTGGCTTGTTGAGCGTGTTGCCATGGAGACATAGCATCCACGCTCAACTCACCACACGCCCCACCGAGAACGAACCACATTATAGCGACCACGAGGAGGTTACCCCATGTGACTCTACCCTCCCTAGCAACCGTGCCAATTTGTTTGCTTAGGAGACCTGGCTGGAGTCACTCAGCATGCCCTGGGATTCGAACTAGTGAACTCCAGGGGTCTTTTACCACTGAGCTACCCAGGCCCCCACACTAATGATTTCACTGTGAGACCAGCCTGGAAAAAGAAGAGAGTTTCAGAAGGGATTTCAAACTAAGCTTTATCAAGATTGTGAAGACTGTTGAGATTTCAACAAAAAATATTTCTCCCCAAATTCCTCCAAGAGCAAATGATTTGAGCTAGGAGATCCACATTACTTCCATAGTTTTATACATTAATATTGAAGAAGAAATATTTCACCAAAATTACCTGCCATAAGCTTCCAGTGGGACTGCGATGCTCCTCACGGAATGATACCTATATCAACTTGGTCAAAGGAGGGACAACACTCTCTTAAAAAAAATAACTACATAGAAAATGAATTAACCACAAACAAAAGCCTTCATCGGCCAAAAATCAAAGGACAATGCATCCACGTGTATTTCCTCAGTTAATTCGGGATGACTTCAAGGACTTTAACACTAAAACGTATAGTTCATACAAAATCATTTTGTTTTATCATTGACCCACAACACTTACAGTAGTTTACTTATTTTAACCACTAATAGTTCTAAACATAACTAATATTGGCATTAAATTCATTCATTTTCTGTTATAGCATAATTTCATGTACAGCTGCTTTGAAACAACACCTGTTGTGAAAAGCGCTATACAAATAAATTTGACTTGACTTGACATTTAAACCAAATTTATCACCTAAATGAAACACAACTGAGAAGTGAAAGAGCAACCTCTGAGCAATAAAAGTGGGGTGCCCTGCATATATAAAGATACAAACATTTTTACACAGCTGGACAGAAAGTAGTAATGACTGTACTCCAGTCTTAACAGAGAAACTTTGCAGAGGTATTGTAATATTGTACATTTGTTCTGTAATTTGTCATGCATTGTTTAAACAGCTTTTCTCTTTCCTGTTACTGTATTAGAATATAACAACTCACAAAATACATTTGTTCAGTTATCAGCTACTATCGAAACTGTCTGGCAGCCCAGCTAAAATTACATAATACTTCAGGAATTCAACCAGGTGAACAATAACAGTCCACCTTTGTCTGGACTTTCCCTATTCATCACCATCACATTTTATGTTTAATTTTATTATAAAATTATAAAAATATAATTATATTTTATTTATAATTGAGTGTGCAATTACGAGTATGAGTGTACTTACAATAAATACAATTTTGAGCTGTTCTATAATGTGAGTCATTATAAAGACCGGGTCAAATTGACCCGTGAGCACTTCTTAGGTACTTTTTTAAATAGCAAAATGAATCATTTTAACATCCAAATCACTTATGTGAAGGATGTAATGAAGGTTAAAGTTAAGATAAGATACAATAAAAATGATACAGGTCACACAGGTTTGGTTAAACTCTGCCCTGAAGTTCACCAATTACCTTTTCAAAGGACATCAGAATTTTAATTCCTGACATTTCCAGGCACAAATGCCATAAGAATGGAGCAAAAAAGAATGGTGGATGAGAAAATATCTCAGAAATAGTACTGTACTTGTCAGCCATTCTACTCATTTGCAGAGCATTGAGACAAACTCCTCAGGTTAAAAGAACAAAACAAAAGCCTCACAATCACTTCATCATGGTTTCAAAACAATAGGAATGGCAAGCGGAAAAACTGATGAGGCAAATCCTATAGACTCTTGACTCACCTTCATTGTCTGAATGCCGCAGTGGTGTTACATCACAGAAAACACTGATTAATATGTCATTTCAAAAGAATTCAGCAATGCATGCCTTCTGTCTATGGAATTACAGTCATGTGTTGGTTAATGGACAAGTTTAGTGAGTTCTAGATGTGGTGAGATCATGATGTTCTGCTTAAATATATAAGTCCCCTTGCTCATCCATTCTGCACACATAGGTTGGTGGAAACAATCACCAGCCCAAAGCAAGAGTGAAGACAAGATCTATTTCTGCAGCAAACCTAATTCTGGTAAAGTCACTTCTCATCTCTTTTAATTTGTGAAAAAATATTTTAATGTGCAGATGTATGTTACATTTTGATTCGAAACAATAAAATGGTTTATTTATTTGCAAGGAAACTGTTAAGAAAACATGCAAATGCATAGGCACTTAGGTACAAATTTATACTGTACATATTTAAAAAACATGCAAAAAAAACCAAAAAAAAACATGCCTTTGATTCCCAGCATAATTACTGCACTTTAAATCAGTTCCTCTCAACCGGATTTGATTCAGGACCTTGATTTTACATTAGAAATCAAGTGGCGACCCAAAACAGTACCAAACGTGACAAAAATGTCATAAATCCTGTCGATTGAGCTTAACTTGTATTGAACCCGTAATATTGCTTTTAAGGTAACATGTGTAGGTTACCACTTTTTACAGTGTTTTTTTCAAGGATGAAGGCATGTCACTCAGCTTGTCCATGTTGGAATCTTTCTAATCTGGCTAGCTTCTTCCAAATAAAAGATACATTTGTGTCTTAGAGTTTGATTGGACACACTGCCATCAATGTCAAAGACAGAAGACATGATAAGAGATATGATAAGAATTTTCTCCTCCCAATTGATTTAGTTATCTTAATGTAATTATGCATTATATGGTTAAATGCGTTGTATCATTTGCATTTAGCATTGTTTTTTCTCTGCTGACTGTGACCCCATCATGCACTCTAACTCACTATTTATCAAATGCTGAGAACAGTCCAGTTAAATTGAGATAAACAGTTGATTAGGATAATTTTAATGAATTTTGCATTGATTTGTGTTTAATGTACAGATATCAGAGCAAAGAGAGATGAAGAGTGTTCTCTCAGTGAAGATTTTGGCAGTGTTGGCTCTGGTTCTACTGGCATCCAGTGTGAGTGAAGGACGGATCCTGAGTAAATGTGAGCTGAAGGCCCAGCTGGAGGCAGCTCTGGGAGCTGTGTATGGAAATATGAATGTGCCTGTAACTATAGCCGGAAGTTTACCTGAAAATCTGACCGGAAGTGTGGCTGGAAATACAAGTTTACCTGTAAATGTAACTGGAAGTGTGGCTGAAAATATGACAAGAATTATGTCTAGAAATACAAGTGTGCCTGTAACTATAGCCGGAAGTTTACCTGGAAATCTGACTGGAAGTGTGGTTGGAAATACAGGTTTGCCTGGAAATATGATTGGAAATATTGCCAGAAATCTCACAGCCACAAGTAAGTATTGTAGAATAAATAAGCTAAATGCTGCCAATTGCATACTGCCCTAGCGTTAATTTGGTGCTGTTGAAGCTGGTCGACCAGCATGGTGCTTTTGGGTTAAGTTAGTAACGTAAGTTACTCTATGTTAAAATTTTTTCTTTCTTTCAGTTGTCTGTACGGTGGAACGCACTTCAAAATTCGACACCAGCCTTGTCAAAACCATAAAGATGAACCACCATTCCGGCAAACCTCCAGGCAAACCCCAAGTCCAATCCCTTTCCAAACCAAATGGACCCCCTTCAGGACGGCCAAATGAAAAACAAGATGGAAGACCCGGTAAACCACCTATGGGCCGCCCAGGTGGACGGGGAAAAAGATCGCCTGGCAAGTTCGGTGGCAGTTCAGACGAGTCTTCAGAGGAAGTGTCAGGCCCTGCTGGTGTTACCGCTAAACTGTTCGGCATCTTCCAGCTGAGCGATGTCGTGGCTTGTGATTCCGGATCAAACCCAAGTCTGAACATCTGCGGCATGAACTGCATAGGTGAGTATCGTGGATGATCATGAATGTAAGATTACATTCCATATCATATTCTGGACAACGCCTTAATAATTTCAGAGGTGACTTTCTTGTAAAACTGTACCATCACAATTTCTGACATGTGTACATGTCAAATTAGAGCGATTTCTAATTTCTTCCAACTTCAACTTTGTTTTCTGCAGCCCTGACAGATGATGACATCAAGGATGACATTGCCTGCCTGAAGACCCTGATGGACTCACTGAACAATGTGTAAGTTTGTAACTCACTCACTACTAAGGGAATTCAACTAAGTAACTGTTCATTGTCTACAATGCAAGTGACGGGACAAAACTAAATGCTTCTGTTTTACTCAGCAAAGTTGTCAAGGATACAAATGAGCAAATCAGCTTTGTTGATCACAACAGGAGCATTTAGTGTTGTCAAATCTTTGTGCTAGCTCTCAGTGATTTCATCAATATCTCACCTTTAAGTTTTGTAACTGTAATACATACTCAAACACTCACAAACTGTTCCTGAATGGCCCTCCTGTTTTCTTATAGCACGGTTCTTCCACCTCCCCACAAGAAGATGTAAGTAAACATGACAGTCCATTACCATCATTTGCCATTGCATGTTAACACCTTTCCTGTAAAATAAGATTAACTGTGTATTGTGTGTTACAGGTTGGAATTGCTGAACGTAAAGGAGTGTCGCTCTGTCAATGCCACACAGTACTTTGCAGAGTGTGTCTAAAACTTTCCTCAGACGTGAAGATTCTGTCAATCTCCATTACTGTAGTACACTGTATTACTGCAGTACAGTACTCCTTAACAGTTTACTGGGTGGGTCTTCTTCTGGACAAGGGATCTTGGTCTTTCAGAAAGGAGCTAGCGATAATGCACTCAAATTTAGTTGCATGTGTCAGGTCTTCAACTAACTTCAACTTCAACTAACATGTCTTTATTGTGGACTAATTTCGCTCTTCTATTCTACTGTATGCAGCACCTGGAAAATGTTCTCAGAATGGCCTCAATTAAACAGATCTCTGCTGCTTCATGTACAATAACATACCTCAACCTGAGAGAATACAATTAAAACTGTTTATGAAAGAGTTCCTTGTAGTCTTTTTTCACACACACACACACACACACACACACACACACACACACACACACACACACACACAAAGAAAATCAATACTGCCCTGCAAAGCCAAAATGCAGTAACAATGCCATACTCTGATACTATACTAAATACAACCCCAATTACGAAAAGGTTGGGACAGTATGAAAAGGGCTAATTAAAACAAAAAGGAGTGATCTGTATATTTTATTCACCATATTCTCTATCAAAAGCACTACAGCAACAGATTATTTGATGCTTTACCTTGTGAATTTAATTGTAGACACTCGTTTAAAATCAGATGATTGCAACATGCTCCAAAAAAGTTGGAACAGTCGAATGTTTACCACAGTGTAACATCCCTATTTCTTCTAATAACACTTATTAAGTGTTTGGGCACTGAAGACCCAACTTAGTTTAGTTTAGCAAGCAGAATTTTCCCCCATTCATCCATTATGCATGTCTTCAGATTCACAATTGTACAGAGCCTTCCTTGTCGTATTGTGCGCTTCATAATGCACCACACATTCTCTATTGGAGACAGGTCAGGGCTGCAGACAGCCCAATCTATCATCCACACTCTCTGTTTACGCAGCCTTGCACTTGTAATCCCGGTAGTATGTGGTTTGGCGAAAATGCATGGACATCTCTAGTGATATTTCAGTTTTTTTCTTTTTAATAAATTTGCAAAGTTTGCAAATCCAAAAACACTGGAAACCATTTAACAAAGACATGACTGCTTGGTTAATTCGCGGAAAATGGCACAATGCGGGGCAATTCTGCACACAGCCCATGCAACTAAAATGCATCCACGTGTTATCGTTTTTAAAAAATTAGAGGGATCATGTATTTAGTACTACCTTAAAGAAGCTATTTGAGAACAGATACACACATATATTCCACAAGACAAAATAGTAACTGAATTTAAACAAGTGATCCTGTTCTAAAGCTGACATTCCCTTGGTTCTAAAAGGATTAGTTCACCCAAAAATGAACTAATCACCCCTGTGTTGTTATAACCCCATATGACTTTCTTTCTTTTCTTAACATAAAGGAAGAAATTGTAAAAAATAAATAAATAAAAATAAAATTGTGCTCAGTGATGCCATACAATGGCAGTTTATGGTGACCACCTCTTGAAGCTTCAAAAGGACACAAAAGTATAATTCAGAAGTCTAAAAAATTGTTGTATGCGACTCATGTCTTGTTCTCAAGGAATACGATAAGGTTTGGTGAGAAACTAACCGAAATCTGATGTATTATTAAGTGAAACACTTGACCGACCTTTGGTCTCCTGTGTGCGTTCATGAGACAGACTGCACGCGAGCTTTAGAGCTACTGGCATGAGAGCAAACCCTTTAATATGGTGTGTTGCTTTCTCGATGATTAATGACTGTGTAATAATTGTTCATGAGTCTCTGCTTTGTCCTGAGCTATGAAGCTGCCCACTTTTCTCAAGGAAAATACCCCAAAAATACTATAAATTCTTTGGTGTCCCAGCATCTTCTGCACATTTCAGTTCTTCCCAACAGTGGCTAAATGATATATACATCCAGCTTTTGACGCTTAGGACAATTGATGGACTCGTACACAACTATCAAGAAGGCAACACAAGAACCAAGGGGATGCTAACTTTTGAACAAGATGATTTGTGTAAATTACAGTAAATTCTGTGTAATGTAGCTTTTGAAGGGCAGTACTACATAAAATATATAATCTTTTATCTCTTATATTTGTATACATTCTGAAAGGTTTGTGAAAACTTATAGGCCTAAAACAAAAGGGGTATGCAAACATCTGCAGTATATAGTTTGTGAAAATTTCATTTTATTTTATATGTTGTTTTTCACGATTTAACCACATTTTAGCATTTTTTAATGTAGAAATTCCATGAAGCCTATTCTAACCATACAATTTCATATTGCATGTATGATTATGAGTAGACTTGTCATGTCAGGTACACATTTTAACACAAAATTCACAACACTGGAACCTAAAATTCGTAATACAATCCCCACATCTCAACATTTAAGTGCTTGTACTGTGTAAAAAGTGCTGTGTGTAGCTATCTGAATATGACATTGTCTGACTGACCTCCGTGTTTGTGGTGAAATGAACATTTAAGATTTTATGTTTGGGCCAAACATACTTCATGCAAGAACGCAAATGCAAGTGCTTCGCCAACGCATGGCCAACGCATGGTCCCACTGTACATACATTACATGTGCTCGTGAGTTGCTCTGTCGGTTATAAACCTTGGACCACAAGGGGGCGAAATAGTTTTTTAGGCGCCACGAAACCGGATGTGGTAGAGTCAACATGTTGACAGTTGAGGAGTGTGCTTTTGTATTTGCTAAAAAGACGACAGAAAAAATATGTTTGTGTAATCTAACTTGTTTGGTAAGACTCACCTAAAATTATTGCTTCGTCATGACAGTTGTTGATTGAAAAAATAAAATCCACTGTAGCGCCCCTTACGGCAATGCTGAGAATACACTGCGTACTTGCGTTATGTTATGAATTACGTTCTGACACATTATGCAATGCCGCATGAAATCGAGCATGCGTAGCAAGACGCATCTGCATTCACGTACTTACGAAGAGTATGTTTGGGCCTTAACAGAGTCAGAAAATACCTTGCTTACATTTTCACATGTTGCGCAAAGAAATGGATCGGCTTCTTTCAGCTCGTTGTTGAAAACACATTTTTATATGGTCATTTGCACTGACAGACAGGACGATTCGCGCTTCGACAGAAAACAAGAGAGTATATTTTCTGAAAGAGCTTTTTTCCTCTAAAAGAGTATATATTTCTCTAAAAGAGCGGCACACACAGAATGTCTTTTTAAAGACGAGTCTTTTTAAAGATGCCTTTCCGATTGTGTATTATTCCTGGTTGCGGTCGTTATCTCTCAACTTCGGATGGTCATGATCGCTGTCTTTCGTGTCTGGGCACGACCCACACAGAGGCAGCATTTGTGGATGGTTCATGTTCACATTGTGAGAACATGACCATAGCAACGTTGCGGTCGCGGCTTGCTTTCGGAAGAAAGCAAGCCACCCCAGCGGCACCCCGCCTTGGTCCCTCTACCTACGGGTATGAGGCCAGCGCGGCTAGCACTGGGGGCAATTTGGGGACCCCAATGGGATAATCTCCGCCGGGTATCCCCCCACAGACCTCCCATTCCCCAGCACGCTCATCTGCCCCAGTCGGGCTTCCGGATGAGTTTGCCGGCTCCTCTCACGGCGAGTCTGGCTTCTTGTTCGGAGCTCGCGAAGATGATGAGCTCTCGAGCACAGCATCGGAGAGCGGGCTTGTTCAGTCGGATGCAGAAGCCTCAGCTGGTCTTCCCCCTTCAGGGACGATTGCCCAGTAAGAGGCCGATGCCGAAATGACGGACATGCTTTCCCAGGCGGCTGTGAGCGTCGGGTTAGAGTGGAACCCTCCGCTCTCCCCTGAACCCTCGCGGCTTGATGATTGGTTCCTGGGCTCGCGGCGCCGCTCAAAGCAGCCACGCCCCACTCCAGTGCCATTCTTCCCGGAAGTGCACGAGGAGCTGATGAAATCATGGGAGGCACCTTTTACTGCCTGGCCCCGATTCCGCAGTTCCCCTACTCTCACTACCCTCGATGGCAGGGCGGCCAGGGGCTATACGGCGATTCCCCCGGTGGATAAGGCGCTCGCGGTGCACCTATCCCCGCAGAGCACCGCCACCTGGCACGGACGCCCTAAGCTCCCATCCAAGCCCTGTAGGCTCACGTCGTCCCTGACGGCTAAAGCCTACTGCGCTGCTGGACAAGCCGCCTCTGCCCTGCACGCCATGGCTCTCCTGCAGGTCCACCAAGCCAAGGCGTTGAAAGAACTGCACGAGGGTAGTTCCGCCCCAGATTTGATGCAGGAACTGCGCTTGGCGACCAAACACACTCTCCGAGCAACGAATGTCACGGCGCGGTCTCTCGGGCGGACGATGGCCACACTGGTGGTCCAGGAGCGCCACCTTTGGCTCAACCTGGTCGAGATGGGCGAGGCCGACAAGACACAGTTCCTTGCTGCCCCCATTTTCCAGGCTGGCCTATTCGGTGACACCGTCGAGGACTTTGCCTAGCAGTTCTCGGCGGTGAAGCAGCAGATGGAGGCAATCTGGCACATCCTGCCCTGGCGCGGCTCAAGATCCCACACCCCGTCTGCTCGTCGCCAAGGGTGTCCCCCTGCGGTGACTGCACCGGCTCCGCCGCAGCCCGCCCCTTCGGCTCGGCCCCGGTGTGGAGCCCACCACAGGAAGCAGACGCCACCCGTCTCACAGCCGGCGCCTAAGAACCCACGGAGGTCGTCAAAGCGCCCCTGAGACGGGCGACCCAGAGACGAGGGAACCCACTCACCTGGAGCTGGTAAAAAGACCACTCCATCCCCCGGTGGAGGGCCGGGCGGAAAATCTTTTGTTGCCTTTTTGTTTGTTTTCGCCGCATGCCCAAGTGGCTGCGGTACCCAACAGTTCAGCAAAAGAGCGGCTTCCTTCCTCCCTGGGTCACATACCCGGTGTGCACAGAAAACGATGCTACCTTGCACGCAGAGATCGCTACCCTCCTACGGAAGGGCGCGATAGAACCTGTCCCTCCAGCCGAGATGAAGAAGGGGTTTTACAGCATCTACTTCATCGTACCGAAAAAGGTCGGTGGGTTGCGGCCAATCTTGGACCTGCGAGTACTGAACCAGGCCTTACACAGACTCCCGTTCAAGATGCTGATGCAAAAACGCATTCTGGCAAGCGTCCGGCATCAAGATTGGTTCGTGGCGGTAGACCTGAAGGATGCGTACTTCCACGTCTCGATCCTTCCTCGACACAGACCCTTCCTGTGGTTTGCATTCAAGGGTCAGGCATATCAGTACAAAGTCCTCCCTTTCGGCCTTTCCCTGTCTCCTCGCATCTTCACGAAGGTCGCAGAGGCTGTCCTTGCCCCGTTAAGGGAGGTGGACATTCGCATTCTCAACTATCTCGACAACTGGCTAATCCTAGCTCACTCTCGAGACATGTTGTACACACACAGGGACCTGGTGCTCTCACACCTCAGCCGACTAGGGCTTCGGGTCAACTGGGAAGCAAGCTCCTCCCGGTTCAGAGCATCTCTTTTCTCAGGTTGGAGTTGGACTCAGTCTCCTTGACGGCGCGCCTTACGAATGAGTGCGCCCAGTCGGTGCTGGCCTGTTTGAAGGTGATCAAACAGAAAACAGCGGTTCCACTGAAACATTTTCAGAGTCTCCTGGGGCATATGGCATCCTCGCCGGTGGCCACCCCGCTCGGGTTGATGCATATGAGGCCGCTTCAGCACTGGCTCTAGACTCTAGTCCCGAGATGGGCATGGCACCTCTCGTTTCTACGGGCAGGTGTTCCTCTAGAACTGGTCTCCAGGCGTGTCGTGATCATGACAGATGCCTCCAAAACGGGCACGCAGCAACAGGCAACACAGCTGCCGGCTTCTGGACGGGTCCACGACTGCATTGGCACATCAACTGCCTCGAGTTGTTGGCAATTCTGCTCGCCCTGCGGAGGTTCCGGCCGTTGATCCAGGGCAAGCACGTGTTACCTCGGACAACACAGCAACGATAGCATATGTCAACCGCCAAGGTGGTCTGCGCTCTCAATGTATGTCACAACTCGCCCGCCGTCTCCTCCTATGGAGTCAGCAGCACTTCAAGTTGCTGCGAGCCACTCATATCCCGGGCAACCTCAACACTACAGTGGATGCGCTGTCACGGCAGGTTACCCTCAGGGGAGAGTGGAGACTCCACCCTCAGGTGGTCCAGCTGATTTGGAGTCGATTCGGATGGGCACAGGTGGACCTGTTCGCCTCCAAAGAATCCTCCCACTGCCCGCTCTGGTATGCCCTCACCGAGGCTCCCCTCGCACAGACGCGCTGGTACACAGCTGGCACCCTGGCCTAAGCAAATATGCGTTTCCCCCAGTGAGCCTACTTGCACAGACCCTGTGCATGGTCAGGGAGGACGAGGAGCAGGTCGTCCTGGTAGCACCCTACTGGCCCACCCAGATGTGGTTCTCAGACCTCATGCTCCTCGCGACAGCTCCCCCCTGGCGAATTCCCCTGAGGAAGGACCTTCTTTCTCAGGGACGGGGCACCCTCTGGCACCCGCGACCAGACCTCTGGAATCTCCATGTCTGGCCCCTGGACGGGACGCGAAAGACCTAAGTACCACCTGCGGTGGTAGACACGATCACTCAGGCTAGGGTCCCCTCTACGAGGCGCCTTTATGCCTTTAAGTGGTGTCTGTTCGCTAAGTGGTGTTCTTCATGACGGGAAGACCCCCAGAGATGCGCAGTCGGATCAGTGCTTTCCTTCCTGCAGGAGAGGTTGGAAGGGAGGCTGTCACCTTCCACCTTGAAGGTGTACATTGCCGCCATAGCAGCACACCACAATGCAGTCGACGGTAAGTCCTTAGGGAAGCACGACCTGATCATCAGGTTCCTAAGAGGTGCCAGGATGCTGAATCCCTCCAGACCGTGCCTCATTCCCTCATGGGACCTCTCTGTAGTTCTTCAGGGTCTACAGAGAGCCCCCTTTGAGCCTTTGCAGTCAGCCGAGCTTAAGGCACTCTCCTTGAAGACTGCCCTCCTGACTGTGCTCACTTCGTCAAGAAGGTAGGAGACCTGCAAGCGTTCTCTGTCAGTGAAACGTGCCTGGAGTTCGGTCCAGGTTACTCTCACATGATCCTGAGACCCCGACTGGGCTATGTGACCAAGGTTCCCACCACCCCTTTTAGGGACCAGGTGGTGAACCTGCAAGCGCTGCCCCAGGAGGAGGCAGACCCAGTCCTGTCATTGCTGTGTCCGGTGCGCGCTTTACGCATCTATTTGGATCACACGCAGAGCTTTAGAATCTCTGAGCAGCTCTTTGTCTGCTTTGGTGCACAGCGGAAAGGAAGCGCTGTCTCCAAGCAGAGGATCGCCCACTGGCTCATTGACGCCATAACTATGGTATATCATGCCCAGGACATTCCACCCCCGGTAGGGCTATGAGCCCATTCTACCAGGGGTGTAGCGGCTTCCTGGGCCTTGGCCAGGGGTGCCTATCTAACAGACATTTGCAGAGCAGCGGGCTGGGCAACACTCAACTCCTTTGCAAGGTTCTACAACCTCTGGGTGGAACCGATTTCGTCCCAGGTAGTGGCAACACAAGCGGATAAGCCAGGGATAGCTGGCCGGGTGTATCGCTTGCACATAGCACCTTACACCTCCTTTTGAGCTGAAGATGTGTGCCATTAATTCCCAGTAGTGTTCACAAGTTTGTTCCCTGGTTGATTTCCTCCGAGCCCTGTGGCAGTCGAGTTTTCGGAGAGATTCGCTGCTGGCCCAGTACACGTGCTAACTAAGAGTCCTGTTCTGGGGTAGGTGCTCCGCATGTGGTGGTTCCCTGTAAGGCTAACCCCATGAGATATATATCTTCCGCTAATTTGTTTCCCTGTTGGCAAACTGCGTCTTCCTTGGGCAGAACCCCTCTGCTCCAGTCTCCATGTTTGCAGTAACTCCTCTCCCACTGGGCAGGATCTACCTTGAAGACTCTCCACATGGTTGGAAAGACCATGTGATGTATCCTTCCACTTAAATATCCCCCCCTCGCTTTGAGCGAGGTGTGGTCTCCACTGTGTCTTCCCCTTGGGAGGGACACCCCCCGACTAGACCTGGTGGCCCAGTCGGATAATCCCCCTTCTTTTTTAGGGAGAGGATAAAAGGGAAGGGGAAAAGAGGCCACGACTGGGTTAAGCCTGTCTCTATCTCTTGGGTAGTCGACTTGTCCCCAAAAAGGGCCGTTCAACACTCATAACTATGTTGGGGGAGGTTACGTGTCAACCTGGTGTGCTGGCTATGAGGCACACAATAGTCTGCCCACCACACACCGCCAGTTCACGTAACACAGTTCAGCCAATTGTGGCGTTTCGTATAGGGACCCCTAGTGTCACTACATCGACACAACGTCGAGTGAGTGACATATAGGGAACGTCATGTTTACTTGTGTAACCTCTGTTCCCTGATGGAGGGAATGAGACGTTGTGTCCCTCGTGCCACAACGCTGAACTACCCGCTGAAATGGCCGGACCTTATATCGGCTCCTCAGCATAAAACCTGAATGAGCAGTTACATACCAGCTCCTTTTATACCAGTATGTCTGGGGGAGTGGCATGCAAATACCACTCGCCAATTTTCATTGGCCTTTTATCAAAGAGTGACCCCTAGTGTCACTACATCAACACAATGTCTCATTCTCTCCATCAGGGAACGGAGGTTACACAAGTAACCATGAGGGTTGCCACGGTGTACGGTGTTATCAATTTTACTCGGTACAAGGGACAACACTGGTGTTAAAATTTATACTGGTGGAAACATTATGAATGGAACTTCCAATATCAATACAATAACCTATGAATAGAACAGCCTTAAATAAAGAATAGTTGCCTAATGAAGAGTTTGCGACCCATGAAAATAACCTAAATAATGCATTGAAAGTCAGATGTTCTTTACCAGCGTATCAAATTACACAAGCAGCAAAGTATACGCAATGACAGAAGACATTTAATTGCAGGTTGCGAATATAATGTGCATGGTGGGTAACTGTAAGACGTCTCGGATTTGGAATGACACAAGAAATGCTGTTAGACGATATAATTGGATATTGTGATATTTCGTTTTTTTAAATAAAAATATCGTGAACATATGTCTTGCATACCGCCCAGCCCTAGGAGGGAACAAAACAAATTTATTTACACACATTCAAAGTCATTACCCTTTCAAGCAGCTAAACTGGGTCCTGGGATGAAAGGCATCAGAGGGGTATTCCAGAAAGCAGGTTAAGCAACTTACCCGGGTACGTTCACTCAGAGTAAGCTGATAACCTCAGCTTTCGGTTCCAAAAATTGAGGTAAATTTTAGGGTATGTTAGTAGCCATAGCAACTTACTCTCTGAACATAACCTGTTCCGGAGTAGGTTATGTTCCAGAGTTAGTTTATTTCAGGTAGATGGCAGTAAGTTTCAGAGGTTGTCAGCGCATGTGTTCCCTTCTGATAGTGACACAGCTACACAGGAAGTTCACATTATGCACAGTATTATACGTTTAAAGCAATATTACGGTTAACTCCAATCTTTACCTCACAAATCTTCTTTATTTCCAGTCTCATACACCACAGATTTGCATTCAAAAGTGAACAAATTGTGTACATTGTACTTTTTTCTGATTCCTTATCACTTTAATTCATGTACTGTACGTATAAATGCACACATTTCCAGACTTGTTCATTATACTCTCTTTATTATCTGAAAATATAAATGAGACATGCTGTCATTTAGAGTCACCCACAGTGCCATCCTTTAGCTGGTGGTCAGGTGATTCAATGAAAAGATGTATCTTTCTGATGCTCAGCCTCCTCTACTCCATCAGAAGCTGTATATGGTCCTTCTCTAAATTACATTTTTATTGTGCCTTTCAATAGGGACCTTTTACAGCTTCCTCTTCAGCAAGGAAGAGATGAGTTACTCTTCCCTAATGCTGACATCATGAACATCTATAATGTATAATCAGACACATGATCTTCAATGAGACTGCACAGCCACTGCCTTTTAGGGACAAGATATCAAGCAAGTTTTAATGCCATACCAAATAAGAAAAGAACATAATGGATATGTAACTCCTATCATTGTACACCTCTGTTACAGCATATCTTCATCTTATAATGCACATTAATTATCAAGTGTGGCCCACTGAAAAACATTCTTTAAAATCTTTAAATCTATGGAAAATGATGACAACTGTGGGAGATCCTACAGTTGACAGAGGGTCTATTAATACAGTGACACTATCAGCAACTGTGGGAAATGGAAGATGATACGATAATTAAAAGTTTTCAGAAACCCCAATGTTAAACTGGGTACACCAAATGCTATTCAAAATAAAAGTACATAAAATTTGCATGCACAGTACATGCTAAATACTAGTAAAATTAACCTTAAAATAAAAATATAGTAAATCCATAGCTATAAAACCTATATTATTACTTTCCGCCATGCAAACTCTCAGTCCTAAACCAATGCAGCTCCTATCGCTATTTCAAGTGAAGACGAAATTATTGTAATTTGCAGACATTAAAACTTCATGTTCCGCATCACTGAAATATGCCATGCATTTCTTTTTAGCCTCTGTTTCCATGGCGACTCGTGAAATCGACACTCCATTGACAATATCTTTTAGTACTCACTCTGTGCACACGTTAACTCTGGTTACCAATAGGAGGCTGATCAAACTAACTCCTCACAGGTGTTCTGGAACCTGAATACTGTGAGTAGGCAATGTTTGGATTAATCAACCTAGAGTTCAGGGTTTATGTCTTGGTGGGTTAACCTTGCTTTCTGGAATACCCGCCTCCCCAAATGCCATGGACTCGGCTGAATCCTGAGTCCCAAAGGCTCGAGTCTGAGTCAAGTCCGAGTCTGTGACAAGTCCAAGTCCATTAAAATTGGACTCGTGACACGGACTCGAGTCCGAAAAACTTGGGAGAACTCCAATAAGAGATGCTGTTTTGAGGTTTTTAAAAGCAACAGGAGTGGAGTCATGAGTACAGTTATACCATCAATAAAAAAAAAAATTATTCTTTATTTTCTCAATTTAGAGGATTACTTGTCCTTCCCTATCACTGCCCCAACCTCCAGTTCAGTTGTTGGTGGTTATACACCAAAAGCTGGTTTGCCAACAACCAATAAACTCAAAAGAAGAAGACTTGAGTCCGAGTCCAAACTCAAGTATCCCAGCTCTGCTTGCAAGAGCTCTATTTTGCTATGGTTGCTCTTGACAGCTTTGACAACACTAAGAGGTCTGTGTGATTTGCTGTGTACCCTATTTATCTCTCTAATCAAAGACCGCTTTATTTAAACAGACTGCTGCCACTTGGAAAAGAGATCTCCCTCGTGTCTTTCAGTGCTGAACGTTGGGATTTCTTATCTCAAAACCTGTTGTGTGGTGTCGGTTGTTGAACCTGTTGTTACTTGTCTGCAGTTGTTTGCCAGACTTATTGCTTGTGTTGGCTGTTGGTTTGGCATAGGGTTAGGTTCTGGTTCATAATGGGGCGTTGTTTCCCCCAAAAATCTGAATGCTTGCCAACTTGATCCATATTCATTGACATTATTAATACAAGATTAATACTGCCTTCACGTGCTAACGGATTTATCTTAAATACGATTTTCCCACTCTAAGTTGCACATGAACGACCCCTCAAGTAGCAATTACGACTGGGAAACTCTGAGATCATTTTTATATCAGAGTTTCCAAGTTGTGAGGAGACATGGCAGAGAAGAGTACGGTTTCTATGGTTTTGTTAATTTGTCTAAATACAGCTAATTGTTAGCACTTGCCGTTTCGTTCATGTAGGGTATAACGGAGCTAAAGGCACCCCTTAAGAAAATGTAGCTTTATTCTGGTCACAAAATGTATTGAGATCGAAAAAATTTTGTGTGAAAATAAATAATAATGGAAAGTTGTTTTGATTAAAATTCAGTTGTTTAAAAAAAGGTGGTACACTTGGGGTAAAAGGCTCCCTCACCTGGGGTAAAAGGCCCCTAGGGGGTTTAAAGTGATATCGTGTAGATATCTGGGCAATAGTTATAGTGCAAAATTTTGCCAACTAATGCAAATAATTTTGAGACAGCAAGATGCTTTTTTTGAGTAAAAAATTAAGATAATACTTGCTCAAAATAATCACTTCAGAAAAAGGGTTTTTCATTTTCTGTTAATTTCAAACATATTTGACATTTCATCACATCTCAAGTATTTATAAACAAATTAATCTCCGTTATGATTGGATGAGTCAATGTGAGCCCACTTTCAACATTTTTCATAATAAATCTATTCCCCCCACTTTAAAAAAACAAAACAATGTGTTTAAAAGGGGCCTTTAGCCCCTGCAACAGGGGGGCTTTTTACCCCAAATACCACCCTTTCACTTATGGGACAGTTTTTGAAAAAAATTTTTGGTTTAATAATCTTAAACAAAACTGAAAATGATAAGTATTTTGTGTTGAAAGAAATGTGTTAATTTCAGGGAATTTCATTAGCTATATTTACAGCATTTTAAAAAATATAAAAAATTAGATCAAAATCAACCTTTAGACATTACACACAATGAACTCATGGATCAGGAACGTTTTGCAGTGCATAGTGACAAATAGGTGTTAGAGCCTTTAGCCCTATTGTACCCTATATTTTTGTATATTAGCAACCATTTAATGCACGTTGTACATTTTTACACCATGAAAATAGCTTGTATTTGACCAAAATCCTATTATCGTCAGCAAGCTAACTGAGTAAAATACACTGACGGCCAAAAGTTTGGAATAATGTACAGATTTTGCTCTTATGGAAAGAAATTGTTACTTTTATTCACCAAAGTGGCATTCAACTGATCACAATGTATAGTCAGGACATTAATAACGTGAAAAATTACTATTACAATTTGAAAAAAAATAAAAAATAAAAATACTTCAAAGTGTTCATCAAAAAATCCTCCACGTGCAGCAATGACAACTTTGCAGATTCTTGTTATTCTAGCAGTCAGTTTGTCCAGATACTCAGGTGACATTTCACCCCACACTTCCTGTAGCACTTGCCATAGATGTGTCTGTCTTGTCAGGCACTTCTCACGCACCTTACAGTCTAGCTGATCCCACAAAAGCTCAATGGGGTTAAGATCCATTACACACTTTTCCAATTATCTGTTGTCCAATGTCTGTGTTTCTTTACCCACTCTAACCTTTTCTTTTTTTTATTTATTTTTTTTTTTAAAGTGGCTTTTTCTTTGCAATTCTTCCCATAAGGCCTGCACCCCTGAGTCTTCTCTTTACTGTTGGACATGAAACTGGTGTTGAGCGGGTAGAATTCAATGAAGCTGTCAGCTGAGGACATGTGAGGCGTCTGCTTCTCAAACTAGAGACTCTGATGTACTTATCCTCTTGTTTAGTTGTACATCTGTTCTTCCACATCTCTTTCTGTCCTTGTTAGAGACAGTTGTCCTTTGTCTTTGAAGACTGTAGTGTACACCTTTGTATGAAATCTTCAGTTTTTTGGCAATTTCAAGCATTGTATAGCCTTCATTCCTCAAAACAATGATTGACTGACAAGTTTCTAGAGAAAGCTGTTTCTTTTTTGCCATTTTTGACCTAATATTGACCTTAAGACATGCCAGTCTATTGCATACTGTGACAACTCAAAAACAAACACAAAGACAATGTTAAGCTTCATTTAACGATCCAAACAGCTTTCAACTGTGTTTGATATAATGGCAAGTGATTTTCTAGTATCAAATGGTCAATTGATCATGATTACTCAAGGATAAGGTGTTGGACTGATGGCTGCTGTCTAGATTTGATCAAAAATGACTTTTTTCAAATAGTGATGGTGCTGTTTTTTACATCAGTAATGTCCTGACTATACTTTGTGATCAGTTGAATGCCACTTTGGTGAATTAAAGAACCAATTTCCTTCTGAAACAGCAAAATCAAAATCTGTACACTATTCAGAACTTGGCCGCCAGTGTAAAGGTGCTGGTCATATAATTAGAATATCATCAAAAAGTTGGAATTAGTGAAATAAATCATTCAAAAAGTGAAACTTGTATATTATATTCATTCATTACACACAGACTGATATATTTCAAATGTTTATTTTTTTAATTTTGATGATTATAACTGACAACTAAGGAAAATCCCAAATTCAGTATCTCAGAAAATTAGAATATTACTTAAGACCAATACAAAGAAAGGATTTTTAGAAATCTTGGCCAACTGAAAAGTAAGAACATGAAAAGTATGAGCATGTACAGCACTCAATACTTAGTTGGGGCTCCTTTTGCCTGAATTACTGCAGCAATGCGGCGTGGCATGGAGTCGATCAGTCTGTGGCACTGCTCAGGTGTTATGAGAGCCCAGGTTGCTCTGATAGTGGCCTTCAGCTCTTCTGCATTGTTGGGTCTGGCATATCGCATCTTCCTCTTCACAATAACCCATAGATTTTCTATGGGGTTAAGGTCAGGCGAGTTTGCTGGCCAATTAAGAACAGGGATACCATGGTTCTTAAACCAGATACTGGTTGCTTTGGCACTGTGTGCAGGTGCCAAGTCCTGTTGGAAAATGAAATCTGCATCTCCATAAAGTTGGTCAGCAGCAGGAAGCATGAAGTGCTCTAAAACTTCCTGGTATACGGCTGCGTTGACCTTGGACCTCAAAAAACACAGTGGACCAACACCAGCAGATGACATGGCACCCCAAACCATCACTGACTGTGGAAACTTTACACTGGACCTCAAGCAACGTGGATTGTGTGCCTCTCCTCTCTTCCTCCAGACTCTGGGACCCTGATTTCCAAAGGAAATGCAAAATTTACTTTCATCAGAGAACATAACTTTGGACCACTCAGCAGCAGTCCAGTCCTTTTTGTCTTTAGCCCAGGCGAGACGCTTCAGACGCTGTCTGTTGTTCAAGAGTGGCTTGAC
Source organism: Myxocyprinus asiaticus (assembly GCF_019703515.2). NCBI lineage: Eukaryota > Metazoa > Chordata > Actinopteri > Cypriniformes > Catostomidae > Myxocyprinus > Myxocyprinus asiaticus. Next base: position 50,428,521 of record NC_059351.1, read on the forward strand.
ACAAGGAATGCGACAGCTGAAACCCATGTCTTGCATACGTCTGTGCGTAGTGGTTCTCCCCCACATTTTTGAATGGGTTTTGTTTCACAATCCTCTCCAGGGTGCGGTTATCCCTATTGCTTGTACACTTTTTTTCTACCACATCTTTTCCTTCCCTTCGCCTCTCTATTAATGTGCTTGGACACAGAGCTCTGTGAACAGCCAGTCTCTTTTGCAGTGACCTTTTGTGTCTTGCCCTCCTTGTGCAACGTGTCAATGGTCGTCTTTTGGACAACCGTCAAGTCAGCAGTCTTCCCCATGATTGTGTAGCGTACAGAACTAGACTTAAAGGCCTTTGCAGGTGTTTTGAGTTAATTAGCTGATTAGAGTGTGGCACCAGGTGTCTTCAATATTGAACCTTTTCACAATATTCTAATTTTCTGAGATACTGAATTTGGGATTTTCCTTAGTTGTCAGTTATAATCATCAAAATTAAAAGAAATAAACATTTAAAATATATCAGTCTGTGTGTAATGAATGAATATAATATACAAGTTTCACTTTTTGAATGGAATTAGTGAAATAAATCAACTTTTTGATGATATTCTAATTATATGACCAGCACCTGTATATATAATGGTGTCAAAATAAAAGTTCCTCAAGAAATATGCATGAACAAACCTGCCGTCATCTATGTTTCCTGTTCTTTCTAACAACAAAGCAACAAAATGCAACAAACTCATAATTCCCACTTCAGAATTTGGAAGTAGGATAATTCCAACAGCAAATTAAGTTGAATGGAAATAATTTAGAGAGAGGTATTTAAAATATATTAGTGTGAATAAGTATGGAAATCAGTAATCATATTTGGAAGCCTGTAATAAAGTATCCCACCTTGTTAACATAAACGATAGAAATTTGAGTGTGAATGTCACATTGGCTTTGGAATTGACTGCATGGCTGTGTTTGGGTTGGGCATTACCCCCCTTGATTTTGGGTGTCAGTTTGTTTTTGGTTTGTTGTTTTGGACGTACTAATAACTAGAAAGCTGTTTGTACAGAAAATAGAGACAAATGTACTTCTGTTTCCAAGGAACACCCGTTGGATTTCAAATTCTCTCTGGTATGATAATGCAGAAGATCAAGTTTGATTTGAATTGTTGTCTTTGCATAATTCACACAATAATTAACCTTAATGATTAGGCTGTTAGAAACTAACAAAATCATTGTCAGTTTCTAGAAAGAGCTATTCAAATGACAGTGTCTTAAGCAAAAGGCATATATGCAATGTTTTAAACAGGCTTTAAAATGATTTGTCAGGTCCACCCAAACTATAGACCCACCCAAGGAAAAGACAGTTAGTATTTGAAGCTTTAAAGTGTGACTTCTGTTGTCTGTTATGAGTGGAGACGTCTGGATGTCCAGCAGCATGAATGAATATTTGAAATGGAAATGTTACCGTGGATGCCTGTGTGCCTATGAGTGTTTTTGCATATTTAAAAAGCATAATCAAAGGCTCAAACACATCGGTCCTTTTTGCAATACCTATTGTTACAAAGCAGTTGAAAAACTGCCTTAAAACTCCCCAAAGACGGTTAGGGAGGATGAGGGAGAAACCTGGGTAGGAACCAAAACTCAGCAGGGAGAGTCAGTTTTGGTGGGATGAGCCAATAGCACAGGTGCACACCAGGTAGAGGTGATTCTAACAAGTATAAAACTGATCACAGTGAAGTACAGTGAAGTCTGAGAAACTCATCAGATTCATCTACTGTATATCTCCACCAACAGAGCATCTGGTAAGACTCATTATAATATTATTTCCACTATTTGATTGCATATTCTGTATTCACACTGGTATTAGATATGCCTTGTTGGTTATTGTTCTGAAAAATTACAACAAAAATATTTATATTTGTTCAAATAATTCTATTATAATAAGTATCATTGAAAACATCAATTAGTATTTGGCACAAATGACTTATTCAGTAGTTTGTTATATCTAAAATGTTGTTGCTTGTTTGCATGATCAGAACTAAAATGATGAGCCTTTTTAAAAAAATTTAACAAAATTTTAATTAATTCCATTCCTTTTTTCTTTTCTTTTTTAAGTTCACTGTTCTGTGTTTATTCTACAGATATCAGAGCAGAGAGACATTGACAGTGTTCTCTCAATGAAGATGTTGGCCGTGTTGACTCTCGTTCTGCTGGTGTCCAGTATCAGTGAGGGACGGATTCTTAGTAAATGTGAGCTGAAGGGCAAGCTGAAAGTGGTACGGTTTCCAGTGATTAAAGCCAAAGGAGAAAAAATTACTGTGGAAGATCTCATCGCCAGATGTGAGTTACAGAGTTCAGCCTATTCTTTCAGATTCCTCTCTCTCTATCTCTCTCAGTCTTTTTATTTGTTTGTTTGTTTGTTTGTTTCTTCTTGTGTCAGTGGTCTGCAAAGCCAGTGCTTCGGCTTTCAACACCAACTTTGTCAAAACCATCACAATCAATCATGAGGAGAACAAGTCCACCATAAGTTCCACCTCAAGCTCCACCACAAGGCCCACCTCAAGCTCCACCTCAAGGCCCATCTCAAGCTCCACCACAAGGCCCACCTCAAGCTCCACCACAAGGCCCATCTCAAGCTCCACCACAAAGCCCACCTCAAGATCCACCTCAAGGCCCATCTCAAGCTCCACCACAAGCTTTACCTCAAGCTCCACCTCAAGCTCCACCTCAAGGCCCATCTCAAGCTCCACCACAAAGCCCACCTCAAGATCCACCTCAAGGCCCATCTCAAGCTCCACCACAAAGCCCACCTCAAGCTCCACCTCAAGGCCCATCTCAAGCTCCACCTCAAGGCCCATCTCAAGCTCCACCTCAAGGCCCATCTCAAGCTCCACCACAAAGCCCACCTCAAGCTCCACCTCAAGCTCCACCTCAAGGCCCATCTCAAGCTCCACCTCAAGGCCCATCTCAAGCTCCACCTCAAGGCCCATCTCAAGCTCCACCTCAAGGCCCATCTCAAGCTCCACTACAAGCTTTGCCTCAAGCTCCACCACAAAGCCCACCTCAAGCTCCACCACAAGGCCTACCTCAACCACCGTCTCATGGATCATCTCTAGCTCCACTTCTTGGCCCAACTCAAGCCCCACCTCAAGCCCCACCCCAAGCTCCACCTCAAACATCATAAACCCCACCACAAGCCCCAGATCAAACCTCATAAACCCCAGCCCAAGCTCCACCTCAATCATGACAAGCCCCACTTCAAGCTCCATTTCAAACTCATCCTCAAGGTCTAACTCAAGCTCCTCTTCAAGCCCCAGTTCAAAACCCAATTCAAACTCCTCCCGAAGGTCCACCTCAAATCCCAATTCAAACTCCTCCCGAAGGCCCAACTCAAACCCCAATTCAAACTCCTCCCGAAGGTCCACCTCAAACCCCAATTCAAACTCCTCCCGAAGGCCCAACTCAAACCCCAATTCAAACTCCTCCCGAAGGCCCAACTCAAACCCCAATTCAAACTTTTCTTCAAGGCCCATCTTAGGCACTGCCTTAGGCAAGTCCCGTATTGTCCGCCGTCACATCCCCAATCGAAAACCCATGGAACCCATCCATGAGAAGAAGGAGAAGTGGCCTGTCGTCTGGCGCCTGTTTGGAGTGTTTCAGCTCAGTGAGCTGTTGGCCTGTGATTCTGGTATGATGCCATCTCTCAATGTTTGCAAAATGAACTGCACTGGTAAGTATGAGCGAAAAAAAGCTACATCAAATATAACACCATTTCCTCACCAGGTTCGACATGACAAGTTTGACAAACCAAGGTTACAGTGAGGTGCTTACAATGGAAGTGAATGGGGCCAATTTTTAGAGGGTTTAAAGGCAAAAATGTGAAGCTTATAATTTCATAAAAGCACTTTACTACTTTGGTTAAAACGTGTGTATTATTTGAGCTGTAAATTTGTTTAATTTACATTTTTACAGTTGTTTTACGGTTCAATTACGGTGTTACATTGTCATGGCACCAAGTTGTAATATTGGATATAACTTGTCGGGGAAATTATCCAATAAAGAAAGACTCAAGAGAAGTCTTTGTATCGTTTTCCAAGAGAAAAAAGTTTATTTCGGTACTAGGTGAAGTTGAAGTGCGAGAGGTTTGAACGTAGAAGTCACACAAAACTCTCTGAGTCAAGGATTCTTGCACATCTAGCAGTACTAAGGATTAACTCTGATTTGATGCATTTCTTTAAACAAATAACAAACATGCCTATATGGAAACAGGGCATATAGACCCTTATGATTCTGATAACGTGAGTGAATCTACCACAATGTCTTTAATGTTTAGCCACTTGGCGCCTCAGAGACAGCTTTGTCAAGGCCTAGACACACACACACACACACACACACACACACACACACATCAGCAGAATCATAGTCAACAACTCTTATTTTAAAATGTCATTCTAATACCTTAGGGATTAGGGATTATTATTCAATTTAACATCTAAACATTAACATCATGAATGCAATGTATTCAAAGTAAAGTAAGTGACTTTATCAAACTAAAATAATGTTAACATGCATATTGTTTAAGTCTTGTGACTATACTTTTGAAACAGTAAGTATTTTAATGTTTACTGATTGGCCCCATTCACTTTTATTGCGAGTGCATAACTGTAAATACAATTGATTATTTTTTTAATAAACAAGGTATAAGTTGGACTAGTTTTTTTGTGGTAATCAACATTATACCACAAATGCCTGAGCTTATCTTTTATTGAACCCAAAATATTCCTTTAAGACATGGTGTTCAACTTAAATTTCCCATTTATCATCAACCAGATACTACAATTCAGTTAATTTACAGAAATTCATTTAATTTCACAGTCTTGTGTTTGTGTGTGTTTTTTTCTTTCTGCACTCAAAAAATTGCAAGAAAAGTGAATTATGTTTGTTTAGAAACATAACCAAAGCATGAGCCAACTACATAACGCTTTTATAAGATTTTTTCTTGTTTTCCCAATAGCTTTGATTGATAATGACATCACAGATGACATTGCCTGTCTGAAGACCCTCATAAGCAGCGTGTAAGTACTCACACACACACACACACACACACACACACAGTAGTAATAGTAACAATAGTAATTGTTACATTCATTACACTGTATTTTCTGTCTTAACAGGAAACCTAATCCCAAAGACACACCCTCTGGTATTACTCTTCCACTTAATATGTAAGTTAAAAATAATAATTGTATGACTGTTAATAATTATTATTTTTTTTTATTTTTTACAAATAATGTAAATCATAAATGTAAAATATAAGAATATATAAAACAATACACTGATATATAAATATATTAGTGCATTTCATGTTATAATATCTTTGTTAAAGAAATAGTTTACTCAAAAGCGAAAATTCTCTCATCATTTACTCCCCCTCATGCCATCCCAGATGTGTATGACTTTCTTTCTTCTGCAGAACACAAATGAAGATTTGGTCCATACAATGCAAGTGAATGGATGCCAAAATTGTGAAGCTCCAAAATCCACATAAGGGCAGCATAAAAAGTAATTTAGACGACTGCAGTGGTCAAATCCATGTCTTCAGAAGCAATATGAATATATGTCTGTGAGAAACAGATCAATATTTAAGTCCTTTTTATACTATAAATTCTCCTCCCTGCTCAGTCAGTCTCCACTTCGGTTTCACTTTCACTTTTCCATTCTTCTTCTTCTGTTTTTGGTGATTCAGTCTTAATGCATATCACCCCCTACTGGGCAGAGAGGAGAATTTATGGTAAAAATGATCTAAATATGGATCTGTTTCTCACCCACACCTATTATATCATGTCTGAACACATTATTTAAACCACTGGAGTCTTATAGATTACTTTTATGCTGCCTTTGTGTGGATTTTGGGGCTTTAAAATTTTGGTACCCATTCGTTTGCATTGTATGGACCATCAGAGCTGAAATATTCTTCTAAAAATCTTAATTTGTGTTCTGTAGAAGAAATTAAGTCATACACATCTGGGATGCCAGGAGAGTGAGTATATCACAAAATAATTTTAATTTTGGGGTGAACTATCCCTTTATATCTAACTATCCCTAATTATAAATAAATACATAAATAATATTTTTAATTTTTCTCTTTGCTTATTTATTTAGATGTTTATGTTGTGAATGAATGGTCATAAACAAGATAATATTAGATATGCTTAGCAACTTGTTGTAATGTGTTAGCTAAGTGAATCGCAAGGCATGTGTACTGTACATTTAATGTTGAAAGAATAAGATTTTGTTTACAGAAGTTAAATAATACACTCAAGTACACATTAACTACTTGTATTAATGTAAATGACAAATGCACGGTCATTATTATATGTCTAATACATTAAAGTCTTAAAGTGTTGATGTCTGTGTGTTACAGGTTGGAGACACTGTTTGTGAAGGAGTGTCACTCTGTTGTTCCCTCTCGGTATTTTGCTGAGTGTGTTTAAAACACTCAACACCCAACAGACAAGACTCAGTATAGCTTGGTGTGGGACCTGGGTGTATTTCGACATCTAATGACTCCAAACAGACACCAAACAAAGGGCATTGGTGCATTAATAAATAAACCATTATTTACTGATATAAAAGTTAGGTGGGATGAGGTGTTTACTAAAATGTCTGTCTACTGTAAATAAAAATATCCCTGTTCCTTGTATCACACACTGTGCCAATGACCGTGCTTTTATCATTAAAAATGCTGTTAAAGGGATAGTTCACCCAAAAATGAAAATTCTCTCAGAGAATTTTCATTTTTGGGTGAACTATTCCTTTTAAACAACTGGAGTACTCACAGTGTGCTTTTTCTTTTCACTGAGATGAATGGAAATGCTAATGGATATCTTTCTCCATGTACCCTCCTTGGTGGCGTCCAGTAATCATATTTGAAATAAAACCAAGTATTTTGCAGTTTGATTAATTTTGTGTAAAATTGTCTTCATTTTTGTCAGCCAAGAAAGAGAAGTTATTTAAATTACAACTGAAAAATCATCAGCTAAAAATCACAACTGATATTACAGTACATAATTGTGGTATGAAAGGTGAAGTGAAGCACATTGCATTGTAGGATACCGTATTGGGTTTCTGGGTATTCTATGCACAAAGAAAATTTTTATATTATGCACAACATACATACTATTGTCACGGATCCACCGGGCTCTCGCACTTTCTCTACCTCACTGCCAACACACTCCGCTCACACTCCCCTGAGTGTTGATCACACGCACCGGCTAATCAAGGACTGCATAAGAACTTCGCTCACACCCACAATCATGGTCTGCTCTCATCGTTAGTATCTTAGAGACTCCAGACCTCTCGTCCATGTTCTTCCTGTGATTACAGACTCCCTTGTTTGCTGATACTTACCTGTTTATACTTGCAGAGTTTAGTGTTCTCCTCGTCAGAGTCTGGTGTTTTGTATTCCCAATTTATCTTCCCTGTGTTTGGACTCTCCTGTGTTTACGTTCCCTACAAAGTCAAAGGACTTATGTGAGTTTACCGATCATCGCTACATAACCCTGTCTGGATCTTACTAACCAACTATCATCATTGCTACTGTTTCTGGATTGTCTCACCTGTTGTTTACATCGCTGCTTCAAATCACCTGTTCAATAAACCCTGCAACTGAGTTCATATCTCTGCCTCTGAGCCTCTCCATGACAACTATACACCGCATGAATAGTAGGAGTAGTGTATTCTATCCGTAACATAGCCAAACTCAGTTCCCCTCCCGCCATTGTTTTTGTATCTGTCAGTTTGCATCTAATCTTGTGTCTCATAACATTTCAGTGACATCTGATCCTCTCTGAGACAAAGACACTTCTTCAGATTCAAGATGCACAAAGCACAACTTTAGAATGGCCATTGTATTTCTCCTATTTATAGAATTTGGATGAAAGGGGTGCGAGTTCCACAGAGACACCGAAACTGTAATATTTCATACTTAACAGAGAACCATAAAATCATCTACGCACAGATACACAACAAACTTTTTATTTTATATGCTGGGATGGACTAAGGCTTGTTTGGAATGGAACATTTGCCTACCGTACAGTATTCTGCCTAGTAAATGCAATTTGTAAAACTCAAATGTAACTATTTGTTATATTAAAAGTACAGGTACTTCAGTTCCAAGTTGATACTAAAATAAAAAAAATGTCACGATACCAGTATTTGGGCAGCACTAGTAGTACAGACTCAATTCGATACCCATGCACTGTCTGATTGACACACAACTGCTTCCAAATTCTCAGACATGAATTTGACATATTTGGGAAAGAAAATTAATGCACAAATTAAAAAAGTTTTACTCCTAAAGAAATGAATTGCAATTTTGAAACATACAGTATGTATAAACTCATGGCCACTTACATAAGACAAGGACTCTAGTCATATCAGTAACCTTTACAAAAGCTGTTTTATTCTACATGGGGAGGGACACCCTCATGGGGGCTGCTATTTTACAATCACATGACCAGCTGAATACTACTCGCTCAATCTCAGTAACCGTCTTGTTATTGGACACTTTCACTCTTGGATTAAATGAATCATGGCTGATTGTGTATAGTGAATTTCTACAATGGCATCTGTAACTGAAAACTATTGAATTTGAATAATACTGCATCCACATCACTAGGTGTCATTAAGTCCAAGAAGACACAAACAAAAAAAAGGTACTGAGTGCACCTTTAATGAAGTGTGGAATGAGGAAACATAATGAAGAAATATAGCTTATTATTTTAATTCTAATCATGCAAACAAACAAGCAAATAAATTCATACACTCCCTGTTTTGTTATAGTTAAAACAGAATGGATATTACATTTATAAAATTAATGTATAATAAATATTTTAACAAGTGGAAAGAATGGTATTATAATGGGTCTTACCACAAGTTCTGTTCGAGATACAGATGCGAGTCTTCACTGTCCTGCTGTACTTTAATCTATCAACACTAAGACTTTTATGTCACCTCCAGCAGCTGCACCTGTGCTATTAGTGCGTTCCAATATTATTAATATTTCATCTTAATTTACTTCAACATGTGGAGGATGGACTCTCCCTGCTGAGTTTTGGTTCCTACCAAGCTTTCTTTCTCACCCTCCCAAACCATTTTAGGGAGTCTGAAAATTTGCCCAAAAATTAAAATTCTGTCATCATTTACTCACCCTAATGTTGTTCCAAACCTATAAGACTTTCTATCTTCAGTGGACCACAAAAGGAGATGTTAGGCAGAATGATAGACTTTCACTTTCAAGATTATTACATCAAATTTATGTGAATGAGACTAACATTCTGTCTGTATCTTCTTTTGTGTTCCACTTGTGGCAAAGTGTGAGTCTCCATCCATATCAAGAGCTTTATTCTGACTAACTGCACATAACATAACAATAACATAACATAACGTAACACTAGATAAGTAAAAGCAAAGGCCTTGTTTACATTTGATTTAAAAAAAATTGGACTGTTGGAGTTTAAATAGTCTTGGCCCATTTGAGCATTCTGTTAAAGGTGCTGTAAACGATTTTAGACGTTCTACTTCCACGAGACAGAGCTGTTGAATTAGCCACGCCCCCTCTTTCCAAAACCACATGCTCCAAAGGTACCAAATTAGCTTTATTGAGAGTGGAAATGGTTGTTAAAAACAACAGTAGCAAAATAGCGCCCTCAACTGATAACTGTTATGAACAACATGACATAAAAATACAATATGCCTCAAAAATTTGCTGCAACTACGATACTGTGACAACGCTCAAAATTATTGACAGGTTGAAAGCATCATTGTCCACGGTCCACGGACACTTTTTTGTTTGCTGATTACAGAGTCTAGAGCTGTCAGAATCAGAATCAGAATTAGAATGAGCTTTATTGCCAAGTGGTCTCACATACACAAGGAATTTTTTGGCGATAGGAGAAACAAGTGCACACAGAACATTACAGTGAGACACAGAATATAAAACAAGGTAAGAGTATAAATAGACATACAAAAAATAGGACATATAACAGAATGTGCAAGTGGTAATGTATGTGCAAGGTAGGGGTATGTACAATTATTGAATTGAATATGTGAATTTTCATTTGTACATGAGATATGTATTTACATTATTGCCCTATGGGAGTCCTGAAGGCAGTTAATTGTTCATGTGGAAAATGGCCTGAGGGTAAAAACTGTTCTTGTGCCTAGATATCCTGGTGCTCAGTGCTCTGTAGCGCCGGCCAGAGGGCAACAGTTCAAAGAGGGAGTGGGGAGGGTGTGTGGGGTCCAGAGTGATTCTACCTGCACGTTTCCTCACTCTGGAGATGTACAGGACTTGGAGGGTGGGCAGGGGGCACCAATAATTCTCTCAGCAGTCCTGAATGTCTGTTGTAGTTTCCTTCTGTCTGATTTGGTGGCTGAGTTGGGAGTTTGGGGGGATTTCTCCTGAAGTCCACTATCATCTCCACTGTTTTAAGTGTGTTCAGCTCAAGTTTGTTGTGACTGCACCAGACAACCAGCTGTTCAGCCTCCCGTCTGTATGCAGACTCGTCACCGCCGCGGATGATGTCGATGACCATGGTGTTATCTGCAAACTTCAGGAGCTTGACAGTGGGGTCCTTTGCAGTGCAGTCATTCATGTTCAGGGAGAAGAACAGCGGAGAGAGAACGCATCCCTGAGGAGCACCAGTGCTAATAGTGAGGGATGTGAGTTTCCCCAGTCTCACTAGCTACTGTGTAACTGTCAGAAAGCTGGTGATCCATTAACAGATTGGAGTGGGCACAGAGAGCTGGGTCAGTTTGGTTGAGAGAAGATCAGGCATAATGGTATTAAAGGCTGAACTGAAGTCCACAAATAGGATCCTTGCATAAGTCCTAGGCCTGTCGAGGTGTTGCAGGATATAATTTAGTCCCATATAGACAGCATCATCCACAGAACAGCAGAGGGGGTCCAGCAGAGGTCCAATAATGTCCTTCAGGTAGGCCAAAATCAGTCTCAAACAACTTCATGACCACAGATGTGAGAGCAACAGGTCTGTAGTCATTAATCCTGTGATTTTTTTTTTGTGATTTTTTGGGGGGGGACCAGAATGATGGTGGATTGTTTGAAGCAGCAGGGAAATTCACACTGATCTATTGAAGATCTGTGTGAAGATGGGGGCCAGTTGGTCAGTGCAGACTTTCAGACAGGCAGGTGAAACACCATCTGGGCCCTGTGCTTTTCTTGTCTTCTGTTTCCGGAGGACCCGGCACACATCCTCATCACAGATCTTAAGTATATGTTGAGTAGCAGGAGAGGGGATGAGGGTGGTGGCAGGAGGTGTTTGTGAGCTGTGAAGGTCAGAGCAGGTGTGGGTTTTGTGACTGGGCTTTTCAAATCTCCAGTAAAACACATTCAGGTCGTTAGCCAGTTGTTGATTCCCCACAGTGTTGGGGGATGGTGTCTTGTGGTTGGACAAGACTTTCAGGCCTCTTCACACTGATGAAGGTTTGATAGCTGAAAACTGGCTTTTCAGCTTTTCAGAATAGCTTCTTTTAGCCACTCTAATCTCCTGTCAGTCTGTATTTGGCCTGATTGTACAAGATTTTATCCCCACTTCTGTAAGCATCCTCTTTGGCCTGACGAAGCTGCCTGAGTTTTGTTGTAAACCATGATTTGTCATTGTTGTATGTTAAATAAGTCACAGTAGGAATGCACATATCCTCACAGAAACTGATGTATGATGTCACATTAGTATCTGTGAGCTCGTCCAGGTCGGTGACTGCAGCTTCAAAAACACTCCAATCAGTGCAGTCAAAGCAGGCTTGTAGTTCCAGCTCTGCTTCATTGGTCCATCTTTTTACACTTTTTACTATAGGTTTAGCTGATTTTAGTTTCTGCCTGTTAGTCGGAAGAAGATGAACCAGACAGTGATCAGAGAGTCCTAGATGCACATGGGACAGAGCGATATGCATCCTTTATTGTTGTGTAGCAATGATCCAGTGTATTTCTGTCTCTGGTGGGGCATGTAATGTGCTGTCGGTATTTGGAAAGTTCACGTGTGAGATTTGCCTTGTTAAATCTCCAAGAATAATAATAAGTGAGTCTGAGTGTTGTTGCTCTCTATCTGTGATGTGATCAACCAGCTGTTGCAGCGCTGCGTTCACACACGCGTGTGGAGGAATATAGACACTCACAAGAATACACGAGGAAAACTCCTGCGGCAAGTAGAAAGAGTTACAGATTATTAAGAGTGCTTCTAAATTAGGACAGCTCATCTTCTTCAGTGTTGATACATCTGTACACCAACATTTGTTGACGTAAAAACATGTTCCACCGCCTCTCGTGGAAGTTTAGCAGATGTTAATTAGATTGTGATGCTTTCCAGATGAAAAGATCTAAAACAGACAGATGTACGTGTACTATCTGTGTGTAGAACAACAGTATGTTGGCTTTGTCAAGCCAACAGTGAATAGGGACTGGTGCTGCAGCTTCATGTGACATTGGAAAACAACAGAAACAGGCCAAAGCAGATGTTTTTCATAAAGTATTTTTGCATTATTTGAATGAGCTCTATTGATCCCTCATAGCGTGACTCAGCATTCTGGTGTGGATCCAGTTTCTGACATAATTAAAATGGTGACATCTTCCACCTGCAAGAGACGAACTGTGTAAAGTTTCTAAAGCAAAAATTTTAAATTTTAAATGAAAGCTCATTCATATTTAACAATAAGCTTTCAGATCCTAAAAGATAAAGGACACACTACCAAACCAAAGAGCTGTAGAAACAAAAAAGAGAGACATTGTGACCTTTGGATTAATCAGTTGTGTGTGACATTGCAGATCAATGTTGCGTTTCCTAAAAGCAGTAGATCGTAGAAACCTTTGGTGCCAGTGGTCTCTACAATCAGCTTAAGATGGCAATGCTTTTGATAAATGCAGCCCAAGTCTGATTTAAAATAAATGCCACTGTATAGTTCTTCATTCAAAATGATCATTAAATTAGGTTGTTCGAAGCAATCAAACCCACTGTCAGTTCTTAACCCATTTCCTAGAAAGGGCTATTTAAATCACAAAGCACTTATACACTGTTTAAACAGGCATCAAACAGGGAATTGTTAGGCCCACACTGACTAACGCAATGAAAGTATGGTACAGTAAGGATTTAAATTGACTTTAGGTTTTTATTGTGACTCCAATCCTCTATTATATGTGCGGTGAAGTCCGGACATCCAGCAGTAGAAGAATGACTGGATTATTTGAATTGGAAATCTTACTGTAAACGTGTGTTTTAAAGGTGAACAGAGTTCCAAGGTGCATGCAACAAAGCTCTGTAAAAAATGGTGAAAAATATGAACTAAAATGACTAGATCATCCAGCATACTTTAGGTTACATGAACAAATATATTTTTTTAAGGGTCAGTGCCGCTGAACTTCTTAACTAAAGAGGTTTCTAGAAACTGGGCCCAGATCCAGTAAACATAACATAGGGTAACCAAAAGGGTTTGCACTGTATCAGTCCAAAAACTGATATCACTAACAGCTAGAAAATTAAAAAAACCCAATATGTTTGAAAGAGACTAGCAAAAATGACAACCTGAATGTTACATCACAAACACTTGCAGTTTTTTAGGAACAATGATGTCTTAGATGCAAGATTGCCCAGCATCATCTAAATTCAATCCAAAAAGTAGTTTTGTTTTTTTTGTTTTTTTGTATAGCACTCTAAGATGGTTAGGGAAGATGATGGAGAAACCATGAGAAGAACCAAAATTCATTCAGTCCATTTTCCCCTGGCACATGTCAAAACAAATTGAAACAAATTGTCAACCATGATGGGATGAACCAAAAGCACAGGTGCAGCTGCAGGTTAACGTAATACTTACATATCTAAGTCTTGGTGCTGATGGGTCACAGTACACTAGGACAGTGAAGACTGTCATCTGCATCTCCAACAAATATCATTTCAACAGAACGTCTGGTAAGACTCTTCATAATAGCTCTTTTAACTGTTGTAATTGCTGTGCTCATTAGCTGTGCCTTACTTGTAATTGTTGTAAAATAAGAATGTACAATGAAAATGTATTATCTATTTAGTATTTATTTACATTTGTTAAAATAATATTTTTATTAGGGCTGTCAATCGATTAACATTTTTTATTAAATTAATTACATGATGTGCCAGTTCTCAGAAAATTTCGATGAATGCGATTAATTGCAATTATTCACAATTAATTGCATATAAAAATAGCTATAATTCAATATGTGTAATTAAAATGACATTTATAATATGTTAAAATGATAAAAATGAATATTTTAAAATTAAAATAATTCAGTTATTCAAAGACATAGCATTATTGTGATAGACGAGTAAAGCTATTTAAAATTAAGCTTTAGATGTCAATGTATTGTTTGCTTTGGTTCCATATAATTGAACATAAGCTTATTATTGGCCTACAGTCCACAGTGATCCATTTTACAACTGAGTTCATCAATCTGTCTGAGGTAGACTTCTCACAGAATGCGTTTTTGTGTTCTCCATGCACTATTTTCATTGGTCTATCTGCAAAATCCGCAGAATTTCGCCATGCAGATGTGACTGAGCCTTTACCAAAAATGTTTTATAAATAGTTTCATTTGAATTAACATTATAATATTCATTACATGTAGAATCCAAAAAAAAAACTCTTTCCCTAATTAATAACCATTTCATAAGCCTAATTGTAAGCTTTTTTGGTTGCCAGGCAATGTAGCGACTAGCGCATCAATCTCTACAGTTATCCTGACCAACCACTGGGAGGCCCCATGATGATTCTGATTGCCGCTGGATTGTTTTCTGGTTCCGGTCTCCATATGTAAAAAGTACTGAAACAAGCGGTCCAGATGGAGAACAACAACCTTTATAAATTTAAGGGGCCGCTATACCCCGGTTGGGGGTACAAGGAGCCACTCACACTGAATGCACATTGCATGCACGCACATGCACATGAGTGCTGGAAAGAAGCCACCAACTAGACAGCGTGTAAATTGAGTCTGTATTTGGTATTACCGAAACTGTAAAAAAATTAAATGTTAGTATTGATATATGTTAGTATCAACCTGATATCGAAGCACTGGTACTTCTGACATAACAAGATGATAAATACTTCTGGATTTTAATGAAAACATTCAGGACTTATGCCCCGGTAGCCCAACCCTAGCGCTGCCCATGGTAACAAATAGTGCAGGCTATTGTGTCGATTGCATCATAATAGCTACGAGCTCTTTGACTCTCATCTATAAAGAAAACTGTGATGAGGAGGAGGGCGGGGCAAATCAATGACAGTCAGGCTATTACTTTTATACAATTGTTTGTACTTTCTTAGTATTTCTCATGGCTTATTGTTATGTTGCAGTCCCTATATAAAGTTATTGGCCAATTGCTTAAGTAAATCTGTTTAATTTGATCTAATCCACCTGGTGTGACAATGCAGAAGTTTGATTTGAATTATTGTCATTGTACAATTTATAATTCCTAAATGGTCCTTTAATTAGGTTGTTCGAAACCATTTCTAATACTGACAACTAACCGTTGTCAGTTGAAAGAGCTTTTGAAATGACAGTGAAAAAACAACTTATAACATTTTTTACATCACAAAGGATTTACAGTGAATTGTTTGGTCCACCCTGCAGATCCACCCAAGGAAAAGACAATAAGGATTTAAACAGACTGAAGATTGATGTTATTGTGATTTCAATGCTCTGTTTTATTAGGTGGTGCAGCCTGGACATCCACAGCGAGGTGAATGGCGTGTCTATTTGAATTATAAAACCAGATCTCATGCAAAAACCAAAACCAAAAAAACATCAGCTTCAGAATAGACATCACACCACTCACAACTGGAAATCCATTTGCAAACCAATGCAGATTTAGAGAAAAAAAAGTATATTAAAACACCCTTAGGGAGGATGGGGAGGAATCTTGGGAGGAACCAAAACTCAGCAGGGAGAGTCCATCAATCATCCTCTGGCATGTTGAAAAATATGTAGACAAAATATTAATTATTTAGGGATGGAGCAATTGCAGCGGTACAGCTGAAGGTGGAGGTGATTGTAACATATATAAGTCTTAGTGCTGATGAGTTACAGTACAGCAGCATGGTGAAGAATCTCAACTGTATCTTCAACAAGAATCAGCTCAACAGATCGTCTGGTAAGATAAATCATAATGTGGTTCTTCCCACTGTTTAACGTAACTGCTGTGCTCATTAGCTTTGCCTTGCTTGTCGTTGTAATGAAAATACACAATGAAATTATTTATAATTACTGTTATTCTACAGACTTTGTTTAGGGTTTTGTCCAATATCCCTAAACCAAGACCAAAATTTCTAACATTAACTCCTCTTACAGCTTTCAAGCTACATCCACCAAATTTGGCACAGACCTTCGGACTGTTCTGGAATAGTATTGTATGTCTTTTCAAACTGATCAGACTTACGGTTCTCGCACAGCTGACTATCAAATATCGTAAAAATCTCATAGACTTACATTGACGGAACGTTCAAATGGGCCAGCGGAATGCTCGTTCATTCAAACTGCAACTGTCAAAAATTCAAATGTAAACAAACCCACAAAAGGCCTTTGATCTGCTTGATAAAGTTGCTTTCCTCTCTCTCTCTCTTTCTCTCTCTCTATCATCACCAACTCACTCTTTTCTATCTATCTATCTATCTATCTGTCTGTCTGTCTGTCTGTCTGTCTGTCTGTCTAGCTATCATCACCAACTCACTCTTATCTATCTATCTATCTATCTATCTATCTATCTATCTGTCTGTCTGTCTATCATCACCAACTCACTCTTATCTATCTATCTATCTATCATCACCAACTCACTCTTTTCTATCTATCTATCTATCTATCTATCTATCTATCTGTCTGTCTGTCTGTCTGTCTGTCTGTCTGTCTAGCTATCATCACCAACTCACTCTTATCTATCTATCTATCTATCTGTCTGTCTGTCTGTCTGTCTATCTATCATCACCAACTCACTCTTTTCTATCTATCTATCTATCTGTCTGTCTGTCTGTCTGTCTATCTATCATCACCAACTCACTCTTATCTATCTATCTATCTATCTGTCTGTCTGTCTGTCTGTCTAGCTATCATCACCAACTCACTCTTATCTATCTATCTATCTATCTGTCTGTCTGTCTGTCTGTCTGTCTATCTATCATCACCAACTCACTCTTATCTATCTATCTATCTATCTATCTATCTATCTATCTGTCTGTCTGTCTGTCTATCTATCTATCATCACCAACTCACTCTTATCTATCTATCTATCTATCTATCTACCTACCTACCTGACGGTTTATCTGACTATCTATGTGACAGTCTGTCTTACTATCTATTTAGCTGGTTGTTTGTCTTACTGCATTATCCGTAGAACCTACAACTTTAAAACTAGTTGAAACTTTCAGACAAGTTGTTAAAATAATGTTTCATCCAAAGATATCAGAGCAGACAGAGATGGAGAGTGTTCTCTCAGTGAAGATGTTGGCCGTATTGACTCTTGTTCTGCTGGCGTCCAGTGTAAGTCAGGGACGGATTATGAGAAAATGTGAGCTGAAGGCCCAGCTGAAAGTGGCTCAGTTGCAGGTGATTAGTGCCATGGGAAACAATATGACCGTAGATGATCTCATCGCCAGACGTGAGTTTAGTCTTTTCTTTAAGTCTCTGCCTTTGTCATGCCATATGAATATGAAAGTGGTTAATTACTCTCACTCATCTCTTTCTTTTTTGCCAGTTGTCTGCAAGGCCAATGGCTCGAACTTCAACACCAGCTTTGTCCGTGAGGAAAACAGACCCACTCAAGCTCTACCTCAAGCCTTCCCAAAGGCACGCATTGTGGTCCCAGCGAGAAGAAACCAAGGGACCTGGCTCTGGGGGAAAGTGCCAAAGTGGCCCACCGTCTGGCGTCTGTTTGGAGTTTTTCAGCTCAGTGAGCAGTTGGCCTGTGGTTCCGGCAAGGTGCCATCTCTCAATGTTTGCAAAATGAACTGCACTGGTGAGTTCGAGGGAGAAAAAGCCACTTAACTTTGTCACTTTATCACGTCACGCCTGGCTGAACTTTACATTTATACCTAACCAAATATATTGTTGAATTGTATAACAATTCAGGTCACTGGAAGATCATTCCTAGTGTTCAAAGTGTTACTTTTTTGTGCATTTCTGCACTCAAAAATCACAAGGAACTGTAAATTATATGTGTTTAAAAACATTAACCACAGCATGAACCATTAGATTAAGATTTTTTCTTGTTTCCCCTAAAAGCTTTGGTCGACGATGACATCACGGATGACATTGCCTGCCTGAAGACCCTGATAAACAGCGTGTAAGTACTCACAAGCTCGGACAAACACTCATACACATAACACAAGCACACTCAAGCATACACACTTATTTTAGCTACAAAAGGTACAATATTGAAATATTAATTCAAAGCAGTACACTATTATCTTTATGCTATCACTTTTATTAAAATAGTTATGTTTCATCTTATTTTCTTTTTTCACAGTAAATTTCTGGCAACCCCAGCTGTCAGTTTTTTTAACCATAAATGTAACAATATTTTCTTTACAGTGTAGTTCTATATGTTAATACACAAATGTGCTTTCACCCTTTAATTATAGGGTTAGAAGAAAGGGATGGAATTTTTTATTTTTATTCAATAGACATGTTTTTAAAGTAACTATTGCATTTATGGCTATTATGGCTATGATCTTAATGTTCTCCATGTTTTTCTTAACAGGAAACCTAGTCGCAAACCCTTTGGTATTACTCTTCTGCTTTCTGTGTAAGTTGAAAATAATCTTACCACTGTTTATAATTGTACAAATTATGTGAACTCATACAAGTTTGAAGTTGAAGGCTCTATTTCTACTTGATCTAACCCATAAAAATAATTTTTCTTGGTGTAACTTTATTTGTCAGGCTGGTTTTAGTCAGAGTAAAAAACACTTTTGTCTTGAATACAATTAGCTAATCTAGAATCTTGCAAATGTTTTAGGTTACCTGATTTGTATTTATTTTTTACAGTGTAAGACAATAGTTATAAAAATATTAGCGCATTTCACGTTCACCACAAATGGAGTTCTAAACCAGTTTAACCATTAACCATTATCTGAAGCTTATTTGAATATGCCAACTCATTGAAAAAAATTGCTTATTTATTAAGATATTTGTTCATGTTGTCAATGGATTATGGACTAAATTATATTAGCTGTGCCTAGCAACTGTGTGTTAGCCACTATATAAACTCCTTTAGAAATCAAACCAGGCCTGAAGTATCAAAGTGTTGACTTTCTTTTGTGTGTTTCAGACTGGATACGCTGTTGGTGAGGGAGTGTCGCTCTGTCGTTCCCTTGAAGTACTTCGCTGAGTGTGTATAAAACATCCAATGCCTCCATGGACGGACCATTCTCACTTGAGCTTCCCCCACATTATTATAACACCACCAACACCATGATTTCATTCTTCTGATCTGTAATACTGCAGATTTGTACCAGTAAACAACAGAGTTAAGATTTCCCTTGACTGCTAATACCTGACAATTTGTCAGCTCTGTGACTTTAAAAGTATAACTGTTTGATTATGTCCATTGCAACTGCATTTCATTGAATGATAATTAGGTCAGTATGATGGTGGTGGGACCTTCTAAAGACTTCTAAATACAATACAATATATTGTGCATTAAGACAATTTATTGTATTCCTGTATTACTATAAAAGTTAGGTGGAATAAAAAGTATTTAAGAGTAAAGTTTCTGTCTACACTGTCAACACTTGTTATTTGTTTCACACTCTTCTGATGCTGAAGACTTTTATGCACTTTCACATCATTATTACAAAATATATTAAAACAAACCGAAGTGCTCAGGGTGTCCATGTTTTCTCATCAGATATTAGTAAGTAGAGACATTAAATATTTAGTTTTTACTGAGACCGAATTCTGAGCCCAGCCTCACTGGGACGTCATCACTTCTATGTCCAGCATTGGGTAAGTTACTCAAAAAAAAAAAAAAAAATCCACTGCAAATTACTAATTACTTATTTAAAATTTAAATGAACTGGTTAGTTCATTAGTAATCACATTACTAATTTTTCCTCTCAACAAATCCAAATAATGTCTAGATTTCCTTCTTTATTGTTGCAGATCCTTCAGCTGTCATTAAAATAGACATACCTATGAACATATGAATTCATATTTTAAATCTATTATACATCATATTATTTTAGAAAGATGTGCCACCCAAGTAATATACTTAGAAGTAATTACTTTAATTGAATGTCAGTAAATGTAATCCAATTGTAAGAATTTTAAATGTTTAAAATACATTACTTTTTGACTTAAAAGTAATATGATTACAGTAACAAATTACTTATTAATCAGATTACATTAGAGAATATTTATTTAGCCCAAGACGGAGCACTGGTATCAACATGAATGGGAGAAATTGGAACTGCCAATATGGCGGATATAAAAAAGGAAGTCCCGCCTTACAGGTAAAAGAGCCAATCACCTTTTAGATACAGACATCGCCTGTCAATCAACTCGAGAACGTGCTTGCGCATTAGCTAGACAAGCCTGAAAACCAGCCAATTTTTTCTAGCATGATCTGAGCTAAAGAAGCACAATTTATGAGACCATTATTGTCAGATTGAACTTCTGATTTAAAATATGTTCTTTAAATCATAATTTGACCAACTGTTTTGGAGATTTCAGCCTGTCCCCATTCAAGTAGATAGGAGCTGTACTTTTATGCTGCTTGTTTACATAGAAAATAGCTGTCTGGGAGCATTGCAAAGATGGCCGCAGAGTGGACTGACTTGCCTTGAAAGGGACTTTGATCACACCCAACACTGTCTATGTCATTAGGAAGTTTCATATACGTGACAAACTCAGTTCTCCTCCCATTGTCTCGTGTACCTGCCAGTCCATGTCTAATCTCGTCCTCATCTCACATCTTTATTGTTGTAGTCTAAAGGTGTCACATAACCTTTCAAAGACATCTGATCTTCACTGAGACAAAGACACTTCTTTATGAAAGATGCACAAAGCACAACTTCAGAACAGCCATTGTATTTCCCCTATTTATAGAACTAGGATGAAAGGGGTTTGGTCCAGTTCCACACCGAAACCCAAACATTTCAAACTGAACACAAGGTACCATAAAATCGCCTACGCACAGACACACAACAGCTTAACCTTCCAACTCTTTTATTTCCCCCAAACCACTGACGCATATGATGTGTAACAGACATCACCTCTCAGGGGAACAGGTGGGTCTATATCTTCACAGGTACTGTAGCACATGATCTACCTGCAGAGATTCCTTGGACACACAGACATCATGAGCATCTGTCCAGAAGTTAAGATGTTGGCGGTTGTGGTTGTTTTATTCCTGGTGGCCGGGATGGGCGACAGCGTGATTCTGAATAAATGTGGGCTGAAGAAACAGCTTGAAGCATCCCTTACGCTGCCTCAGGTTGTTCTGAACCAAACGACTCCTGCGGACCTTCTGGCAAAGAGTGAGTGTCCATCCATCCAGACTTACATAACACATGATGTTCTATTTAGATTAATATAGATAACATTGTTTCACTAGTTTCCACATGTGCTGCATTAAATGCACTGTACATATTCGTAAAAAAAAATTAGAAAACGTAGGCCTTAAAATAGCTTTTTATGGTAACAACTGTACATATGCTCCTTTTTCAGTGTGGTAATAAAATAATTTTGAAACAGCAGGCCATGTAGAGTGTGATACAGTATTTGTTTATGAATTTAAAAAGTTAATACAAACATATCTGTGTATTTGGTTGCTATTGGCAACAGTATATACAAATGTATTTGATTTGATATAAATATGGCAGCTAGATAGCTAGTCAGACAGACAGACTGTTGCTTTGATAGTTAGATAATCTCAGAGAGAGAGAGAGAGAGAGAGAGAGAGAGAGAGAGAGAGCAACTTAAAGCAGATCAAAGGCCTTTTGTGGGTTTGTTTACATTTACATTTTTTAAAGTTGGAGTTTGAATTAACAAGCATTCCATTGGTCCATTTGAACATTCCATCAGTGTCAAGTCTATGGGATTTTTGAAATATTTGATCATCCGTTGTGTAAAAGACGTGAGTCCTATCAGTTAGAAAAGTAATAGCACACTATTCCAGAACAGTCTGAATGTCTGTACTAATTTCTGGCAATGTACCGTGAAAGCTCTAGAAGGAGTTAGTGTTTTGAAAACCCCTAAACCATGATTGTGGAATAACATTAAGTTGACTTCCTCAAGACAACACAATAAAAATTAACCACTGGAACATAAAAGTGCCTGGAGCTAGTTGATGAAACACCCATATTTGGAAGACAATCATTTTTCAATAACTCTCTTTACAGTTGTGTGCCATATTCAGCTGACCACTGGCTTCAATACCAGCTCCGTTAAGCTGATCACAGAGCCGAGCAAAGCCAAAAATTCATGGGGGCACAGTGGCCGCAAGGGCCGTTCTGTTGGGAGCGGGAAAAATAAAGGGCGACCCACCAGTAATGTCACCCGCCCAACCTCTGCAGAAAGTTCAAGCAGTGGTGAGAGCCACGGATATGATGGTATAAAGTCATGCACACTGTATGGCCTGTTCCAGCTTAGTAACCGTGTGGCATGCAACTCGACGCTTTCTCCAACCCTGAACCTCTGCGGCCTGAAATGCAACAGTGAGTAGCCAACACTATGATTGCACGTTTCTTTACACTTTCTGAAAACAATACGTCCTTAAATGAGTGTGATTTTATCCTTTTTAAGTGCTAATTGACGATAATATCAGTGACGACTTGGCATGTGTCCAGGTCCTTTTAAATACAATGTGAGTAAAAATAGATTTTTACACTATTTATGCAAACTTAAGTCATGGCTAGTGTTGGGCAAGTTATTCAAAGAAAGTAGTCCACTGAAAACTACTAATTACTTATTCTAAAAATTGTAATCTGATTACTCCACTGATTACTTCATCGCAAAAGTAATCACATTTCAAATCAATTTACTTTTAAGTAACTTTCCAATTACAAGAATTATGAATGTACTGCTTTACACTACTTTATTTTTACTAAAAAGTTATTAAATTTACTTCGTAATCAGACTACACCCAACACTGGTTGTGACTCATATTACTATGGTATCCACATCCCATATCTCATTACTATTTTGTAATCTTAATAATACCCTGAATCCTGTTTTAAAGTAGCATCTTATGCCTTATGTTTTTAATCATATGATCATACATTACGGTATTACAATGTTTTTATTCAATCTCACCGTAACAGGGCGGCAGTCACTCCTAATCCCTTACACGCTGACCACATCCGCAAAATGTAAGTTTATAAACCTAAAGCCCTCAGTTAATATAGAAGAACCAATAAAATGTAGTCATTAATGTCAAACATGTCTTTGACTACAGTGTTTACATGTGAACGCATCTGAAATCTTTAAAGTAGCTGCTGTGCACAATGGAGTCATTGTTAGACTTTTTTTGTTTGTTTGTTTGTTTTGCCTAAAACAAAGATTTCTATATAGCATACAGGTTACTAATGGATTTAGTTTTTTTCTGAAATGTTTTCTTTAATTTTACAGGATCTCCTCGATCTACAAGACAGAGTGTGCCAATGTGGTGGCTTCTTCATATTTCGCTGACTGTTAAAATCCCTAATCTTACCATATCTGGATCAGTTAGTCTAAATCCTAATAAATGAAGCTTCTTCCTTTACTTTCTCATTTATGGTCGCTTATGTTCTTAACTTTCTTGCCAAAGCGTCCAACAATGCACCTCAGCACAGATAGCAATCGTGCTCCATGAACTCAGTCTAGATGTATGTTTTATCTAAATCATTAAAACCTTTTGAAGTGCATTTCTTTGCTTATGAATTTCATTAATGCCTGTGTGTTTCTTTGTTCTGGGGACAACTGTTTAGACTGAAACAAATGGCTATTTCTGCCTTGTGTAGGCCTTTACAATACACAGTGTGAAAGTTTTCTGCAAGAAATACTCAGATGACCAATTAGATTTGCCAAAATACAAAAACACTCAAGTTTTCTATTTATAGAATGTGATGAATGAGCCATAAGTAATATCAACCACATTTTTCTTTAACTATGATCTCTTTCTTGATGCAATATTTGATTCAGGCCCCAAGAGTTGTTTTTTCTTCTTCCTTGGACTAAAAAAAATTATAATTTTAAAAATTACGATTATAACTCCAACCGCTTTATTAAAGATGCAGTCATAATCAGTAATTAGGCAACGACTTGAAGGGGCATTCATGTGCAAATCCGAGTAGGAAACTCGTATTTACGATAATTCCTATAGTACATAAAAACAGCATGAGACGTTTATTGTTGCATATTGCCTACTGTTTCACGTACTATTTTTAGAAAACAATATCGGCCTAGAATATCTGTTGTGCAGTCAGTAAGTGGTACGGTGTAAGCCTTTCCAAACAGCTAGAATAATTACATTGCCATCTGCTTGGGGGCGCTAAATTAAATGAACTAAGACGGATGGTTTGTGGTGCCGATAACAGTATGAAAACAACAAGGGCTGTTCGATTCCATAAATACTGGAGTCAGCTCTGATTCCGATTCCTGATTTCGGAATCGATCCCAAGAGTTGATTTCAGGCTCATATTCTCGATTCTTTTTCGATGAACATGCCAATAAATGGAAAGCAGCTGTCTGATGTGTTAAAGGGCTTGTGCGATTGCTTCATATAGATGAAAAAACAGAGCAGATTTACTGATGGTTGATGGACTACAAAAGATTCAGGTCGATCAATCGAGAAATTATGATAATTTAACTGCAGTCATTTTATAATCTGTAATTTTTATTTGTGCTGTTAAGGCATCTGGAATGTTTAGTGGTTGAGGATATTAACACATTCCGAAAATATCACACCCTGAGCGGAGTCGATTGCAAGCTTTGCAGTCAATTCTCTATTCCCAACACATCAGAATCAAAGAATCAATTCTATTTGGAATCGATTCCCAGACCTATAAACAACTGTATAATGTAATTTGTGAACAGCATATAGCATATCGAAAAGTTAAATGACACTTACCTGTCTTTAATATAGTCTTTATTATAAATACTTTCAAGGTGAGGCTTAATGCAAAACTACATTCATGATACAAACCTGTCGGGATTGTGCTGTGGGGTAGATTAGTATGCAAACAAAGACTGATGCAACCATACAGAGTAAAAAAAAGTTCATTCATTACTGATGGTAATTAACTAATCTCTTCTAATTGTGGTTACTAAATGAGTGTCTAACTAAGCCTACAGGCTATTCTAAAGTAAAGCATGACATGTGGTGATTATTTTTTACGAATCATAGTCTACTCTTTTGTCTTTATAAATACAGAACAAGCAAGGGATGTCTTGATACCGATACTGGTATAAGAATCGGGTCCGATACCAAGCTCTTGTACTTGTGCTCGTAAAAATGCTCTGATACCAAAAAACGATATCATCTGATGCAAGAATGTCATTGCGTAAACATTCAGCACACAAAGTAAAATCATGTTATGTCCTAGTGTGATTATTAGACCACAAAGACTGCATTTTAATGAGATAAATAGATAGTTTGCATGTGCTGAGTGTTTTAAATGTGAGCATTTGTGAATATGTGGAGTTGGTGTTGTGTCTCATACCTTTTACAGCTCCTTAGCTCATACACAGAAAACACAATTTTCAGCATTACATGCTCTGTTTGTAGCAGATGACAGGGAGCAGAGTGCTCATTCACTTTGTAGCACGAGGCACACACAGACTACATATTTAATTAAATAGCAGCCTTTTGCAGTTTAATAATCACATTGGATCACATAGCGACCTGCTTTTCTGGAAGTGAGAAGCTACCATCAAAAACACACAGAAACGGAAAGGGCTTCAAAATAAAGCTTCCGCCAAAATAAAAGCTCAATTTAAATGGAAATAAGTTCAACAGAAATACAGTACCTCACTACTGTTTAGTTACAGTATGTAATATTCACTGTAATACCACCACCACTACTACTACTAATAGTAATAATAATAAATCAGTAGTACTGTAATTGTATTATATTTAAGCAATATCTCACATCTGTGGTACTCTGTTATGCAGCACTTTATTTGACAAAACTAACTCCAATGTTGTACTGTAGATTGTGCTGTGAGGTTCTGTATAAAAGCACTTCATTTGATAAAAATAATACAATATTAATTGTTATATTTTCACTTGATTTAAGTTTTAATGAATTCATTTATTAAAACACTATTTCTATGACATAATTGAAATAAGCTGTTGATATGGGATTTAAAAACAGGTATCGTATCAGTATCAGCATGTACTGAAAAGGGAGTATCGGTACTCATACTTGTTCTAAAAAAAAATGGTATCATGAAATCCCTAATAGAAGCACAACAGTTTTTTAGTCTCATAACAGCACATAATTCTTAATGATTCAGTTCTAAACTAGACAATATAAAATGTAAGATATGTGTATCATTTGGGTATAGCAGTATTATGTACAGAGTAGAAATCATTTACAGTGGTTGTTCAGTCTCTGAAAGTACCCACAAACTTAAGGTCAGTCAATGTCTTCACAACAGGGGATACCGGGGCATGTGGTCACACTTTAACTCCATTTTTCAGGATTGATTATAGATAATTGAAAGTTAGTTTCTGTATAGGCAAATACCTTAACATCATCGGTCCAGGAAAAAAAGAAACAGTTCAACAATATGTGGTAAATTGTTACAGTGCAAACGCCATTAAAAGGCCTATTATAGGCTTTTTAGCCAAATTTAAACAGTAAAACAAAAACGGAAAAATGGGAAAGGTAACATAGAAAAACTATCAAACCATTATTTTTCCCAACATACAGTATACTGTAGTTTATACACTGTATAAAATTACAACATATAAACGTATGTGACAACTTGCCCCAATAAAAAACAAGATAACCACTACTGGAGAACACAAGGATTTGTGCGTTTGAGAAAACCAAGATAGCCCTTGAACTACGGGGCAACACTGTCCGCTGGGACTGAATGTCTCTTGCATGCCTGCATGATCTTCACTTAATCCTCTCTGCGTTGTGCTGGAATTGTTCTGCCCTCCTGGTATCAACGATGAGCAAACTCTTTATAGTACATCTAGTATTCTCTCAGACATACTCCCCGCTTGCCTTGAGCTCAGGACACAGTTTGGCTTCGAGGTCTTCTATCTTGATGGACTCCACATCTTTGCCACTGGTGAGGCTTGCGGCCCGCGTGATCTTCGTCAGGGTTTCCTCGTAGGGCGGCGGGAGGTACACCATGAGGAAGACCCCATCCGACATGTCCGAGCTGGTGCTGTTCAACCGTTCAGCATTCCCCGTGAGTGACGAGAGAATCTCGGCATTGCGCTCCGGGTCCTGAAGGTCCAGCGCGATGATGTTGGCCAGTCCGAGCTTGTTCTGCCTGAATCTTCGGTAAAGGACGACGAACACGACACCGAAAACAAGGAACGTGGCGAGAGGGATGACGATGTACAGTATAAGCTCCGATTTCGCCTCGTTTTCTGCCGAAACCTCATTCCAGTGGTAACCCTAGGGGATGTAAACAGCAATAATGAACTTTTATTGCAAGTGCCTATCTTTTGCTTCTTTTTTTTTTTTAAAGAAAAGGAAGGCCAAGTCCAAGTAATTTTTGTGGTAATCAACATTCTGCCACAAACACTGTCAATTGAGCTTAACATGTATTGAACCCGGAATATTCCTTGAATTCTCTTATTCTTTAGTATAACATCTGTACTGGTGCTTTGAAGAATCTAGACACCAATAAACTGATCTGAAAGCTATAATGTAACATACAGAACTTTTTTTAATCTTCAAAGAGCAATACAGTCAACTCAAGAATTATCTGCAGTGATAAATGGGTCATGGTAAGATCAGGGTTTTGCCCATTTTGCTGAACCCAAGTGTTGCAAAGAACCATTGAAGAGCCTTTCTAACGAGTTTACAAAAAGATATCCACAAATTATGTAGAAAGTCTCATGCTCAATGAATGCTTTCAAATATTTAATATTTATGTTATTTCAACAAATCTGCAATTCACAGACACAAAAGTGTTGCACTCAAGTGCAATGAAAAGAAGCAGCCACAACATCGATGTCCTTGGAGAGCCTGCATGGACCTTCACCATCACTGGAGCGCATCCCAAAATCTGCTGCTTCTCTCACCGTTTTACAAGCACTAATCACTTAATGCTGCTTTTCAGCCAGATGAGATATGTTTGTGCTTTAATCCCCCTTGTTTATGCCAAACCTCAGTGTCACCTCAAATAAACCCATATTTGATATCAAAGCGAAAACTTCAGAACCCTAGAGCATCAGAACTTTAGCAAGAACTTTCAAATGTCCAGGTTACATAAATAGTTTCAACACTAGCAAATGTCTGGAACTGTTTATTATCTTGGTTTAATGGTCACTGTTGGAAGAAACTGTCCAAGGAACTGAACTTCAGGACCATGGACAGTGCAGCAGTCATCAACTTTCAGCATTTATTACATCTATTTGTTTTGTGGTTTCCCTTTCAAATGGGTCCAAATATCTGAGACTACACTGTAAATCTGGGATTAAAATCTAATTTAAATTTAAGCAACATTTTGGGATTTTGACACATTTAAAACAAAGACACAGTATGAAATAAAGGAAGAAGAAATTTTTAAGATTCAGCATATTTCAAGGTTCAATCAAATAAACAAATTTGTGACACTGACCATGTTAACTCCTTATACAAAAGGTAGATTTCCTTGCTTCTATTGAAGCATACAAGATGTTCTTTGGAACATTCTCAAATCATGCTGGATAACATGGATTATCAGGCTTTGCATATACTTGAGGATTCCATGCCAGCCCGAGTGCATACTGTGATTACAGGATATTGAGAAAATAAAAAATGTATCTGCATGGTTTTATGCATTGCATTGCTGACACACGATTGGCTGATTAGATAATCGCATGGATGATTGTTGGTGCCAGATGGGCTGGTTTGAGTATTTCTGTAACTGCTGATCTCCTGGGATTTTCACAGTCTCTAGAATTTACTCTGAATGTTGCCAAATATAAAAAACATCCAGTGAGCGGCAGTTCTGTCGACGGAAACACCTTGTTGTTGAGAGAGGTAAACAGAGAATGGCCAGACTGGTTCGAACTGACAAAGTCTACGGTAACTCAGATAACCGCTCTGTACAATTGTGGTGAGAAGATTATAATATCAGAATGCTATTCTGAGATGCGGGTTGGTGCTGTTTTGGCGGCACAAGGGGGACCTACACAATATTAGGCAGGTGGTTTTAATGCTGTGGCTGATCTTGTATATATATATATAAAGTAGTCACCCTTTGCCTAGAATTTGCAGAAACTTACTCTTGACATTTTCTCAATCAACTTCTTGAGGTATCACCCTGGGATGCTTTTTAAACAGTATTAAAGTAGTTCCCATCTATTTTGGGCACTTATTGGCTGCTTTTCTTTATTATTTGGTCCAAGTCATCAATTTCAAAAACTTTTTTTTTTAATTATTAAATTTTAGTTTTGTAATGAAATAAATTAATATGGTGGCACAATTATATTTTTGTCTACAAAACTAATTTCAAACATTTAAGCATACGCCTTCAGATCAAAAGATTTTTAAGATCATGAGAAACATTTCAGTCAAGTGTTTCAAAAATTTTGACCGGTAGTGAGTGTATATATATATAATTTAAATTATATTTATATTAAATCTATATTATATACAGTATATATATATATATATATATATATATATATATATATATATATATATATAAAATCATATACATTAAACACATATCATTAGAATTATATTTATTTAAAAATAATTATTTAATATATAATATATATTTAATATACATTTTATTATTAAAAAATATATAAATTAGAAAAAGCGATACAAGCATTTTCACTCATAGTCTTAGACTTTGGACTCCACTATTCTTTAAGATAACTGCAATTGTTTTAGCTATCTGTTCCTTTCTTTAATCTCCTCTAAAATAGGCTAACAATGACTATAGCCTTCTTGAAGTGGCTTGACTACTAACCTGTAGCTGTTTTTCCACAGTGGGGGGTGAAGAAGACCCCGACACCCAATCATCTCTACCAGCAGGTCCAAACTTTATCCAGCTGCTGTCCAGCAACCTCCGCATTCTGACCGAAAACAAGAACTTTATGGTGGTTGAGACTGAGTGCACGCTCAATGGATGCAATAGACAGACCAGCAGCTGTCTAAAGAGTACAGCGACCGAACATCTGCATTTTCTGTCTATCTGATTTTAGAGTGTGTGTGGTGTGTGTGAGACAGTCAAATTTTGCGTGTGTTAAGTACTGTCTCACATGCTCACACATGCAGATCAATGGAAATCAGGCCAGCAGCCAGCCAATGGCGCAGGGCGAAGAGAGACACGAAAGGCAATCAGTGTGGGATTTGTGATGTGCGCAGCTGGCCTATATTTAATAAAATGTGAAGAGGGATTGAGGAGACTAGGATAGAGCCTCATTGAGCTGTCAATCTGCCGAGTTTAAGTGCTACTGCTGTTTATAAAATTGGTAGAAACAGGCAGGACATTTTCTTTGCTTTCAAACCGGGCAAGTGGCGCATGAGCGATGAAATCACCAGCTGTCCTGAGAACTTTCATGTTTATGTGAGTGTGTGTGATGCAGGTTCACATGAGTTCTAGGAATGGTAAAGGCAAGCAGCTGTTGACTTAAGAGACAGAATTGCTTGGGAAGAATTTAAGAAAGAACTGCACTGGGTGAGTTAGTCTAGTTGGTTGGCAATGTGAAACGATTGCCTGGGTATTTAAGATAAGCTGCAATCAATCAGTCATAAAACACTGCAAATTCCAATGCAGCATCACTGTAATAGTCTTATTAGGACTAAAGCTCATTACTGTTATGCAGTGGATCACTGTTAGTACAATTGATTTATTAGTGGTTGAGGAGGTCCCTCTCCAAACCTAGAAAATAAAATACTGATTCTGCCTTGTCAAAGTTTGCATAAGCATACATTTTTTTAAATCAAACTTGAGGATATATGGTGCATTAAAGTCATGCCGGAATTATTGTATTTATGAGTTGAGTGCATCAATGCCATCACAAAGTCGTAATTACAAATGGGAAACTTTGGATTTTCTCTGAGCTCTGACTTTCCGAGTTGGTGTTTCGCATCATGGTGTTAACATCCAGCGTGTTTATGCAGTGTCCCAAAATTCAGATAAAAATATGTGGACTTAAACCCAGTTAGTAAATAATGACTTACATTTCAGTCTGTTTGAGATGTGCATGCTACTGTAAATATCTCCTTTTGTGATTCATGGAAGAAAGAGAGTCATATGGGTCCACGTGAGGTTGAATAAATAAGGATAGAATTGTTTTAAAGATTTGTGAGCATATTTGTTCTATATGCATAATAACAACTGTTCCAACAGGTGAATTGTGAATCAGAAAGAACATTACTGGCATTGCCAAACAGAGCAATAATATCTGGGTTTGTAGGGGAATCCCAGTGTGGAACATTTAAGGTTTAGCAGTGGGTGATTCAGGAAATTGCCATGCTTTTAATTATAGATATGGAGCTTGTGACATTTCTCTGTAATTCAGTAGAAATCTCTGATGCACATGTGAGTATTTGCCTGAAGAATGTTGCTGACCATTGGCAATGAGAGTTTGGTGGACGTCCTGTGAAGCAGTGGATAAAGCGATCACTAAAAAGGGGTTTATTAAAGAGACGCTCTAATCACATGACCAGACACAACAATCTGAAGGGATGCAAAGGGACGGTGACTGCACACTGTGAACCTCACAGTCATTTAATATGTAAAAACACAGAAGTTCTGTGTGTGAAATGTTTTACATCAGATATCTGGAAAAAAAGAAATACACAGGACATTCAAGTATGTGAACGCAGGCACTACGCTAGCTCATTACAATACATCACAATTCAAATATGCGTTGCATTCTCAGCGTTGCCACAAGGGGCACTATAGTGGACATTAGTGTGAACTGTTTGCTTCTATGGTGAGTTCTCTTTCAAGCCAACTACTGTCATGGCGGAGCAACAGTTTGAAGAGAAAATGGCTTAGCAAGTAAAGTTATAAAATCAAAATATATTTATAGCATCTTGCCTGAAAAATGAGGTTTGTTACCGCCACAGTAACGCAAGAGAGCACATTATGGATGCTCAGTCGGACTGTGCATCTGAGTATAAGTACTTGTTTAAAGTATGTTTCTGGCCTTAACCGAACGTTTCCACTGGCGCATGTGAGCGAAGGTGAGTGAGCATTTTCAAGTAGTTCCAATGGCAGTCGAGCGCCATGTCAAAAAAGTTGAAAACTTTTTTTCAGCTTTATGCAAATAAGAAGCGGAAAATGCCAGGCGCGAGCCAATCACCATGAGCTGAAAGCAGTGATGTCAGTCATAGTGCTTAAAAATCCATGAAAATGCTGGAAACGTATGGTAAGGCGCATTCACATTTACCTTTGCACAGCGAAATTCCGCGGGCGAAATACAGTCATCTCAATGAGAATCCTTGCAATCATGAATTTTGCGCGACAGACATTCTGTGGGTAAGAATCTCTCCTCGCGATTTCACGTGGAGTTCAAGTTTGGCGAACTTTGACAGGCGAAATCACCGTGTGATAATCTTATGTCATTCTGCTCCTTTTTAAGGATGTTTAGATATTTTTGTCAGAAAATAAGGCAAAAATACGTTCTTGTAAGTCTTTTGAATAAGCAACCGCCTAGGAACCACCAAGAACACCCTAGCAACCACCCACAACACTCTTGCACCGTGGCGGTGTGTTTGTCTTTAAAAAATTTACAAACTTAAAAGAATAATTCACCAAAAATCATAATTCTAAGAAAATGATCATTTACTCCCCAATTCAACAGTTTTGGGTGAGAAACAATGCAAAAAATCATCCTTTTTTCCTTTTACACATCCTCACGCTTTCATTAAGACAAGAACTTCCGGTCATATCGTATAGAACTCTTCCATTAAGAAAAAAAAAATCATTGCATATAGTACCTTTTGCCTTCAGTTTATCCAGTTATTCAGTTTTTTTTTCAGTGTCACCCAGCTTCATATTCAGCACTATATTCACAGAGCAACCAGACACGTTAGCCCTTCAAACACTCTTAACCACACACTCAATTGGCATGAGGACACAAAATTGGGTCACAGCTTTTCTCATCACTCCACCCAGGACCAGCGCTCCCAGACAGAGGCCAGCGCTGACCCAGACCAGTGTCTGCGTCCTACAACATCTGTGTGCATGTCATAAGAATGTGCAGAGAAGACTGATCATCTTTTAACCTACATTCATTTCAAACAGGAAATGACCAGTTAGAATCTATTCACAATAAAATTCACAAAAGAATCTGCTATTATTTATATATATGCTACAATCTGCTTCTTTCCTTCCTTCCCCCATTGCTTTCTTTTGTTTATCTTTTTCATTTGTTTGTTCTCTCTTTTGTTTGTTTGGGGTTTTTACTTTGGCTTGTTAGTTTTCTTTATTTTGTTTGTTCTTTCACTTGTTTTTACATTCTTTTGTTTGTTCTTTGTTTTACATTT
Organism: Myxocyprinus asiaticus; assembly: GCF_019703515.2. NCBI lineage: Eukaryota > Metazoa > Chordata > Actinopteri > Cypriniformes > Catostomidae > Myxocyprinus > Myxocyprinus asiaticus. The sequence goes on from NC_059351.1 coordinate 50,462,192, forward strand.
GTTCATTCTCCTTTTTTGTTCTTTGTTTTTTTATTTTCTTTCTTTGTTTGCTCTGTTTCTTTTGTTTGTGGTTGTTCATTCTCTTTATCATTCTCTTTCTTCTGTTTACTCCATTTATTAAATTTGTTGTTCCTTCATTCCCTCCCTCCCTTCTTTCTTGCTTTCTTTTGGTTTTCTTTATTCCATCTGTTTGTTCTCTGTTTTGTTTGTTTGTTTTCTTTTTCTTTCTTTTGTTCGTTTTCTTTCTTTTGTTTGTTCTTTCACTTGTTAATACATTCTTTTGTTTGTTAGCGTTCATTCATTTAATCATTTTTTAATTTTCTTTTGCTCATTGTTCATTTATTTTGTTTATCCTTTTTTATGTTATTGTATTTCATTTGTTTGTTTGCTCTGTTTCTTTTGTGGTTGTTCATTCACTTTTTTAAATTTTTTTATTCCATTTCTTAAATTTTTTTGTTCTCATTCTTGCTCTTCTTTCTTTATTTTAATATAAAAATTGTATAAAAGAGAGGACAGTTGGGGGGACCTGGGTAGCTCAGCGAGTATTGATGCTAACTATCACCCCTGGAGTCGTGAGTTCGAATCCAGGGTGTGCTGAGTGACTCCAGCCAGGTCTCCTAAGCAACTAAATTGGTCCGGTTACTAGGGAGGGTAGAGTCACATGGGGTAACCTCCTCATGGTCGTGATTAGTGGTTCTTGCTCTCAATGGGGCATGTGGTAAGTTGTGCGTGTATCGCAGAGAATAGCATGAGCCTCCACATGCTGTGAGTCTCCGCGGTGTCATGCACAACGAGCCACGTGATAAGATGTGTGGATTGACTGTCTCGGAAGTGGAGGCAACTGAGACTTGTCCTCCGCCACCTGGATTGAGGTGAGTAACCGCGCCACCACGAGGACCTACTAAGAAGTGGGAATTGGGCATTCCAAATTGGGGAGAAAAAGGGGTTAAAAAAAAGAGAGGACAATCTGTTTGGTCTCTGTTTTTAAGCTGTAATATAAAGTCTTTACTGGCGCTTTCACTCTTTCGGTTTTACTCTTTAAGTACTCTGTTGTGTTACGCAACCACTTTTACTGAAGATTTACAGGCACTGTCCTTAATTCTACAATAATACCTTTGTCTCTTCATGCATACGCCCTTGTGCTCATTTTAATCTGTTTGTTTTAAATCATGATATATTCTTAGGGATACAAATCACGTGCCAAACTGCTGTTCTCCCCTAAAACGAGGAGTAAAAACATATATACATATTTTTTGTTTATTAAAATATATTAGCATAAACAAGTACACTAATTTTGTAAATATGAATTATTTACTTTTAGTTCATTATAATTTAATAATAACTTATTTTAAATGATTTATTTCATCACGTAGATGTTACATCTAGCTACATTAAGTTACATCTTCATGTTGAAGCAATCAAATCATTTAATACTGTCATGTAACATCATGTAACAAATTCACAAAAATGTGTGAAGGAAAGCACATAAATGCCATTAACAGTATATTAAAGAGTATCAAGTGTAAAAGTTAAAAAGACAGACTGTGAGGTTACGGCTGCATCTGAAACCAGGAAAATGCTGCCTTAGGAGGCTGTAGACAGAGGTAGGACGAAAATAAGATGCTTTTCCATTAGAGTGTCATTCATTCAAAACAGCTGTCAGTTAATCCATTAACTGATTAGGCAGCAAGGTAGCAAGTCAGCTGCCTATGTTTTCAGATGCAGCATACATCTGCCTATTTTTATAAATGGTGTAATATGTTTAAAGCATTTACATCAGAAATGTCGAGTGTCCATTTAAATTTCCTGCTACAGTTTTTCAATTTATTTATCTATTTATTTTATTATAGATGATCTAAATATAATCAGATCTTGTTTTTAATTTCATGTAATTTTTGTCTCTTAATTACAATTCTGTAGAGCTTTATTTCTCTCTCTCTTTCAATCAGGATATACACAAAACAGCTGTTGGACGAACATCTGTCTGAACATTTTGTGCGCGCGCGCGTGCGTGTGTCTGAATTTATCCACACAAAAGGTGCTCTTGCTTATCAGTCACCACATGTACAGTATGTGTGTGTGACCCTCGTGTGTGTGTTTGTAGAAACAGAGATGAGAGTTCAATAAGAGCTCTGTGTGCTTGTTGTGTGTGTGTGTGTGTGTGCGTTTGAGATTTAAATGTAAGGCGTGTGGAGCAGAAGAGCTGTAGTTATACTCTCACATGTCCATCGGAGTAGACTGTCCATCTGGGCTGCCACACTGGACAGTCTACACCAGCATGTGTATGTATGCATGTGGTTTCCAGGGCTTCCAGAAAGATCTTTTCATGTTTTCCAGGATTATTTTGATTAATGTGTACTTTGAATTCATACAACAGTAAATAAAGAACATGATTGTACATCTGTCGTTTTCTCTGTTTCATTAGTGGTGTTCGCTAAGGAAAGCACCCTACTACTACTGCTCATACATAGTGTTAATGATTGGAACAATAAGCATAAGCTTTTGCATATATACAGTACTTCTCCAGCACTATCGGTGCAGCAGACATGAAGGATACCTCAAATTATGCTATTATGTGCTACTGCTTTTCCATGCAGTTGGCAGGCAAAAAAATCCCACATATTTACATTTCAAGGCAGGACACGAGCCGTATCTAGAGACCAGAATATCAGAGATTTGGGGGTGGGCTCTTTTGACTTGTGGCAGTAAGCAACCTAACCCAACCTAGCAACCACCCAGAACACCCTAGAAATCAGATAGCATTGTGGCGGCAAGGTTTGCAAAGGCAAACACCACTGTAAAACTGACAATTGTGAAAATGTAAAAAGATTTCATAGTTTTCATTAAAGTTTTCACATACATTTGTGTTGGCTACAGAGTGTTATGATAAGTTATGATAGAGATGGATGTTACATCAGGAATGCACATTTGGGATGCTGGTTGCCTAGTTGTTAGGGATCTGATGTGTTGATAACAGAGGCTACAAGATAAAATAGCATTCCCATGATTAAGTGAGCTAGTTAAACCTGTGTGGGGACAACTCTCCCTCTTGTAAACTAAATTCTCTTTAAACCTTGCAAGTTAGTTAGTTAGGGACAACTTTGTATGTAAAACCGGTTGCTTGGTTGGTTTGTTGGTTGCTTGATTGGTTGCTTGCTTGCTTGCTTGGTCACTTGCTTGCTTGCTTGGTCGCTTGCTTGGTTGGTAACAACTCTCCTTATGTTTGGTGTTGGAACAACTCTCCATTTGTTTGAACTAATTTCTCTCAGCAGTTAGTTAATTAGTTAGTTAGCTAGCTAGTTAGTCAGTCAATCGGTCAGTTAGTCCTGTGTGGGAACAACCCTCTGTGATCCACCAGCAGGGCTGTATTCATCTCCTATACCATATGAATACTCTATATGTGATGCTTATATAAAGGGTGTAAAAGAAGGGTGGGAACATTTGCCAGGGATTTGATGATTTAGCGTGTGTGCCCTTGACCTGTCATGCTGGAGGTTATACCAGCCGCTGAGCTCTCAGCATATTGCTGCTATTTGAAGATTGACCTGCATCTGCTTTTCTGTGTGCAGCAGTATTATAGCAAACTCAATGGGGTGGAGTGTGTGTGTCTACTACAGTATATGTTGATGGTAAAGTGTATGCTTTAAGATGCTGTTACTGGAAACCATTTCTTTCAAGTTTCTCATAATTTTGCCATCACAAGTGCATTTCAAAATGCTGTGTTCAGTAGTATTAAATGGAGTGTATCATGTCACAATGCAAGACATTTTAAGGTATTAAGCTACTCTGACACACTGTTTCCATATGCTAGCATCCATCGAGAAAAGTAGTATAAATTTATGACCAGTCACTTTTGAAAATAGACAAGATAATAGTCATATGCTTAAAATGCATTTCTTTTTACATTGTTAATTTTGATAAATGTATTCTGTATTTCACAGTTCATGATGAGGACAGACACACCGCAGGAAAATGTACATATTTTACTTGAAATTCCTTAAAAATTAAACATTTTAGAAATAACAGATAAATGTATGTTCATGGACGAACTCTTTTCCGTCCAGTCAAATTATGAAAATGAATGGCCTTTTTTTCTGAGGACAGTAAAATAGCATGTCAACTGCCCACAAATAAATAAATACAGATTGGTGTGCAATTCTTTACATAAAATTGATTTATTTTTTCAAATTGAATTGAGTTGAATACCTCAAATATTTACCTGATCCAATACAATGTATTGTTAAAACTTTGATTGGCTGTCTACGGCAATCTTAAACATCCACCACATGATGTCTCCTCACGCTAGTGCACCTGTCCGGCAGAATTCTTTGTTTGTTCAATGATCACATTCACCTCACATCTGCTTTCACAAAGCACATCAGCTGTAAGCCTTTAAGAGGCTTAAGCCATGGCTTTCCTTTTCTTTCCCTTTGTGCATGTGCTTTTATTGACACTTCAGGGTTTTGCCTTAATAACTGACTGACAACATATTAAACTTAATATTCAACTCACTGTGTTAGTCACTGTATTGTTGTCATTGTCATTGAAGCGTATAGTTTATTCTAACTGCTTGAGCAATGTCCTTATTTATATTGTACGAACTCTGTTTCCCAGTAGGTTGCTATAAACTGCCAGCAATGTAAATGTAACATAATGAGTTAGTAAGGTCTCTGTGAGTTTGATAAAAAGAAATCATCTTGATTTTTGAACATACTGTAATGTTAATTGCATTGATCAGGCTCAAGCCTGTAACCGAAGTTATAAGTTGTTTATTTCAATCTATAGGAAATATAAATTTATCAATAACTAGTGTTGGGTGCAATCTGATTAGAATGTAATCAGTTACCGTTAATTAATTAAATTTTTAAAAGTAGTTTAACACATCACATTTTAATTTCCAGCTATCAGATTACTGTTACTGACTTTCAATAAAGTACATTTTATTTTCAGTACATTACTTGGGTTACACATTTCTAAAATAGTATTATTTATGTCAAATTTAAAACATGAATTATGTTCGTATGTACGTCTCTTTGCATTTCTACGACAAGGGTATACACCCCCCAATAAGTCATTGTAAGAGAGAAATGTGTGCTGCTGAGTGAACGATTCACGTACGACAATGAACAAGGAGGAAATAAAAACATTGTTTTGAATTCGTTGAGCAAAAAAAAAAAACCTTTCTATGAAAAATGTTTTAGAAAGCAACTTACAAGAAAAGTAATTAGTAATGTGATTACAACTAATTTATCAGCAATCTGATTCCGATTGCTTGAAAATAATTAGTAGTTTGTAGTGGATTACTTTTTTTAGTAAATTACCCAACACTGTCAATAACTGCAAACCAACATCTGGCCTTAAACTAGTGAGCCATTTCTGAGTAATTTCTTAATTTAGGTTAGATTAATTTAGACCTGCATCCCTGTTACCATTCTGGTGCATTTTTACTGATTTATTTGTTTATTCATTATTTTATAAATACATTTATTACATTTTGATGTTTAGGTAATGTTTATTCCTATAAAATACACAAAATTACACAAATCAGTGTTTTAAACTAAATTCAGGCATGTTGTGCAAAAATTACAAATTTCATTTAAAATAAATAGAAAATAAAACAGCTTATATGATATTTACTTTGCCCTACTGGGGTGGCCGATTTCTGAATGTTAAGCAGCGGATTTCGCAGTCACATAAAATAAATAAATAAATACATTTTGGTTCATTTTTCGGGAGTTTTAAGCCCTATTTTGTACCCTATTCTTGAAAAATGCAATTTCTATTGTTATACTTGACCAATAGTGGATTTTGCAGATACCGATGTCTAAGGATGTGTAAACGGCCAATAACAGATTAACTGGTTCATGGTTTTTTTAAATAGATTTATAGAATATTAAAAAATACCTTAGACTTTCCTTACAACATTAAAACACACTGGGGACTCTTATTTTGAAATGACGGATACTTGTCTACGTTACAACCCTTTACATGTAGGTATTTACCAAATTAAGCTTTTTGTAGCCTATATATTCACTTGTTGAAGGGTTTTGTATATGTTTACATTTTTAACCTGATGAGAGGCCTGTACCATGAAGGACGCTGAAGGAACTCAGGGTTTCAGGATTGGTTTCAGTTTGACAAATTCAAACCAATCCAATAAGGCTTAATTGGTACCATGATGCAGCTCATCAACTTTCTCTGTCAACTCAGACTTCAGTCCTGACTAGCCACCGAAACCAGCTACATGGTACAGGCCCCAGGTATAATAAGGTGTAATGAGGTATGGTTTATTATTATTCACAAGATATGAAGTTGGAGACATGATGTGCTGACAGGGCACATTTCCATATAGTCTTATTTATCTTTGAATACACTCGCTTAAATTTAAAACACTTGATTGTCTAATCAAAATAAATCAAAATATGCACTGAAGTGAGGAGGAAAATATTGTCAATGATGAATGATTTAGATACAGCTAATCCCCACGATTGTTCTTATTTCACATCTAGAGGCCGCTAGTACTGTTGAATCCTCCAGCGCCGGCCACAGAAGAACACGGAGGAATAATTTTTTTTTTTTAAACTATCGGCAATTATCGATTTTTGTCGATAACCGATAGTTACAGTTGAAGTCAGAAGTTTACAAACACCTTAGCCAAATACATTTAAACTCAGTTTTTCACAATTCAAAACATTTAATTGTAGAAAACATTCCCTGTCTTAGGTCAGTTAGGATCACTACTTTATTTTAAGAATGTGAAATGTCAGAATAATAGTAGAGAGAATGATTTATTTCAGCTTTTATTTCTTTCATCACATTCCCAGTGGGTCAGAAGTTTACATATACTTTGTTAGTATTTTGTAGCATTGCCTTTAAATTGTTTAACTTGGGTCAAACATTTTGGGTATCCTTCCACAAGCTTCTCACAATAAGTTGCTGGAATTTTGTCCCATTCCTCCAGACAGAACTGGTGTAACTGAGTCAGGTTTGTAGGCCTCCTTGCTTGCACACGCTTTTTCAGTTCTACCCACAAATTTTCTATCAGATTGAGGTCAGGGCTTTGTGATGGCCACTCCAATACCTTGACTTTGTTGTCCTTAAGCCATTTTGCCACAACTTTGGAGGTATGCTTGGGGCCATTGTCCATTTGGAAGACACATTTGCGACCGAGCTTTAACTTCCTGACTGATGTCTTGAGATGTTGCTTCAATATATCCACATAATTTTCCTTCCTCATGATGCCATCTATTTTGTGAAGTGCACCAGTCCCTCCTACAGCAAAGCACCCTCACAACATGATGCTGCCACCCCCATGCTTCACGGTTGGGATGATATTCTTCGGCTTGCAAGCCTCACCCTTTTTCCTCCAAACATAACGATGGTCATTATGGCCAAACATTCAGTTTTTGTTTCATCAGACCAGAGGACATTTCTCCAAAAAGTAAGATCTTTGTCCCCATGTGCACTTACATACTGTAGTCTGGCTTTTTTATGGCAGTTTTGGAACAGTGGCTTCTTCCTTGCTGACCAGCCTTTCAGGTTATGTCGATATAGGACTCATTTTACTGTGGATATAGATACTTGTATACATGTTTCCTCCAGCATCTTCACAAGGTCCTTTGCTGTTGTTCTGGGATTGATCTTTTCGCACCAAACTACATTCATCTCTAGGAGACAGAATGCGTCTCCTTCCTGAGCAGTATGATGGCTGTGTGGTCCCATGGTGTTTATACTTGCGTACTATTGTTTGTACAGATGAACGTGGTACCTTCACGTGTTTGGAAATTGCTCCCGAGGATGAACCAGACTTGTGGAGGTCCACAATTTTTTTCTGAGGTCTTGGCTGATTTCTTTTGATTTTCCCATGATGTCAAGCAAAGAGGCACTTCTTCTTCTTTTCCGTTTTATGGCAGCTGGCAAACCAGCTAATGGTGCATATCCGCCACCTACTGGGTTGGAGTGTGGATTAAAGAGAAGAAAAAAAAATATTTTCCTAAATAAATTCCTAAATCCCATTAAACAATCCTGTTCCCCTTAAATAACTTAGCAGAGCACTGTATATCCTTGATTCTTTCTGTGCATTATGAAATATACTTTTTAAAGACAGCTTATTTATTTCTACTATAATACTTAGTACTTCTTTAAGATGGATTCTTTCTCTCTCATATGCAGAGCAATAAATCAGCACATGCTCAACTGTCTCCGGTAGGCCACATTGTGCAAAACCCTCTGATTCTCTTTTTCCAATAACTGAAAGAGAATAATTAAGGGACATATGCCCAATTCAAAGCCTGGATATTATAGTATCTTCCTTTCTGCTTCCATATTTATTCCTCTCAACCCCAACTTTATTCTGGATATTATATTAATGTCTCCCTTTTAACTCTTTATCCCATATCTCTTGCCACTTCTTATTTAGAGCCTTTTTAATAATTCCTTTTACTTCAGCTTTACTCAGTGGGACATTAATATCTATCTCAGTATGTTTCAGAGCCTTCTTTGCTAAATGGTCCACCTCCTCATTACCCTCAACCCCCACATGAGCTGGAACCCATAGAAAGGAACTATTTACTCCTATTTGGCATATTCTGTACATATGCTGTAGAATTTCATATAAGATATCCTGCCTGGATAAAGATTTTCCAGTATTGAAACTTACTAGAGCGGAGTATGAATCTGAACTTATCACTACGTCCATAGGATGAATTTCTTCCACCCACTGAAGTGCCATTAGAATTCCTATAAATTCTGTTGTATATACTGATACATGATCTGATAATCTTTTCACAATACTGTATTTAAAGTGAGGAATATAAACAGCTACTGCCGTTTGTCCATAATCTGGGTTCTTTGATCCATCTGTATATATTTGAATACTTTTGTGATATTTGTGTTCCAAATGCTGTTTCACAACTATATCCTTTGAATATTACTTCCCTTTTCATGTATCTTATCTACCAACTGAAGATCAACGGCTGGCATTGGGAAAAGCCAGGGAGGTATTATTGGCACTGCCACTGTGGAACTGATATTAATGTTCTGAAATTCTTTTTGTGCATTCCATCCAAAGCTATTTAATTCTGCACTTTCATGTTCCCAACATTTTTCTAGAACCTTTTTAGCTGGGTGCTTTTCAGCATGTCTCTTTAATGTACTCCAGTATGTCATTTTTAATTTTAGCCTCCGAATTTCCAAACGCATCTCTGCCATTTCCACCTGTATTGCTTGAATATGGAATGTTCTGAATGCCCTGCAACTTATTCTTAAAGCTTGTGATTGGATGACATTAATTCTCCTTAATATTGATGCTGAACTATATACTATTACTTCCATAGTCTATTACTGGTCTAAACATTGCACAATATAATCTTTTTAATTATTTTTAATGATTGCCGATTCACGCCCCAATCAACCCCTGCCAGACATCTTAAAACATTTATTCCTTTTTTACATTTGTCTATTATTTTCTTAATGTGATAATCAAACGTAAGCTTTGAGTCCATCCTTACCCCAAAACACCTAATTAATGAGATTGTTCTAATGTTTGTATTTACAGTTTTAGTCTTATTTGTGGAGTTCTCTTCCTTTTTGAGAAACAAATGACTTGAAATTTTTCTACTGATAATTTGAAATCCCAGTTATTTGCCCACTTTTCCACTTCATCTACTGCTTTCTGCATGCTTTTTCTACATGTTACATTCCTTCCTCTTTTCCACAGTGCTCCGTCATCTGCGTATAAGGATTTACCCATCCCTTGTCCTACTTTAGAGATGTCATTAATCATAATATTAAACAATATCGGGCTACAAACACTCCCTTATGGACTTTGGTTATCTATTGAATATATCTTTGAATAGCTTGATCCAACCCTGACCTGTATTGTTCGACCAAATAAGAAATCCATGAACCAATTATATAACCTACCTTTAATACCTATTCTTCCATAACATATCATAGGCTTTTTCCATGTCAAAGAGCACTCCCACTAACACTTCTTTATTCATTAAAGCTTTCCTGATTTCAGACTCTAAGCATATAATAGAATCCAGCAAAGAGGCACTGAGTTTGAAGATAGGCCTTACAATACATCCTCAGGTACACCTTCTATTCAGTACACCTCCTATCAGAAACTAATTGGCTAATTGTCTAAAGGCTTTACATCATTTTCTGGAATTTACAAGCTGCTTAAAGCCACAGTTAACTTAGTGTATGTAAACTTCTGACCCACTGGAATTGTGATATAGTCAATTAAAAGTGAAACAATCTGTCTGTAAACAATTGTTGGAAAAATTACTCGTGTCATAAACAAAGTAGATGTCCTAAATGACTTATAAACTCTCACTTTCAACTGCTTTTATTTTCAGAAAATTTTACGTGTTAATATTTGTATGAACATAAAAAGTTTGTCAAAGACATAAACTGGACAAGTTTCACAGACATTTGACTAACAGAAATGGAATAATGTGTCCCTGAACAAAGAGGGGGTCAAAATCAAAAGTAACAGTCAGTATCTGGTGTGACCACCAGCTGCATTAAGTACTGCAGTGCATCTCCTCCTCATGGACTGCACCAGATTTGCCAGTTCTTGCTGTGAGATGTTACCCCACTCTTCCACCAAGGCACTTGCAAGTTCCAGGACATTTCAGGGGGGAATGGCCCTAGCCCTCACCCTCCGATCCAACAGGTCCCAGACGTGCTCAATGGGATTGAGATCCGGGCTCTTTGCTGGCCATGGCAGAACACTGACATTCCTTTCTTGCAGGAAATTACGCACAGAACGATCAGTATGGCTGGTGGCATTGTCATGACAGGATGAGCCTGCAGGAAGGGTACCACATGAGGGAGGAGGATGTCTTCACTGTAACGCACAGGGTTGAGATTGCCTGCAATGACAACAAGCTCACTCCAATGATGCTGTGACACACCGTCCCAGACCATGACGGACCCTCCACCTCCAAATCGATCACGCTCCAGAGTACAGGCCTCAGTGTAGCGCTCATTCCTTCGACGATAAACGCGAGTCCGACCATCACCCCTGGTGAGACAAAACCGCGACTCGTCAGTGAAGAGCACTTTTTGCCAGTCCTGTCTGGTCCAGCGAAGGTGGGTTTTTGCCCATAGGTGACATTGTTGCCAGTGATGTCTGGTAAGGACCTGCCTTACAACAGGCCTACAAGCCCTCAGTCCAGCCTCTCTCAGCCTATTGCGGACAGTCTGAGCACTGATGAAGGGATCGTGTGTTCCTGGTGTAACTCGGGCAGTTGTTGTTGCCATCCTGTACCTGTCCCACAGGTGTGATATTCGGATGTACCGATCCTGTGCAGGTGTTGTTACACGTGGTCTGCCACTGCAAGGATGATCAGCTGTTCTTCCTGTCTCCCTGTAGCGCTGTCTTAGGCGTCTCACAGTACAGACATTGCAATTTATTACCCTGACCACATCTGCAGTCCTCATGCCTCCATGCAGCATGCCTAAGGCACGTTCACGCAGATGAGCAGGGACCCTGGGCATCTTTCTTTTGGTGTTTTTCAGAGTCAGTAGAAAGGTCTCTTTAGTGTCCTAAGTTTTTATAACTGTGACCTTAATTGCCTACCGTCTGTAAGCTGTTAGTGTCTTAACGACCGTTCCACAGGTTCTTTATTTTGAACATGTTATCAATTGTTTTATAAATTAAAACCCAACTAATTTCTTTTTTGTGAAATGTTTTGCTTGAAAAGTGAGCATATCTCATTAAAGTACATGACACGTGCTTTGATATTTGTGATCTAATCACATTTATACATTTTTAAGTGTGGCTTAAGTGTTCAAATAGCCTACGTTTTGGATTTACTGTGGATTACTGCAGAAAATAAGGATCATCTGATTTAAAGTAAAGGATCAGGGAATTATAGCTACTCCGCAAATGTTCAATTCAGGAAATTTTTGCACTTTTCCCAAAATATTTCAAATGCAGTAGGTCTATTATAGTAAATTTCACATACTGTATATTGTGTATAATGTAATACAGAGATATAACATCAGAGGGCACTATCAGATTTTAACCGAAGGGCGAAATTTGATCCTTCATGAGGTGACAGTAAATTCCAGGATCTGATTATTTATGTGCGTCACACAGGATCTTAACGATTATCACTTTGAAATGAAACGCATGAAGGATCTTCTTTTGGATTCACGACATTAATGCATTTAAATGACTTTGATTCGAGTCTCAGCCAGTTGAAAGCTCCGGAGACGAGTTCCTGAAGTTACCTTTACCTGTAAACAGCTTCAGCAGCAGTCGTGTCGTGCCAGTGGGAGTGAAGGATTCAAGCGCGTCATTTCCCTGGAGAGCCTCACCCTCTGCTCCTGCACTCTGAAACCATACATGATCTTAAGGAAACATGACTTTGATTAAACTTGAAGAACAATAATATCGACGTGATTCATTCTATCTTAACTGGGGGATTATACTATGTGAATATTGGATTTAAATCACTTGGCAATAATGCGGATGCAGGTCTCTCTGATTACCTTGATCCTCATCTACACAGCCGCAACAGAGGGTGAGATACTGTTTCCGGTTTAATTTATATTATTTTAGATTTTCTTGCATTAAATGTAATTTTATTTCTAGCTATGGATACAACTATATATGTATATAATCTATTCATATTTTATTTATTTTCTTGAATTAAAGTTTTATTTTTATTTTATATACATACAGGTGCATCTCAATAAATCAGAATGTCGTGGAAAAGTTCATTTATTTCAGTAATTCAACTCAAATTGTGAAACTCGTGTATTAAATAAATTCAATGCACACAGACTGAAGTAGTTTAAGTCTTTGGTTCTTTTAATTGTGATGATTTTGGCTCACATTTAACAAAAACCCACCAATTCACTATCTCAAAAAATTAGAATACATCATAAGACCAATAAAAAAAACATTTTTAGTGAATTGTTGGCCTTCTGGAAAGTATGTTCATTTACTGTATATGTACTCAATACTTGGTAGGGGCTCCTTTTGCTTTAATTACTGCCTCAATTCGGCGTGGCATGGAGGTGATCAGTTTGTGGCACTGCTGAGGTGGTATGGAAGCCCAGGTTTCTTTGACAGTGGCCTTCAGCTCATCTGCATTTTTTGGTCTCTTGTTTCTCATTTTCCTCTTGACAATACCCCATAGATTCTCTATGGGGTTCAGGTCTGGTGAGTTTGCTGGCCAGTCAAGCACACCAACACCATGGTCATTTAACCAACTTTTGGTGCTTTTGCCAGTGTGGGCAGGTGTCAAATCCTGCTGGAAAATGAAATCAGCATCTTTAAAAAGCTGGTCAGCAGAAGGAAGCATGAAGTGCTCCAAAATGTCTTGGTAAACGGGTGCAGTGACTTTGGTTTTCAAAAAACACAATGGACCAACACCAGCAGATGACATTGCACCCCAAATCACCACAGACTGTGGAAACTTAACACTGGACCTCAAGCAACTTGGGCTATGAGCTTCTCCACCCTTCCTCCAGACTCTAGGACCTTGGTTTCCAAATGAAATACAAAACTTGCTCTCATCTGAAAAGAGGACTTTGGACCACTGGGCAACAGTCCAGTTCTTCTTCTCCTTAGCCCAGGTAAGACGCCTCTGATGTTGTCTGTGGTTCAGGAGTGGCTTAACAAGAGGAATACGACAACTGTAGCCAAATTCCTTGACACGTCTGTGTGTGGTGGCTCTTGATGCCTTGACCCCAGCCTCAGTCCATTCCTTGTGAAGTTCACCCAAATTCTTGAATCGATTTTGCTTGACAATTCTCATAAGGCTGCAGTTCTCTCGGTTGGTTGTGCATCTTTTTCTTCCACACTTTTTCCTTCCACTCAACTTTCTGTTAACATGCTTAGATACAGCACTCTGTGAACAGCCAGCTTCTTTGGCAATGAATGTTTGTGGCTTACCCTCCTTGTGAAGGGTGTCAATGATTGTTTTCTGGACAACTGTCAGATCAGCAGTCTTCCCCATGATTGTGTAGCCTAGTGAACCAAACTGAGAGACCATTTTGAAGGCTCAGGAAACCTTTGCAGGTGTTTTGAGTTGATTAGCTGATTGGCATGTCACCATATTCTAATTTTTTGAGATAGTGAATTGGTGGGTTTTTGTTAAATGTGAGCCAAAATCATCACAATTAAAAGAACCAAAGACTTAAACTACTTCAGTCTATGTGCATTGAATTTATTTAATACACGAGTTTCACAATTTGAGTTGAATTACTGAAATAAATGAACTTTTCCACGACATTCTAATTTATTGAGATGCACCTGTATATATATATATATATATATATATATATATTCACTGGGAGCCATAAGTTTGGAATAATGTACTGATTTTGATTTTGCTGTTTCAGAAGGAAATTGTTACTTTAATTCACCAAAGTGGCATTCAACTGATCACAAAGTATAGTCAGGACATTACTGATGTAAAAAACAACACCATCACTATTTGAAAAAAAGTCATTTTTGATCAAATCTAGACAGCAGCCATCACTCCAACACCTTATCCTTGAGTAATCATGCTAAATTGATCATTTGATACTAGAAAATCACTTGCCATTATATCAAACACAGTTGAAAGCTATTTGGTTCATTAAATGAAGCTTAACATTGTCTTTGTGTTTGTTTTTGAGTTGCCACAGTATTCAATAGACTGGCATGTCTTAATGTCAATATCAGGTCAAAAATGGCAAAAAAGAAACAGCTTTCTCTAGAAACTCATCAGTCAATCATTGTTTTGAGGAATGAAGGCTATACAATGCTTGAAACTGCCAAAAAACTGAAAAAAGAAATGTTTAGAGTGGGCAAAGAAACACAGACATTGGACAACAGATAATTGGAAAAGAGTGTTATGGATCTTAACACCATTGAGCTTTTGTGGGATCAGCTAGACTGTAAGGTGTGTGAGAAGTGCCCGACAAGACAGCCACATCTATGGCAAGTGCTACAGGAAGTGTGGGGTGAAATGTCACCTGAGTATCTGCACAAACTGACAGCTAGAATAACAAGGATCTGCAAAGCTGTCATTGCTGCACTTGGAGGATTTTTTGATGAGAACTCTTTGAAGTAATTTAAGAGTTTTGAACATTTTTTTCAAATTGTAATAGTAATTTTCACATTATTAATGTCCTGACTATACTATTGTGATCAGTTGAATGCCACTTTGATGAATAAAACTACCAATTTCTTTCCATAAGAGCAAAATCTGTACATTATTCTAAACTTTTGGATGCCAGTGTATATATATATATATATTGTTGCTATTATTGCTTATCTTGTTGATTTGTTTCACATACAAATATATCTTACGCATAGGGGAGGTTGGCTAGGTCAGTATCTGTATAGACGCGTACCTTAAAGTTTTGGTTACAAATAAATAAAAAGTAAATAAATATGCTTTTGAAAATGTTCCACTATTATTGCTCAGGGTGAAAGAAAATACAGTTATGGGCAACTGCTCACTAAACAATGACTGACTTACATTATATGGGGATAAAAAAACAGCCTTTTATATGTTCTTCAACCCAGTGTAAATGGTAAAATGATTATAAACCACAAAACAGTTCAGAAAACAGTTCAGTTACAGACAAACGATGATATTGTAATTTTAGTTTGGAGGATTTAATTAACTAAAATGATAATAATTTAAGAAAGTTTTGATCTAGGTGTTTGAAAGCAACATAGATAAGCATTGCTTGAGAAAACACATTTGTGTAATTTCTGAATCAAAACCTAACAGTTACTGAGATATAGCCCTTCTGACAACTTCCCCATGTGACAACAAGCTCCAGTCTTACCTAATTGATAAATGTGGAAATACTGCAAATAGAAACTTAATGTACTGTAACTGTAACTGTTGTTCAAAAATCTCGATTTTTAAAGGTCATTGCTCCTTTAACAGCATAGTTTTACCATTATAAGTAAAATAATATCACTTTTACGTGGGTTGGTGTGTTTTAAATGTCTGGAACGGGTGCCAGTTTTTATTGTGCTTACAGTTAAGTTTCAACCTGAATGCTGGAATCATTTGTCAAAACTCGCCATAGAAAGACAGAGACAGATAAAGCCCTCCCCTAACCGGCAGACCTTTCAAACATGTTTGAACATTTTACACATCCCTGTCTCTCCATAGTTTTAAATTGTTTCACTGAAAATCTCTGTAAACTACATGCAGTGCTTTCTGATACAATCCTGATTGTATTTTCCTGCTCACCACACATTAACTAAATCCATAAAGTGGAGTGAAGCTCAAGCATAATACAGCTGAATTATCTGGAATACTCTATCACTGTACATTAGGCCTAACAGCTTTCAAACATGAACAAGATCAAGTTGCGGAATTACTGGAAGTCTCATTTAGCACAATAACTGAGTGTTAGTATTTACGTTTATTTGTTTGGCAGAAGCTTTGAATACAGTTCATTCAAAAGCATTTATTGTCATGGCTGAACAGAAAAGGACTCTTCACAAAGTGAGTCTGGTTGTCTAAGGGGACCACATGGCACATGGACTTTATGTACCTGTTAGTAGGGGTGTAGCTGAAAAAAGACACTCGTTCATTCAAAGTGGGTGTCTGCATACTTTTTACCATTTTATTCATTATGTATGTGATGGGGGGATGGGGGGTTTCACAAAAAACATTGCAGCTATTGTGTGTGGAATCAATGCAAAAACGTTGTCTACAGTAGGTAGTCAACCAGAATGATCCTTTCTAACCCGTCGACCCCCGCTGTGATAAAAACACACAAGCCACATGTGTAACTCGTTCACAGCATCGCAAAAGGGACACTATTTGCACCATAGTTAAGTGTGAAGAAAGTGAGAGTTATTAAGATTAACATTGTTATTATAATCATTGAATTGTGTAGATCTAACAATGCAAAATTAAAGGCATCATTGAAGTTTTAGCTTAGTTAGCTCATGAATGTACCATTTGCATATAGAAGAAAATGCAAGAATGTAAGCCTTTTTCAATAAATGGAAACAGTTGCTTCATAGATATTGTTTAATCGTACAATCTTCCTGAAAATCAAAATGAAAATGCATTGTTAACATTCTTAATTTGATTTGTTAGCCCTAACTGAAAAAAACAAAAATGCATTTAATTTACGGCGTTAACCCGTGTTATAATTGACCCGGCTAGCTGGTAGTGGTAGACTAAGTGGTTTAATTGAAACCCCGCTCATAAGCGTATTGGAATGTATATGTGCTTATTTTGTTGCTATTATATGTGATAAAAGAGGATGGTGTGAAGTAGACAAAACTTTATAATAGTTCTTTAATGACACGTATAGACCAATAGGCTCGAGGTAGTGCTCTTGGCTCTGGTGCAACAGGTGGCTGGTTCGAAACTTGCTTTAACTTATCTCTTTGTCTGTTACAATTGGAAAAGTAAAATGCAACCAGCATGCAAACGATATGCCTTTACTGAATAAATACACATTTTATTGAGTTAATTTCAACATTCAAAACAAATATTACACATGCTATAGACTGTAACGGTTAAAGGACGGACAAGGAGCAGGCGGGAACCGGCTGAACAGTAAACAAAGTTTTAATGCAAAACTCAACATAAACAAACACAGACACACATGCAAAGCGGCCACATGCATCTCTCTCTCTCTCTCGAACTGGCGTCTCCAGCTCTCCTTTATCTCACTCTCCCGCTAATCAGCTGATTCAGCGCCGGCCGTGCATCATCACGGCTCTGCCACGTCTTCCTCCTCGTCATATAGACATATTACACTGATCAGCCACAACATTAAAGCCACTGACAGGTGAAGTGAATGACATTGATTATATCGTTACAGTGGCACCTGTCAAGGGGTGGGATATATTAGGCAGCAAGTGAACAGTCAGTTCTTGTATTTCATGTGTTGGAAACAGGAAAAATGGGCAAGCGTAAGGGCCAAATTGACATGGGCCAAATTGTGATGGCTAGACGTTAGGTCAGAGCATCTCCAAAACGGCAGGTCTTGTGGGGTGTTCCTGGTATGCAGTGGTTAGTACCCACCAAAAGTGGTCCAAGGAAGGACAACCGATGAACCGGCGACAGGGTCATGGACGCCCAAGGCTCTTTGATGCGCGTGGGGAGCGAAGGTTAGCCCGTCTGGTCTGATCCCACAGAAGAGCTACTGTAGCACAAATTGCTGAAAAATGTAATGCTGGCCATGATAGAAAGGTGTCAGAACACACAGTGCATCACAGCTTGATGCGTATGGGGCTGCGTAGCCACAGACCGGTCAGAGTGCCCATGCTGAGCCCTGTCCACCGCCGCAAGCACCTACAATGGATACATGAGCATCAGAACTGGACCATGGAGCAATGGAAGAAGGTGGCCTGTCCTGATGAATCATGTGATCAAAAGATCATGTGGACGGCCGGGTGCATGTGCATCGTTTACCTGGGGAAGAGATGGCAGCAGGATGCATTATGGGAAAAAGGCCTTTTTCTCCATAGGCAGCAGGATGTGTGCTTTCACTTCATTGAAAATCATTTAATTGCAGTTTTTTTCCAATGAAGCACTACACAACCCACAATCCTCAAGCATTATCCACCAATCAGAGAAGTCACTGTTAAGATGGAAATGGGAATAGTTGCAAAAGCAGCCGCAACGTATTTTTGTATCTATTTGAATATTTTGCAATAAACTTAAAATATATTGTTTCTATATTTATAATTAACAACTTTAAAGCAAGTTTTGCTTTATTCAATGATGTCATTTGCAATTCTGCATGAAATTGTAGTTCATTCCCGCATTCAAGGCATTAAGTCGTCTACACAGTCTTTTATGTTTGTCTTTTTGCCTGATTAAAAACAAAAATATTTTTTTTTTGCTTCAAATCAAGTTTGTAATCTTGTGATTCACATTGGGGCTGGTTGGTTTGGTTCATTGAATGGAACTCTTTTATGAAGGATTTTATGAAATCCCTATGGAAGAAATGAATAGTCGGAACACTTCTGGAACCAAGGCAGCTGAAAATATGTCCACTGTTGTGATTTCAACATGAGAGTTTTCAGATGTTGGCACAGCTTTAAGGAAGTTAAAGTAGCTCAGTGTCTGGTTTGTACTTTACCCTTCTTGTGAAACTAGCATTGAAGCCATAGTTCACGCAAAAATGACGACAGAATGAAAGATCCCTTTAAAACATACTGAGAAACCATTGTGTTATTTTTTTTTAATGAAATTTCTCATAAAAGTGTCATTGATTACAGTAAAGGGTGTATGTATGTTTGTATAGCTGTCACATGTCTTTACCATGTCTACAAGTTTTGATGGCACATTTGTGATGGTAATTGGTCAACAGTCAAACTGGGAAAACTGGTCCACCCAAAGGACTTTCTTTGTCACTGGCATGAGTTAGAGTAATAATGGAATAATGTGTGTGACAGATAAGATGACATCTGATAATGTGCTGCAAGTGCGAGTTTTCATCAAAAAATCCTCCACGTGCAGCAATGACAGCTTTGCATGTCCATGGCATTCTAGCTGTCAGTTTGTCCAGATACTCAGGTGGTTTCTTTTTTGCCATTTTTGACCTAATATTGATCTAAAGACATGCCAGTCGATTGCATACTGTGGCAACTCAAAAACAAACACAAAGACAATGTTAAGCTTCATTTAATGAAACAAATAGCTTTCAACTGTGTTTGATATAATGGCAAGTGATTTTCTAGTATCAAATGATCAATTTATCATGATTACTCAAGGATAAGGTGTTGGAGTGATGGCTGCTGTCTAGATTTGATCAAAAATGACTTTTTTCAAATAGTGATGGTGCTGTTTTTTACATCAGTAATGTCCTGACTGTACTTTGTGATCAGTTAAATGCCACTTTGGTGAATTAAAGTACCAATTTCCTTCCGAAACAGCAAAATCTGTACATTATTCCACACTGTTGGCGCCAGTGTGTGTGTGTGTGTGTGTGTGTGTGTGTGTGTGTGTATATAAGCAAATTTTAACATCCAGTTTTCATTACTTTAATGCATAATTGTAATAATTTACAAATGTACTTTACAATTTAAAAGTACTAGTATTTTTTATTTATTTTTGCCATTACAGTAAGCTACTGATAATTGGGAAGGGGACTTATATGTGTGCAAGCTAATTGTCATGAAAGTAATGTCACAATGCAAATTATTTTAATGGTCACTGATAGCACACGTACATCTCTGAGATGTCCGTTTTAGATCTTTTCATCTGGAAAGCATCACAATCTAATTAACATCTGCTAAACATCTTAAAAAGATCAGATTTACAAACAATCTAAATCATAAACGTCTCAAAGACATTTGATGAATGTCTTATTGACATCCGAGAGGAAACGTCTTATAGACGTATTGCAGTTGCGCAAACTACGTGAAAAATACGTCTTCCAGATGTAACACACACATCAATTAGACGTCTAGGTGATGTATGTGTCCTAAAAGTAGGATTCATTTTCTTTGTGCAATATATGGGGGTGAAATAAAAAACTTCTTAACACAACATGAGATTCACACATACAGGATAGTGTTTTATCGCTTTCTAAATGGTGATTACGAGAATTTGTTGCATTTAAAGGAATTTTCCAGGTTCACTACAAGATAAGCTCAATCGGCACTGTTTGTTTCATTATGTTGATTTCCACAAAAATTTAATTGAATCATCCTTCGTTTATTTAAAAATATTGGAAGTGCCTTACTGTAACCACTTTTTTATTTTTTATAAACAAGGGACCCGTTTAAATGATTTTTTATTGGCAATCAATCAACTTTATGCTACAAATGCTATCAATTTAGCTTAGCTTGTATTGAACCCATCTCCTGGTTCTGGAAATGCAGGTGAGAATTATTAATCAAACTGTAATTGTTAACTTATTTAATCTGTCTGTTGCTCTCGTTTAGCTCAAAGTCCCCTTCCTCCTCCCACCAATGTGTCTATCCAGTGTGACAACTATGGAGTTGAGGTACACTGGCAATATCCTCCTTTCAACAAAGATGTTTTATTCCAAGTGGTCATCAAGCCAGATATCTGGTAATTCTTTCTCAGATTAAAAAAAAAACTTCCAATGTTTACACCAACCAAATTGATTTATTTTTACTTATTTATCTGCACAGGATGAGGGTTGAAAATCATACTACCAGCAACCTCTCTTTAAACATATCCAGCATGCTGGGGAATCCGGAGTTCAATAGCTACTTTGTCACTGTGACGGCCACGTCAGGATTAAACAAGTCTAAGGAAGCGAAATCAGATCGATTCAGCTTCAATAAATATGCAACAAGCAAAATTACATGTAAGTCTACATTTTTTTTCTTTCTTTGTTTTTGAAGTAAATGTATCATTCTGTCATACCTAACCTTTGCTGTTTAAGCTAACTGGAGCTACTCCTGTGTGCTCAGGTCAACTGGACTTCCCTGAGGTTAAACTGTATCCCAATGACGGAAAACTTCACCTTCAGTTCAGCAATCCTCTGCACCTCTACAAAAACTCACCAGCTCTGCGCAATGTCACCGATAGTCTTCAATATGATGTTAAAACAGAAGAGGTAA
This sequence comes from Myxocyprinus asiaticus, assembly GCF_019703515.2. NCBI lineage: Eukaryota > Metazoa > Chordata > Actinopteri > Cypriniformes > Catostomidae > Myxocyprinus > Myxocyprinus asiaticus. The sequence goes on from NC_059351.1 coordinate 50,483,742, forward strand.
CACTCAGTTTTCCATCTAGAAACTAGCTAATGGTAAATCTGACTCTTCATGATGTCATACCAGGAAACCCAGAAAAGTGTCTTCTATAAACAATAGAATATTGTTAGTAGTTTTAATTGTTAGTATTGTTAATAGTCTCACATACAGATTTCTTTTCTGTACAGGAGGAAAATACATTCAGCTGTGGATTGGAGCTTAAAATATGTGAGACTTCCATTGAATTTGCAGAGGAGAGGAAGAAATACTGCGTCAATCTCACTGGACTGATCGGACAGAGAGAGCTCAGGCCCATCTCAGAGTGTTACGAAGGAGACATTAAAAGCTGTAAATATACTTTGCACCAACAGCTGTCTGCTCTTGAAGTTTTAAAGGAGCTTGATGTAATTTACTGTTTTTATTTTCCTTTTCTTCCTAAAGATCTGTTCCTGTTCTCAGTGCTGGGAGTTGTTTTAATGCTGTTGTTTATAGCTGGTTTATTATTGCTGCTAGCAAAGGAATTAAACAAGAAAATTACGATGAAAGCAGCTTCTGCTTTTCCCAAGTTCTTGGTAAGATACAATCTCATTGTCTTTAATGGTGCATGCAGTCATTTTTTTTTTCCCCCAATAGAAATTGATTGTAATTTTAAATATATGTATAACGCACATGAGATGAGGACTCCAGTCATATCAGTAACCTTATAAAAGTTGTTTTAATCTACATAGAGAGGTTCCCCTCATGGGGGCAGCCATGTTAGGATCACATGACCAGCCGAACGCTACTCGTTTAATCTCAGTAACCACCCTGTTATTTGACACTTTCACTCACTGAATAAAGTAATCATGGCTGACTGTGAACTGTGAATTTTTACATTGGCATCAGTAACTGAAAACTATTGCGTTTGAATGATGCTGCATCCAGGCCACTAGGTGTCAGTGCAAGTCTGACAAACAAAAAAGTTCTGAGTGCACTTTTAATAAAATGACTGAAATACGGACAACAATTAACCACCATCTTTATATTTACGTGGTTAAATACAAAGGTTGCTCAATCTTGCCAAAACAATGTAGCTGGCATAGGGGCACGAGGAAAGTCTAGGTGGTTGTCAAATGTCAGTGGAACATGTTGATAGTAAATGTGTGAAAATTGGAAACAGAGGGTTGAGTTTTCTTTAGCTAAAATTGGTAAGTGTTGTTGGGCGTATGGACATGTGTAAGTGCCATTTTCCATGTGTAATGTCCACGGGAGGCGCCAAAAGCGAGTAGTGAAGCAAGGATTTTTTTTTTTTAGCATTACAAGATGTAATACAGTGAGGAGGAATGCATATTTTGTAAACTGATCCCCCCAGCCCAAGCCCCAAACCTAAAAAAAAAGCAATCTCTGAATGGAGCTCGTCACTGATTATGCAGCCACGATTACTTCCTGTTTTCAAAGCGGGATCCAAACTCAGTTCCGGACTTCCAGTTGCGCCACAGGGGTAAACATGCTAGAGCCAATGCAAAAATGTCTACTGGGACACGCCGCTTGTCAGCGAGTCGGCATAATGTGGCCGATCTTAGAGTACCGGAACTCTCGGAAACATCACGCCGACTTCCCGTGTGATTATGTTGCAACTTGATGGGAACCAACTTCACACATCCACTAAAAATCACCTTGACACCAGTTTATTAAAAGCTCAGAAAAGTGATGCTAGTTTGAGAAAAGCTCCTGCAGCATTTGTTTGCAGATGCCACTTGTTTTGATATTTTTCTCATCTTGTGCACTGCCATTCAGAAATTTGATGTAACTTAAGTGTCCAAAATCTTTTTGAGGCAAGCTCTCTAAAAGAAAGAAGATTCATAAGCATTGATCTTTTTTTTTGTCACAATATTGTAGAATTGTTTACCTGTGGCATTCAAGCACTGGGATGGGTTACTGTAAGTTGTTTCTCTTCTGATTTGGTAGGTTAAACCAACACAAACAAACCTGTGCAAACCTCTGAAACTGGAGGCGGAGAATGTGGTCAGAGAAGTTCAGATTGTACCGCTCACTTACACTGGGGACCCTACAGAACATGCAGCATTATTAATAGAGATCTCCAATCAGGACCAGTCCTCAGATTGGCCCAACTCTTCTGTCAGCTCCGACCACAACTGCAAGAATGTGCGAGGCAGTGAGCTGGAAGATGTCTCCTCCAGTGGATTTAATGACCTTGTCAAACCCGAGTCAAAAATGGTGTCCACCAGTGACCTATCGGCAGGGTATGACTGTCCACATGTCACGAGACAAGAAATGAGTCCTGACGATATGGTAGAAGTTTACGGAATCTAGAAAACCACCTGGGCGCTGCAATAGATGCAGGAGACTGCTTTCAGAGGTCTACAAGAAAAGGAAAAGCACCTAAAAAGATGATACCCCCCCAGTACCTATTTCTGGAATGTTGTTTTGCTGGGAACTTGACTGGCCCAAGGCCAGCAGCCTGATGTGACTGTAGATTGTTAGTACAAACAAGTTTCCACATGACTTCATGAAATGGAATTTCCCAGATACTTCCATTCACAGCACAAAGGGACAATGATTTTTTTTTTAAGCATTTGTCATCATTACAAACATTTTTCAGAATTAAGCATTTCTTTTCCATTATATTTAAGCAGGTTTTTATATATGCTGTATATATTTCATCTTGTTGGCCAGAATGATGTCATAAGGCCTTTGAACAAAGTTTTACAACACCTTTTAACGGTGCTGCTCAGGTCATGCGAATCAAGCCACTGGATGTGTGCTGCGTTCACTTTTCGTCAGAACTGCTGTAATTACAAGATGAGCGGAAAGGTTTAACTCTGAGCTGTTGGTCATGGAAAATACTGAATAGCTACATGAATTCACCTCTAAATTCCATCGCAAAATGTTTAAGTTGCATCGGCTATCGAGAGCAACAGTGGCCGTCGTCTTGGTTCTGCAAGTATTTTTCCCCATTACATTTTTCCATAGGGATTTCATCAAATCATTCCTAAAAACAGTTCTAAGCCATTAAACAAACCAACCAGCTCTGATGTGATTCGCAGCATTACAAACTTTGATTTGAAGCAAAAAAGTATAAAAAATATATATATATGTAGTTTGAGAGATTTGACCGAGTCATTCACAGTGCGTCATGGGAGTGGGTGGTCGCTGCAGAGCTCTTTTGCCGGGCTTTGTTTGCCGCGATTCTCTGATTGGTGGATCTTTCTCTGCTGGATCATAAGTAATGTAATTCTTCACCAGGAATTCTGCTATCAGAAACCTGATTTCTATACAATGAAGTTGAAATAACATTGATTGATGGCTTCAACAGAAGCCCAACCAAGAAGCTCTAGCACCAATGGTCACCGGATGTAGAAAGGAAGTCCCGCCTTACAGGTAAAAGAGCCAATCCCCCTTTAAGATACAGATATCGCCTGTCAATCAACTCGCTAACAAGCATGTGCATTAGCTACACAAGCTGGGAAAATTGCGTGTTTTAGCGTAATATGGGGTAAAGAAGCACAATTTATGATTCCAATATTACAAGATTTTATTGCTGATTTGAAATATGTTCTTTGATCGCAATCTTGACCAACAGTTTTTGAGTTTGTGTCCCCCCCCCCCCAATCATTTAAGTTTGACAAACAAAACACGGCAATTCTGATGTGACGTGGACGCATCATCAGAGAATATCATAAGGCAGAAAGGGTCTTTTATTTCAGGTAAACTACATGATGCATTTTGCATTCCATAATCAAGAGGATGCAATGAATTCAGGAGCTTCTTTGCGACAAAGACAGCCTGTCTAGATTATAGACAGCTGATAGGGTACAATCATAGTTTCTGTTGTTATACTGGTTGAGTACGAGTGGTGAAAAATGGTGAATGGGATTTCTGTTCAGTGTTGTTGTTTTGTTTTTTGTTTTTTGTTTTTTTTATTAAAAATGGCCTTGGGATTCTATGCTAAAATAATACTTGTAGTTTTTCATATGTAAAAATTGGTGGCACATTAAAAAACATTTTCAAAATGGATAAAGGTTTAATTTACATTTTAAAGAGCACATTTGCCTTCCAAAGCGGCAGTAAGGAACAAACTCCATATAAAAGGAAATTATATATTCACCCCTATATGGATAAACAGCCAAACTTCATTAAGAAAATGATTTTGTAATATTCTGTTCATAGTGAAGTATCCATGCAAGAGTTGATCTTAGAATAACAATGGTCTCAAAAAGAGCACCTTGCACATTGTTCTTAAACTGTATTATGTCTGTGTACAAGAAACATCCAGGTAAGTTGGGTCCAACTTTCATCAGTGGTACCAGAATGATGTCATGATATGCCTCATCAGTACACTTGCACATAATGTCTCTTTAAAAAAAAAAAAAAACAACAAAAAAAAAATGCCTCCTCAGTGAGATCCTGGACTCTCATTTGAAATTCAGAACAGTCTCTTGATGGTCTTTAAGGTCTTATGAGAGCTTCAGACCTTGAACATTTGCTCTTAAACTAACCATCTGTTTCTCTTGCATCTGTTTCTCCTGCTGGAACGCCAGTTTGTTTGCTTTCTTCTCTGTTCTTCTCTCCTGCACGATCACAGATTAAAAAAAAAAAGTTAAAATTCAGTTTCAACTGCGAGTGAACTCAATCTACTACAGAATTGTTTGGCTAAACTGTTTAACGCTTGCCTATCACAAAACATCTGAGAAATGTTCTGGCTAAAGCATACAAGTATCAGGGTGTTGGAAACGATAATCTACTTTTAACTGATGATGCACATATTGATTGATAACATCTGACAGAAGGTAATGTAGAAATAACAGCACTCAGTTCATACTTTCTGATTGGCTTACAAGCAGATAAGCACGTAATTATGGGATAACTACATTAGATTAATATCCTGTATAAGTAAAAGGAACTACTGCCACCTTGAGATTGTAAACACTAGATAAATGATCAATATGGACAAACACATGTTGCTGTATGTAGGGATGGGAATCGTAAGGAATTAAACCACTTAACAGTTCCATTGAAGTCATCATGAATTCAAAATTGACAATTTTATTTTCTTATTGGATGTTGCTGTTTTTATTAACCTGCTGGCTTGAATTGTTACACTTCGAAGGAGGAATATTGGAGTATTCACGTATGTGTTGTGAGGACAAGTGGCTGGAGTTTATTTATATATTTTTTTATATTTTCTTTGGCACAAGGCTCCTGCCTCATCGTAAGCAAAGACCGCAATGTGCTGTGTGCGTTTGTGGGCTGGTTATGTAGTAATGTTGACAGTTCAATCATCATTCGGTTCTCAAAACTTTGGAAAAGCTAGCCGGTATTGAGAAGTTTCCCCGATAAGTGGCTCTTGCATGTTTAGCGTGGTGGAAAGGGGTGTGTGTGTGTGTGTGTGTGGCTGCCAACTAAAGCATATTGGCTATTTTTAAAAATGGGATGAGTCGTTCGACATGTCCCGCCCCTAGTAGGAAATAAGTCAAAACAGCAAAACGAACAGTGCTCATCAGGCAAGTCAGTGCAACTTTACTGATCTGTTTGCGCGGATCTTTGTGCTGTAAATTCAAAAGAACCGGCAAATAAGAGTCATTCGTCCGAGAATCGTACTTCACTGTTCACGCTGTGTGTTTCATGCTCTAGATTCATAAGAGTCATTCGTCCGAGAATCGTACTTCATTGTTCACGCTGTGTGTTTCATGCTCTAGATTCATAAGAGTCATTCGTTCGAGAATCGTACTTCATTGTTCACGCTGTGTGTTTCACGCTCTAGATTCATAAGTCATTCGTCTGAGAATCGTACTTCACTGTTCACGCTGTGTGTTTCACGCTCTAGATTCATAAGTCATTCGACCGAGAATCGTACTTCATTGTTCACGCTGTGTGTTTCACGCTCTAGATTCATAAGTCATTCGACCGAGAATCGTACTTCACTGTTCACGCTGTGTGTTTCATGCTCTAGATTCATAAGAGTCATTCGTCCGAGAATCGTACTTCACTGTTCACGCTGTGTGTTTCATGCTCTAGATTCATAAGTAATTCGTCCGAGAATCGTACTTCACTGTTCACGCTGTTTCATGCTCTAGATTCATAAGAGTCATTCGTTCGAGAATCGTACTTCACTGTTCACGCTGTGTGTTTCATGCTCTAGATTCATAAGTAATTCGTCCGAGAATCGTACTTCACTGTTCACGCTGTGTGTTTCATGCTCTAGATTCATAAGTCATTCGTCTGAGAATCGTACTTCATTGTTCACGCTGTGTGTTTCACGCTCTAGATTCATAAGAGTCATTTGTTCAAGAATCGTACTTCATTGTTCACGCTGTGTGTTTCATGCTCTAGATTCATGAGTCATTCGTCCGAGAATCGTACTTCACTGTTCACGCTGTGTGTTTCATGCTCTAGATTCATAAGAGTCATTCGTCTGAGAATCGTAATTCATTGTTCACGCTGTGTGATTCATGCTCTAGATTCATAAGAGTCATTCGTCTGAGAATCGTACTTCACTGTTCACACTGTTTCATGCTCTAGATTCATAAGAGTCATTCGTCTGAGAATCGTACTTCACTGTTCACGCTGTGTGTTTCACGCTCTAGATTCATAAGAGTCATTCGTCTGAGAATCGTACTTCACTGTTCACGCTGTGTGTTTCACGCTCTAGATTCATGAGTCATTAGTCTGAGAATCGTACCTCATTGTTCACGCTGTGTGTTTCACGCTCTAGATTCATAAGTCATTCGTCTGAGAATCGTACTTCACTGTTCACACTGTTTCATGCTCTAGATTCATAAGAGTCATTCGTTCGAGAATCGTACTTCACTGTTCACGCTGTGATTCATGCTCTAGATTCATAAGTCATTCGTCTGAGAATCGTACTTCACTGTTCACGCTGTGTGTTTCACGCTCTAGATTCATAAGTCATTCGTCTGAGAATCGTACTTCATTGTTCACGCTGTGTGTTTCATGCTCTAGATTCATAAGAGTCATTCATCTGAGAATCGTACTTCACTGTTCACGCTGTTTCACACTCTAGATTCATGTCATTCGTTCGAGAATCGTACTTCATTGTTCACGCTGTGTGTTTCATGCTCTAGATTCATAAGAGTCATTCGACCGAGAATCGTACTTCACTGTTCACGCTGTGTGATTCATGCTCTAGATTCATAAGTCATTCGTCTGAGAATCGTACTTCATTGTTCACGCTGTGTTTCATGCTCTAGATTCATGTCATTCGTTCGAGAATCGTACTTCACTGTTCACGCTGTTTCACGCTCTAGATTCATAAGAGTCATTCGTCTGAGAATCGTACTTCATTGTTCACGCTGTATGTTTCATGCTCTAGATTCATAAGAGTCATTCGTTCGAGAATCGTACTTCACTGTTCACGCTGTGTGTTTCACGCTCTAAATTCATAAGAGTCATTCATCTGAGAATCGTACTTCACTGTTCACGCTGTGTGTTTCACGCACTAGATTCATAAGAGTCATTCATCTGAGAATCGTACTTCACTGTTCACGCTGTGTGTTTCACGCTCTAGATTCATAAGAGTCATTCGTCTGAGAATCGTACTTCATTGTTCACGCTGTGTGTTTCATGCTCTAGATTCATAAGAGTCATTCGACCGAGAATCGTACTTCACTGTTCACGCTGTGTGATTCATGCTCTAGATTCATAAGTCATTCGTCTGAGAATCGTACTTCATTGTTCACGCTGTGTGTTTCACGCTCTAGATTCATAAGAGTCATTCATCCGAGAATCGTACTTCACTGTTCACGCTGTTTCACACTCTAGATTCATGTCATTCGTTCGAGAATCGTACTTCATTGTTCACGCTGTGTGTTTCATGCTCTAGATTCATAAGAGTCATTCGACCGAGAATCGTACTTCACTGTTCACGCTGTGTGATTCATGCTCTAGATTCATAAGTCATTCGTCTGAGAATCGTACTTCATTGTTCACGCTGCGTTTCATGCTCTAGATTCATGTCATTCGTTCGAGAATCGTACTTCACTGTTCACGCTGTGTGTTTCACGCTCTAGATTCATAAGAGTCATTCGTCTGAGAATCGTACTTCATTGTTCACGCTGTGTGTTTCATGCTCTAGATTCATAAGAGTCATTCGTCTGAGAATCGTACTTCATTGTTCACGCTGTGTGTTTCACACTCTAGATTCATAAGAGTCATTAGTTCGAGAATCGTACTACACTGATGAGTTGGTTCTTTTGAATCTACAGTGCTACCAGAGTCATTTGTTCGGAAACTGCTCTATACTGGTCGCGCTGTATGTTTTGTGCAGTAGAAAAAAAAAATAAATAAGAATCATTCGTTAAGAAATCGGACTACACTGGTGGCTGTATGTTTTGCGCTGTAGGTTCAAAAGAACCGACTCATGAGTCATTCACACAAGAATCGTACTACACTGGTCGTGCTGTTGTTTCAAAAGAACCAGCTCATCAGAGTCATTCGTTTGAGAATTGCACTATGCTGGTTGGGCTGTATTTTTTGTGCTATAGATTAAAAAGAACCGAATTATAAGGAGTCATTCGTCTGAGAATCGGACTACACTGGTCGTGCTGTAGGTTTTGTGCAGTAGAATCAAAAGAACTGACTCAGAGCCATTAGTTTGGGAATTGGACTACACTAGTCACACGCTGTGTATTTCGCACTCTGGATTCAAAAGAACTGCCTCATAAGAGTGATTCAGTCAGGAATCGCCCTACACTTGTGTTGTGTGTTTCGTACTATAAAGAACTGACTCAGAGTCATTTATTTGAGAATCAAGCTACACTGGACATGCTGTATGTTTTGGGGTGTTCATAAAAAAAACAGCTCATAAGAAGCAAGATTTATTTTAGTGTTGCATTCCATCCGCATCAGCAGAAAAATGCAAGTTTAAAAACAGCTAAAGTCATTACAATCATACAGTTCCTGTATTTGATAAAAATAAGAACCAGTTCTTGGTTCTCAACTCTAGCTGTACGTACCTTCCTCTCCATCTTGATGGCTTGTTTCCTGGCTCTCCTCTCCTCTGTGCTCTCCTCTCGTGAGCGGGGCTGTGTTGAGGCTCTGGGCAAGTCAGAGTCGTTGATCCGCTCCATTCTCTCCACCTGTTTGGCCGTCAGGCCTTTTTTCGGCAGAACGTCCAGAGGAATCCCAGTCTTATTGGACACTCGGATCTGTTTGGGCTACAAACACACAACTTCTATTATGAGCCACATTTCATGCATTTGATTGATGGTTAAATGCATTAAAAATCCATTTATATGCAGGTCACTGTATTATCTGTAAAAAATTATAACTGCAAAGATCAAATCATATTAGGAGAGACTTTTCAAACAGATTTCACAAATCTATCCTTATATATGTAGCAAATTTAAAGGTCAAGTGTGTAATTTCTCGTATGCAAACTTTGGATTTGAATTAGAAATTAAACTCTCTGTGCATCTCCAAAGATGATGGAGATGATCCCAATGAACGCAAGTGCTTTCTCTTTAACTAACAAACTGAAAGTCATTTCTCTCAAACAGACCATAAATATTCTGGGCAGAATCAGAGGTTTTGGGACGCAAGTTTTCTTTACCTTTGGAGGCTCCTGGATCAGTTTGGGGTGATTGTACAGGTTGGAGTAAGTGCCTGTGTGAGAGAGAAAGTACAAACATGATAAATCACTCCAGATTTTCAATCTCCAGATACTCATAATCTCATTAAAACATAAGAGCACTCTGGGTTTGTTGATGCATTAAAGGGATTTTAAAAGTCTATGTACTTTTATAAACTTAAGAGTTTTCAAATATAAGTTAATTTACATAAAACAACATTAGAAGTATGGACTCAAACAAAAATATATATTTTTCTTAAAGGGGTAGTTCACCCAAAAATGAAAATTCTCTCATCATTTACTCACCCTCATGCCATCCCAGATGTGTATGACTTTATTTCTTCTGCTGAACACAAATTATGATTTTTAGAAGAATTTCTCAGCTCTGTAGTTCCATACAATGTAAGTGAATGGTGACCAGAACTTTGAAGCTCCAAAAATCACAAAGGCAGTATAAAAGTAATCCTTAAGACTCCAGTGGTTTTATCCATGTCTTCAGAAGTGATCCAGTCTCCTTGGCAATCACGATTTCAAGCCGCTAGATGGCGCTAGGAAGTAATTCCGAGCTTGAAATCACCAGGGAGACTGCTGATGACAAGATTTGTGAAAAATTTTACATTCTGATCTGTTTCTCACCCAAAATCATTTAGATCGCTTCAGAAGACATGGATAAAACCACTGGAGTCATATGGATTAATTTTATGCTGCCTTTATGTGATTTTTGGAGCTTCAAAGTTCTGGTCACCATTCACTTGCACTGTATGGACCTACAGAGCTGAAATATTCTTCTTAAATAAATTATTTTTCTTCTGCATCTGGGATGGCATGAGGGTGAGTAAATGATGAGAGAATTCTTATTTTTGGGTGAATCACCACAAAATGAATCAAGATTCAAAAACCTTCTGATCAACATCAAAATAGTTCTCAATTAACAAGAAAAAATGACTTAATAGTTCAATAAACTCAAGTTCCAGTTACACTCTGTGTAGAATAGAGGGAAAATTCAGTCAAATGAGTCACTTAAATTAATCACATGATTCACTTGGAATCAGCAACTTACTCACTGAATCAAATACATCAATGAATCAAGTTGCTCACTACAGCTCAAGTCCATGATTCAAATAGTTCAAATTGGAAATCAAAGAATGAATCAAATTGTTCAAACAACAAATCAAATGCTCACAGAACACTACAACTCACATAACGCATGACAAACAAATGAAATCAGAAACAAAGTTGATGATTGTGGTAATTAAAGTTGACGTTACAGTCTGTTTCTTTGTTGAGCTGGAATTTCACAAAACATTTTGTTGTTTTATTCTCATGAAACATAATAAATCAGCATATGCATGATCTAATGCTGTAATATGCTGTGGGAAGTGTAACTGAGACTCACTGATGATAGTTTCACAGTCCCAGCGCTCTGCAGGTGGCTCTATCACCAGTGTCTCCATCTCCACCTGCTCTTCATCATCATCCTCCTCCTCCTCTCTCACAGAAGGCAGCTGTGCACGACCCAACTGATCTGGCTTCTGACATCTACACAAACACATACACTCAATGAGTGAGCACGTACACACACACACACGTGAGAGTCTCACTCATAAATACACACTCACTCTTTCTCTTTCTGTATGAAGTAATCTTTGATGACTTCTTCCAGTCGCTGGCTGTCCGGTTCGATGTATCCCTCCAGCTCAGCGTTATCCAGCGCTCCGATCTCATCATCGTCAAACTGCTCGTAAAACTATACAACAGCAAACAGCGCAAGAAACATAATACTGATGAAAAATAAAATTGCACATTATTTTAAAAATATGAACACATCAAGCGATGCTACAACACGTCGAGCCACAAAATTATTGATCCTATATGTGGCACAAATATTTGTCGGTGTACACATTACTAAAATGCAAATGATATTCTGAATACACATATAACCCATGTTACAGCAAAAATTCCCTTGATTTATTGCTAGATTAAACATCACGTCATATTGGTCAGTGATTTGTTTTTTTGGCACATTACGAAATTTACATTGCAATGAAAAAAATATGCAAAGCAAATTCTTGAAGTGATCAACAGGGATTCATATTTATTTTATTTTTTTAATTTAAATGTTGCTGTGTTTAGTTGTTGCAACATTGAAATACTTATTCCTATCGCTGTTTAATATGCAGAGAAAATTATGAGAAAGACATTTGTTAGGCGCAACCATTGGCGTGGGGGCAGCAGTACCTGTTTGTCCGACCAATTACTTATGATTTGCGCGATGCGGAGAACACGGGCGGTATCGCGGAATCCAGTCATAAAAACTGAACTAACCATTAAATGCAGAATGTCAAGGAATTGTACATATTTGGGATTTAATTAATGTGTAAATCCACAATTCATCCAATTAAAATCATGATATGTCCTAGTGTGATGCTTAAACCACAAAAGGCTGCGATTTAATTCAAACTAATATATTGGTATGCTTGAGCTGTGCGCTTAAACAGTAAGTGAATGCGAGAAGCTGCTGCTTACATACCAACCGCATCATTAACATCACTTGTGCTCTGTGTGTGTATTCATGACAAAGAGCAAAACATTTCATTCACTGTGACATGCATAGCACATGCAGATTATATATCTTTATAATTAAATCATAGCCTTTTGCAGTTTAAAAAGCACATCATCCCATGTAGCGAGCTACTTTTCCATATGAGTGAAGTCACCAAAAACATCTGAATTTCCACCTAAACATCAAAATAAAAGCTCCAATAACTAGACGTGTTAAATTGAAAAAATGTGACAAATAAATTACTTCTATATAGAAAAATGCAATATTCACTGTAGTAGTAAAAATAACAATAATAATAGATCAACAATAACTACATTATATTTAAGCAATATCTTACAAGCAAGATTTTCATCACTACTTTCATTAATACGGTGATGCTCTAATGTGCAGCAAAAAAAAAAATTTAAAAAAAATTGGGTTTTGGATTGTGCTGTGAGGATCAGTATAGAAGGTCTTCGTTTGATAAAAATAATACAATGTTGAAAAGTAACTGTTCTCATTTGATTACAATTCTATGTATTCATTTGATTAGACAGTTTTTATTTTATTTTTATTTTTCTCCCCAATTTGGAATGCCCAATTCCCACTACTTAGTAGATCCTTGTGGTGGCGCGGTTACTCACCTCAATCCAGGTGGCGGAGGATAAGTCTCAGTTGCCTCCGCTTCTGAGACCGTCAATCCGCGCATCTTATCATGTGACTCGTTGTGCATGACACCGCGGAGACTCACAGCATGTGGAGGCTCATGCTACTCTCTGCGATCCATGCACAACTTACCACACGCCCCATTGAGAGCGAGAACCACTAATCGCGACCACGAGGAGGTTACCCCATGTGACTCTACCCTCCCTAGCAACCGGGCCAATTTGGTTGCTTAGGAGATCTGGCTGGAGTCACTCAGCATACCCTGGATTCAGACTCGCAACTCCAGGGGTGATAGTCAGAGTCAATACTCTTTTTATGATAATATGTAATTAAACTTTAAATCCTGGTTCAGAGAACATAAAACGGAAAACAAGGAATATGGGAAAAAAATACAATGGAACTTGGAAAAAAAAAAAAATGAAATGAATTCAAAGGGCCTTATTAGTGTAAACAGTTTGAGTCATTATTATTGAAATTTAGTTTGGTGCACTAGTGGCACAGAAATCACACACTGTAGCTTTAAAGACAACATTTTGTGATGAAATTTCACACTTGGTATGAACAGGCCTTAATAATTTTTGCACATCTCTAATGAGCGCGTTTACATGCACAATCTTAGACCGATTATGCTTAATATGCCGACAAAGTGTGTGGTTATGTAAAAGCCTTAAACGTGAAATGTTTTTTCTTTATCGGCGTAAGGTCATACACGGTGTAGGCAAAACCCCATTGGAACATGAAGAGTTTTGGCAATTTCGTGTTGCATGTAAACACCATTACCGTTGTTCTTTCTGGTTTATGCAGTGTGCATAAAACACATGTCAAAAGCAGAGAATAATCCAGTGATTTCAAATGTCACGTAAACATACTGATTTTGCCATTATCAGCTTATTGGCATGCATGTAAACACACTCACTGACTGACCTTTTCAAAGCGATCGTCCAGTAATGTGAGCTGTTCGTTTCTCCTCATGACGGAGGAGGTGAGCGAGTACTCCGTAAAACGACTCTTCGTCTCACAATCCCCAAACATGAACTCTCGCGGGCCGCCTTCCTCATCCAATGACAGACCGTCCGTTGAATCGTAATCTTGTTCCTCCTCTTCATCGTCTTCCTCATCCGTGTCCTCCCATTCATCATCATCACCACTGAGGTCAAAATAAGACAGGAAATAAGTGATGACAGCTGATGTGGGCGGGGTTTCGCAGATTCAAGCATTCATCTCAGTGCCCAACTTTTTCACTTATATTATCAAGACTTACATAACACCAGCTCCAGCTAAAAACAATGACAAATACATGCAAATTTCTTTTAATTTCAACATTCTCAGTCTACATCACTTTAGCACAGATGTTCCTGTACAGCCTGTATAATTATATTTTGCTCACTCATGTCCTGAAGCAAATCTTGATTTTATTGCAAATGATCTTATTTTATTTTTTCATCAGTTTTACCCGATATTGCCCATGGCGTCATTGGCCTTGATGACAAAATCATCGTCCAACATGTTCTCTGGGTCACTGAAATCAAAGTCCTCATCCATAGCAGCGACAATGTCTGGGTCCATATCCAGCCGCGGCCCTGAGGGTGACATTCAATGAGAGAGACAGTAAAACACAAATGATGGAAATATTTATCTAAAAAGAACAAAAAGCATGCATGCAAGCTCAAAATTAGGGCTGTGAATTTATTCAATTTTTTTTAAAGAATAAAAAGAGGGGCCTGGTTAGCTCAGCGAGTATTGACGCTGACTACCACCCCTGGAGTCGCGAGTTCAAATCCAGGGCGTGCCGGGTGACTCCAGCCAGGTCTCCTAAGCAACCAATTGGCCCAGTTGCTAGGGAGGGTAGAGTCACATGGGGTAACCTCCTCGTAGTCGCTATAATCTGGTTCTCGCTCTCAGTGGGGTGCGTGGTGATTTGTGTGTGGGTGCCACAAAGAATAGCGTGAAGCCTCCACATGCGCTACGTCTCCATGGTAACGCGCTCAACAAGCCACGTGATAAGATGCGTGGATTGACAGTCTCAGAAATTCATCCTCCGCCACCCGGATTGAGGCAAGTCACTACACCACCACGAGGATTTAGAGGGCACTGGGTATGGGCATTCCAAATTAGAAAAAAAATAAAAAATAGTAAAAGTAAAATCGCACACTTTTCTGTGATTAATCACGGTACATGATATGTAGCAACAAACATAAAAAAAATATAATCAAACATACAGTTGTGCTCAAAAGTTTGCATACTCTGGCAGAAATTGTGAAATTTTGGCATCGATTTTGAAAAAATGACTGATCATGCAAAAAACTGTCTTTTATTTAAGGATAGTGATCATATGAAGCCATTTATTATCACATAGTTGTTTGGCTCCTTTTTAAATCATAATGGTAACAGAAATCACCCAAATGGCCCTGATCAAAAGTTTACATACCCTTGAATGTTTGGCCTTGTTACAGACGCACAAGGTGACACACACAGGTTTAAATGGCAATTAAAGGTTAATTTCCCACACCTGTGGCTTTTTAAATTGTAATTAGTGTCTGTGTATAAATAGTCAATGAGTTTGTTAGCTCTCACGTGGATGCACTGAGCAGGCTAGATACTGAGCCATGGGGAGCAGGAAAGAACTGTCAAAAGACCTGCGTAACAAGGTAATGAAACTTTATAAAGATGGAAAAGGATATAAAAAGATATCCAAAGCCTTGAAAATGCCAGTCAGTACTGTTCAATCACTTATTAAGAAGTGGAAAATTCGGGGATCTCTTGATACCAAGCCAAGGTCAGGTAGACCAAGAAAGATTTCAGCCACAACTGCCAGAAGAATTGTTCAGGATACAAAGAAAAACCCACAGGTAACCTCAGGAGAAATACAGGCTGCTCTGGAAAAAGACGGTGTGGTTGTTTCAAGAAGCACATAACGACGATACTTGAACAAAGATGGGCTGCATGGTCGAGTTGCCAGAAAGCAGCCTTTACTGCACCAATGCCACAAAAAAACACCTTGACACGCCTCACAGCTTCTGACACACTGTAATTTGGAGTGACGAGACCAAAATAGAGCTTTATGTTCACAACCATAAGCGCTATGTTTGGAGAGGGGTCAATGAGGCCTATAGTGAAAAGAATACCATCCCCACTGTGAAGCATGGTGGTGGCTCACTGATGTTTTGGGGGGGGGGTGTGAGCTCTAAAGGCACGGGGAATCTTGTGAAAATTGATGGCAAGATGAATGCAGCATGTTATCAGAAAATACTGGCAGACAATTTGCATTCTCCTGCACGAAAGCTGCGCATGGGACGCTCTTGGACTTTCAATTACGACAATGACCCTAAGCACAAGGCCAAGTTGACCCTCCAGTGGTTACAGCAGAAAAAGGTGAAGGTTCTGGAGTGGCCATCACAGTCTCCTGCCCTTAATATCATCGAGCCACTCTGGGGGGATCTCAAACGTGCGGTTCATGCAAGACGACCAAAGACTTTGCATGACCTGGAGGCATTTTGCCAAGATGAATGGGCAGCTATACCACCTGCAAGAATTTGGGGCCTCATAGACAACTATTACAAAAGACTGCACGCTGTCATTGATGCTAAAGGGGGCAATACACAGTATTAAGAACTAAGGGTATGAAGACTTTTGAACAGGGGTCATTTCATTTTTTTCTTTGTTGGCATGTTTTGTTTTATGATTGTGACATTCTGTTATAACCTACAGTTGAATATGAATCCCATAAGAAATAAAAGAAATGTGTTTTGCCTGCTCACTCATGTTTTCTTTAAAAATGGTACATATTTTACCAATTCTCCAAGGGTATACAAACTTTTGAGCACAACTGTACATTTAATTATTTAATATTATGTTGTTTTTTTGCCAGATATAGTTAATTGCGTTACTTAAGCGTTAAATAGTCAACTATTAATTGAAAAAATTAACGCGTTAAATTTCCCAGCCCTAAAAAAAAAAAAATCTTTCTTTATGCAAAATATTGTCTCTTAATTTATTATTTCTATTTTGGGGTGAAATTTAAACTAGAAATGTTTTCGTGAGACTCTCATGGCTGTTTTAATATGCAGATTTGTTAACATCAGGATTGTCTACAAAACACAATTTCATTATAGGGATTATTTTGACTGGTCCCTCGTTTATTTATTTTTGGATTTTTTTCCCCTTTTTCTCCGCAATGTGGAATGCCCAATTCCCAATGCGCTCTAAGTCCTCATAGTGGCTCGCCTCAATCCGGGTGGCGGAGGACGACATCTTATCACGTGGCTTGAGCACGTTACCGTGGAGACATAGCACGTGTGGAGGCTTCACGCTATTCTCTGCAGCATCCACACACAACTCACCACATGCCCCACCAAGAGTGAGAACCACATTATAGCGACCATGAGGAGGTTACCCCATGTGACTCTACCCTCCCTAGCAACCTGGCCAATTTGGTTGCTTAGGAGGCCTGGTTGGAGTCACTCAGCACACCCTGGATTTGAACTTGTGAACTCCAGGTGTGGTAGTCTGCATCAAAACTCGCTGAGCTACCCAGGCCCCCTTAGTACCGCGTTTATTTATTTATATATGTATGTATAAAAAAAATTTTTTTTTTAAAAAGGACAAATCTGGGTTACTGGGGGGGCATTTACAATGTAAGTGAATGTGCAGTCAATAAATATTACAATACACTGTTCCAAAAGTATAGCTACAAGATGTAAACATACATGTTAACATGATTGTAGTGTAAAAAAAATCTGTTCTACATGATTTTAATGTGATATAATTGATTACGAGTTTACAGCATAAAGTCGTCATGGCAACAAAGCTGCAATATTGGATATAACTTTACAAATATAAGGTTAGTAAGTGCTTTTATTACACTAAAATCATCTTACCACGTGTAATTGTAGCTATACTTTTGTAACAGTGAGTATTATAATGTTCACAGATTGCCCCCATTCACGTCCATTATAAGTGCCTCACCTGGAACTTCATTTTTGTGGTAATCATTTTGCCACAAATTCATGTTTTGACCAGTTTGTGACAGAAGCTACATGCACGGGATGGCAGCCCATCTTGATCATTTTAATCTGATTTTAATTATGTGAGCTGCAGTAGATCCGCCCGACTCACCTGAAACAGGAGCTGCTTTGTTTAACAAT
The DNA here is from genome assembly GCF_019703515.2 of Myxocyprinus asiaticus. NCBI lineage: Eukaryota > Metazoa > Chordata > Actinopteri > Cypriniformes > Catostomidae > Myxocyprinus > Myxocyprinus asiaticus. Next base: position 50,501,659 of record NC_059351.1, read on the forward strand.
CCCACTTCCTCTTCAAACTCTGATGCGAACACAGATGAGGGAAGTTTGATGGAGGCCGCCTGCACACACAAGACCTTACCATAAATAAAACCTTATCTGGATTTCAAATACAAGTCTAACGATGCTCATAAGATCTACAGGGGACATAATCGGACCATGACATTGTCTGCATGTCACACTCCCTTACTGTAGCTGTACAAATATTCCAAGTAAAAATAACCACAGAACTCTATTAGAGCGCTCTGACTGTTTTTGAAGCATGAATTTCCAGGATAAGGGTTTTAAAAAAATCATTTAGGTACAAGACTGATTCGCTAATGAACCGTTCAGACCAATTTGTGAACAGGTTTGATTGATTCATCGTAAAGAACCGTCTCAAAAGAATGATACGTTCACAAATGAGTTATCACTAAGGTTGGCAAGCAAATTTTACTCTGTGTGTATGGCTCTAGATCAGATCAGTTTCAAATCAAAAACAAATAAGCAGACTACACTCAGATGTCCAGAGGGAGGAGCTGTTGTCCGGCCTTACGGGAACGCTGACGTCCTCTTCCTCTGTCTCCTCCTCTGCGGTCTTTGATCGAGCGTCTCTGCGGATGCAAGGGGCGGACACTAGCTCTGTGGGGGGTGACACCTCTCTCAGGTGCTGCAGGTAATCATAGTCATCATCGAAAAACACTCCAAAGTTCCTCTGTTCCACCTTCCTTTTCTCCATCTCTGCCTGCAAAAACACATCAGAGCTTTAGTGACACTGTCATTATGACAAATACATGAGCTACTCTTTTTTTCATACAGAGATATATTATGATGGGGACCAAGGTTATAATAGTTTTATTTCACTTTACATTTTTTTTTAAATGTTTTTATATCAAGTGATACATATAGAATGGGGAAAACAGGCATTTGTGCAACGTGGGTTGTATAGCTGGACACCCAAATGTACAGTTTGCAAATAATACTTATAATACTAAAAATCTTTAACTGGGGGGCCTGGGTAGCTCAGTGAGTTCTGACGCTGACTACCACCCCTGGAGTCACGAGTTCGAATCCAAAGCATGCTGAGTGACTCCAGCCAGGTCTCCTAAGCAACCAAATAGGCCCGGTTGCTAGGGAGGGTAGAGTCACATGGGGTAACCTCCACGTGGTCACGATTAGGGGTTCTCGCTCTCAATGGGGCACGTGGTAAGTTGTGTGTGGATCGTGGAGAGTAGAATGAGCCTCCACATGCTGTGAGTCTCCGCGGTGTCATGCACAACGAGCCACGTAATTATAATTAATTATAATTATAATTTAATTATAATTATAATTTTCTTTATTCATCACACATTATACATTTGCACATATACAGTGAAATTCTTCTTTTTCACATATCCCAGCTAGGCTGGGGTCAGAGTGCAGGGTCAGCCATGATACGGCGCCCCTGGAGCAGATAGGGTCAAGGGCCTTGCTCAAGGGCCCAACAGTGGCATCTTGGCAGTGCTGGGGCTTGAACCCCTGACCTTCTGATCAGTAACCCAGAGCCTTAACCGCTAAGCTACCACTGCTACCACGTGATAAGATGTGTGGACTGATGGTCTCAGAAGCGGAGGCAACTGAGACTCGTCCTCCGCCACCGCGATTGAGGCGAGCAACCGCACCACCACGAGGACCTACTAAGTAGTGGGAATTTCATTACTGATATTTCAGTAGAAGAAAACACATAATTCTGATTTAAGAATGCTTTTTTTACTGAAAGTCCTCTTTAGTGCATTTGATATGAGAAAGTAAATCTAGTCGCAACTCTGAAAACTGAACATCAAACAAAACTCTGTACCAGTTCCTAATGAAATGTAAAACAAATCACTGATTGACGGTGTAAGACAGAATGAGTGAAAAGACTGTGTGTGCATGTGTGTGTGGGAGAGAGAGAAAGTCAGAATAAATTACTGGATATTATATTGTTTCTGTTCTCTTTATTTTAACATCATGCATTGGCAACACAACGAACAGTCATTCCAATAAAGGTTCAAATGTGTCATAATTGAAGTCCCAGACACGGCTAGCACGTTTTCTATAGGGTGACCAGATTTTGAAAGTCTCAAACTGGGACACCAGGGGGGTTCGCGATACATGCATATATATACAATATATACACCGATCAGCCACAACATTAAAACCACCTGCCTAATATTGTGTAGGTCCCCCTCGTGCTGCCAAAACAGCGAATAGCATTCTGATATTATATTCTTCTCAGCACAATTGTACAGAGCGGTTATCTGAGTTACTGTAGACTTTATCAGTTCGAAGCAGTCTGGCCATTCTCTGTTGACTTCTCTCATCAACAAGGTGTTTCCGTCCACAGAACTGCCGCTCACTGGATGTTTTTTGTTTTTGGCACCATTCGGAGTAAATTCTAGAGACTGTTGTGTGTGAAAATCTCAGGAGATCAGCAGTTACAGAAATACTCAAACCAGCCCATCTGGCACCAACAATCATCCATGTGATTATCTAATCAGCCAATCGTGTGGCAGCAGTGCATAAAAATCATGCAGATACGGGTCAGGAGCTTCTGTTAATGTTCACTAGGGCTGCCCCGACCAAAGATTTTCCTAGTCGAATAGTAGTCATTAGTTTAAGCCATTAGTTGACTAGTTGTTTCACGGTTATGATATTAATTTAATTACTTAAATATATATTTTTGGGGGGGGGGGGCATCAGAAAATGGTTTGAGTTCCAGGGCTGAGAAATACTGTTATAAGTAACATTACTAACACTGTTCTACATTACAGAGAAATACTAAACCGTAATAATGAGTCTTTAAAATATACAAGCGCACGCACGAAGCGAGCAGCAGCGACACCAGCAAAAGCGGTAATGATTCTGAATGTGTCGGAAAAACCAGCAAGGAGACTGTCTGAACATTTAGTTCATTTATAGAGAGAAATGCACATTAGGGTTGTGCCGACAGACGATGATCTCAGGGATCGACGATGGTCAGAGTGATCGCCAATAGCTGATGCCTTTGACAATATCAAGATGATATTTGGCTCTATTATAAATTAATATTACAAATAATTTTCCCATAGACACACAGACACGTGCTTGAAGAAACACAGTTTATTATATTATTAAGAACAGATGACAGAAAAGCCGTCTATGGGCATGTATGATGCGCTGTTTGTTGAGGCGTGCAGTCTCGTGGAACACGCGCATGTAAAAGGTTCTCACACTTTCTTTGTTTCTGTCTTCTGAATTTTTTTTTTGCAAGAACAGTATCGTCTATGAGTGCTGCAAATGACCTCAGACATCTCAGCTCAGGAGGTGCTCTGAGTTCAGTTCACTTTATTTCCACAGAGCAGTTCATTGTGAACACAACTCTGCAGACTGATCTGTGATTAAAACATAAATAATACAAAAACATGAACCATGATTTATATTTCAGTGATTATCATCATTATTATAATTATTATTTTTACATTTATAATTGTTTTTATGTCTTAATTTGTGTAAGTAATTTTCCACCTGCATGTTTAGACGGACACTTGCCTGACGGTAAATGGAAAGGTGGTTACTTATATATATATATATATATATTTTGTTGATCACAATTTTCAACGCAAAATCACTAAAACAAGAATATTCACTGATCCCTCAGCCCAGGGGTTGCCGATGTAATTGGATATTGCGAGATTATACAGTACTGTGCAAAAGTTTTAGGCACTTGTGAAAAATGTTGCATAGTGAGGATGTCTTCAAAAATAATGACATAAATAGTTTTCATGTATCACTTAATGTCATACAAAGTCCAGTAAACATAAAAAAGCTAACTCAATATTCGGTGTGGCCACCTTTGCCTTTAAAACAGCACCAGTTCTTCTAGGTACACCTGGACACAGTTTTTCTTAGTTGTTGACAGATAGGATGTTCCAAGCTTCTTGGATATTTCCCCACAGTTCTTCTATCTATTTCGGCTGTAATCGCAGACTGACATGATGTTCAGTGGGGGGCTCTGTGGGGGCCATGCCATCTGTTGCAGGGCTCCCTGTTCTTCTATTCTAATCTTTTCTTGCAAAGTAATATTTGGGAGTCTAACATTTATATTTCCTATTGACACACTAAAGCTGAAGATATAAATAACCATCTTAAGACAAATGCTTTTGTGAAACATCTTATGTGTCTAAGACTTTTGCGCAGTACTGTATATATATATATTGTGAAGGAGGGAACAAAACGAATTTATTCACACATTTATTGACATGAGGGTCAATAAATAGTGACAGATTTTTTTTTTTTTTAACAATTCAAAGCCTTCTCTTTTGTACTGTCCATTTAAAAAAACACTCACATAAACAAATTGTTTTGTGCATTTAAAGGAATAGTTCACCCAAAAATAAAAAATCTCTCATAACTTACTCATGCCTTGAAGACTACAGTGGTTAAATCTATATCTTTTCAAGCGATAGGATAGGTGTGGGTGAGAATCAATATATAAGTCTTTTTTTTATATATAAATCCTCCTCCCTGCCCAGTAGGTGGCAATATGCACAAAGAATAAAAATGGACAAAAACACAAGAATAAGAAAGTGAAAGTGGCGATTTATAGTAAAAAAAAA